>NC_135235.1:21767708-22074493 GCF_051348905.1 Ranitomeya variabilis
CTCGGGCTAGTGGATTGTTGTTACCCTTGCCTATCCCGAAGAGGCCTTGGACGCACATCTCGATGGATTTTATTTCGGATCTGCCTGTTTCTCATAAGATGTCTGTCATCTGGGTGGTGTGTGACCGTTTCTCTAAGATGGTCCATCTGGTTCCCTTGCCTAAGTTGCCTTCTTCTTCCGAGTTGGTTCCTCTGTTTTTTCAAAATGTTGTTCGTTTGCATGGTATTCCGGAGAATATCGTTTCTGACAGAGGGACCCAATTCGTGTCTAGATTTTGGCGGGCATTCTGTGCTAGGATGGGCATAGATTTGTCTTTTTCGTCTGCTTTCCATCCTCAGACTAATGGCCAGACCGAGCGGACTAATCAGACCTTGGAGACATATTTGAGGTGTTTTGTGTCTGCGGATCAGGATGATTGGGTTGCTTTTTTGCCTTTGGCGGAGTTCGCCCTCAATAATCGGGCCAGCTCTGCCACCTTGGTGTCCCCGTTTTTCTGTAATTCGGGGTTTCATCCTCGATTTTCCTCCGGTCAAGTGGAATCTTCGGATTGTCCTGGAGTGGATGCTGTGGTGGAGAGGTTGCATCAGATTTGGGGGCAGGTGGTGGACAATTTGAAGTTGTCCCAGGAGAAGACTCAGCTTTTTGCCAACCGCCGTCGTCGTGTTGGTCCTCGGCTTTGTGTTGGGGACTTGGTGTGGTTGTCTTCTCGTTTTGTCCCTATGAGGGTTTCTTCTCCTAAGTTTAAGCCTCGGTTCATCGGCCCGTACAAGATATTGGAGATTCTTAACCCTGTGTCCTTCCGTTTGGACCTCCCTGCATCCTTTTCGATTCATAATGTTTTTCATCGGTCATTGTTGCGCAGGTATGAGGTACCGGCTGTGCCTTCCGTTGAGCCTCCTGCTCCGGTGTTGGTTGAGGGTGAGTTGGAGTACGTTGTGGAAAAGATCTTGGACTCTCGTGTTTCCAGACGGAAACTCCAGTATCTGGTCAAATGGAAGGGATACGGTCAGGAGGATAATTCTTGGGTCACTGCCTCTGATGTTCATGCCTCCGATCTTGTCCGTGCCTTCCATAGGGCTCATCCTGATCGCCCTGGTGGTTCTGGTGAGGGTTCGGTGCCCCCTCCTTGAGGGGGGGGTACTGTTGTGAAATTGGATTCTGGGCTCCCCCGGTGGCCACTTGTGGAATTGTACTTGTGTGCATCATCCCCTCTGTTCACCTGCTCCTATCAGGATGTGGGAGTCGCTATATAACCTTGCTCCTCTGTCAGTTTCATGCCGGTCAACAATGTAATCAGAAGCCTTTCTGTGCATGTTCCTGCTACTAGACAACTCCCAGCTAAGTTGGACTTTTGTCCTTGTGTGTTTTTGCATTTTGTTCCTGTTCACAGCTGCTGTTTCGTTACTGTGTCTGGAAAGCTCTTGTGAGCGGAAATTGCCACTCTGGTGTTATGAGTTAATGCTAGAGTCTTAAAGTAATTTCTGGATGGTGTTTTGATAGGGTTTTCTGCTGACCATGAAAGTGCCCTTTCTGTCTTCTTGCTATCTAGTAAGCGGACCTCGATTTTTGCTAAACCTATTTTCATACTACGTTTGTCATTTCATCTAAAATCACCGCCAATATATGTGGGGGCCTCTGTCTGCCTTTTGGGAAAATTTCTCTAGAGGTGAGCCAGGACTGTCTTTTCCTCTGCTAGGATTAGGTAGTTCTCCGGCTGGCGCTGGGCATCTAGGGATAAAAAAACGTAGGCATGCTACCCGGCCACTTCTAGTTGTGCGGCAGGTTTAGTTCATGGTCAGTATAGTTTCCATCTTCCAAGAGCTAGTTCTCATATATGCTGGGCTATGTTCTCTCGCCATTGAGAATCATGACAGGAAACCTAGTAATAAGTGCTCAATTTCCCTGCAGCGCCACTACAGGTGACAAGAGGGATTGCACGGTTTGGTTTTCATATGAATCGATAGTCTGCCATATAATGCAGGGATCTGCTTGGTCATACAGAGAAAAAGACATTTTTTTTGTATCCAATTTCTACTCTTAGTACGTCTCAATCAGAGGATCTTCTCAATTTATGGGTTATTCCAAACAATGCTTAGTATCTGCTTGACTATTGTTAATGTACAGTAGAACCCCAACAAAAAGTTTCTTTCTTGTATCTTGGTGACTTTTCTCATCTCCTTTTGTCCCTCTGTGTATCCAGCATTGCATATCGGAATGGGTGCTCCTATTTTTATCTGATAAAACCACATTTCCCGGCAGCACCCTGCTTCTCCTCAGTGCTGCACGTCCCTCCCTCCGCTCTCCTGGGAGCTTCCAGACACAGATAGACGGATCTCAACAGGGGCGATCATTATTTATATTATGCGACCACAGGGCATCACCGTCACCACATCCAAATCTGTGGCCAATATTCATGACTATTTAGAAACTTCCCATTGCATTGGTGGTTTCTTGTGATCATGCTCGAACCTGCATGTACTGTATAGAAGAGCTGAGCATAGAATAGCTGAGCTGAGCTACAACCCGACTGTCAGGTAAATGAGGATGCCGTGAGAGGAGATAGGAATGTTTTTTTGGACATGGTCATAGGTGCATTTATTTTTCGTGAATTAGAAAGGGTCACAAGGTGCATCTGAGCATGCTCCACCGATAGCATTAGAGCCACCAGATGATAGATCCAGTGGAAACAGATGGTAAAAAAAAGCCCTTGGAGGTCATCATTACAAGAGTGGTGGGAGTGGGGTGACTACACTCAAGTGAAAATGTAAATATAGTTTGCATTGGCACACATGATTGATTCTGAATGTATGGAAAACTGAGACCACATTATGATTTTGGGGATACCTCTTTAACTCCCTAGTAGGATGTAAGTAAATGACATGAAGGGCTGCCAGCTCACTGAGGGATCACATAACAGATGTCTATTGAAATCCATGTAGAGAGAAATGGAGAGTAAGATGGAGAGACGCACAGCAACACAGATTGTATTTCTTTTTCTTGTGCTTTAACTGACTCCAGTGTTTCTGACCACAGCATTCACAGCTACACTGCTTAGTCTTTCATGTCTATTAAATGTTTATCTCACCTCAGAGCTGTATTCACAGATACACTGCCTAGTATAGCTGTATAATATTCTCCATGTTGCCACAGCTTTTTAGTAAGTGTTTCTGGTCACCCCAGAGCTAGATTCATCACTACAATGTTCATTATTGCTGCATTGTGTCCTCCAGGCTTCTGCTTTAAAGCAGCTATTTATTTCACTCCAGAGCTGGATTCACAGCTGCACTGCTCAGTACTTCTATATTATGTCCTCTATGCTATTGATACTTTTTAGCTTCTCTATAGTGTTTATTTACTCTACAAGAATATATTGAGAGGAGCAGTCAAAATGTGACTTTCCCTTTAAGCAAATATTGGAAAGTGGCCATGGATAAGGCTGGAAATCTGTTTTTCTTTTCACCTTTATTTATCAGACATAACAGATGGATTTTGCTGTAGATTTGCTGCACTAAAGGGTGAAATCTGCAATAAAAATCCACATTGCTGCGGACTCTTATGATTTTCAGTGGGCTCCGACAGCTATTTTTTTATTTTATTTTCATTTTTTCTTTTTGGAACAAAAGAGAAATTGAGTACAGTGTAAACTATTGGGGAAAAAACAATGCAATAAAACATAATGTAACCATGTACTGTAATGCAATACTACATCATAGAGCGTAACATAATACAATATGTGCAATGATGCGATGTAATATAATACAATGTAACATTGCTTAAAGGGAACCAGTCATCTTGTACATGGCATCTGATCTGCAGGCGGGATGTTATAAAGCCCGAGGTGCTGATCAGATTCATGGGCAATTATGTGGGATAAGTTTTAGTAAAATTTGCATTTTATTTCATGAAATCCCGGGAGTTTATGAGTCCAGTGGGCGGACCTACTCAGTGATTGACAGTCTTCCCTGTATGATTGCAGCTGTCATTCAAGAGAAGGACCGCCCACTGGACTCATATACATACAAACACCAGAAATTTCAATAAAGAAAATGCAAGTTACAATGAATCTTTTCCAACAAACCCATGTATCATTCTGCTCAGATTCTTTCTCTTTGCAACATCCTGTGCATGTAAAAGGCGACAGGTTTCCTGTTAGGTCCATTATGCTTATATCATATTTTACCGTTTTATATATTTTTTATAATTTGTTGCACCGTATTACATTGAACTGTAATGTATCCTGTGTACCATGTATCATTGTATGTCATAGATTATGTTATTTTATCAGTGACAAAGAGAGCAGCCGAGGGGGGGGAGGGTGTTGCACAGATGCCATGGCTGCCACCATTTGTCACCGATGACATCGGGGAGATCATGAAGATCCCACTGCTGCCACCAGTTTGTCAGGGAGGCGCAACTCTGCTGCCTCCAATCATCAAGACAATTACGCAATTGACTGATGAGTGATGGACGAGGTCACGGCTGCTTCCACTACTAGGCCAGTTATTGGGGAAATCTCAGTGAGCGTACGGTATATACACATCCAATTCCATTGCATATAATATATATATATATATATATATATGTTCCTTGCCAACTCCACAATAACAAAAGGAACTACTCGCTGCCACCACCGATTGTTTATACAGGCTGATTGGAAACCAGTGGCAGGCAGCATATGGCTTCAGAGGTGCGGTTTACAGAGCAAAAGGAACAGAGCTGTTACATTTTATATATGTTATCTGGAAAGGTAGGCAGTGTTTCTAAAACATATACAAAGATGATACCAAATGGCTACAAACAATATTTAATGTATATACAATTGCATAGAATAAAATAGATAAAAGAAAATGTATAAACCTATGTTACAGAAATGGCTCAGCGCTTAGTGGAGGGGGAGGCACTGCTTAGGAAAATGGGAAGAGCCACAGCAAGCTGTACCTTCCAGGAATGACAAATGACCAAACACAAATTCTGCTTTTTATTAGGTCAAGGTTACGTCCACATACCTCCCCTTGGTAAGCTCAAATAGGGTCTGGTCGTGGCATGTGCTAGGTCTTTTAGAAATGTATAAGATCCTTAACTTTTAGGATATCTGTGCCCCTGGAGGTCCCATGCTGGAGATATTGTCGTCATGTTTCCTATTGTTATTTTACCTGTCTATTATTATTATTATTATTTATTTATATAGCACCATTAATTCCATGGTGCTGTACATGAGAAAGGGGTTACATACAGAGTTACAGATATCATTTACAGTAAACACGTTTACAGTGACAGACTGGTACAGAGGGGAGAGAGGACCCTGTCCTTGCGGACTTACATTCTATGGGATAGTGGGGAAGAGACAGAAGGTCAGAGGTGCAGCAGCTCTGGCGATGGCGAGGCGGCAGAATGGTTATTGCAGGCTGTAGGCTTTCTTGAAGAGATGGGTTTTCAGGTTCTGTCTGAAGGACCCGAGGGTGGTGGATAGTCGGACGTGTTGAGGCATGGAATTCCAGAGGATGGGGGATATTCGGGAGAAATCTTGGAGGCGGTTGTGTGAGGAATGAATAAGTGTGGAGGAGAGTAGGAGGTCTTGGAAGGATCGGAGATTACGTGAGGGTTGAGGACAGACTGGAGTGGTTCAAGAGAGTTAGCGGGTAGGCCACAGAGGAGGGTGTTGCAGTAGTCGAGGCGGGAGATGATGAGGGCATGCACAAGAGTTTTGGTAGATTGTGGGCTGAGGAAGGGACGGATTCTGGCAATATTTTTGAGTTGGAGGCGACAGGAGGTGGCAAGAGTTTGGACGTGCGGTTTGAAGGACAGGGCAGAGTCGAGAGTTACCCCGAGGCAGCGGATTTCAGGTGCGGGAGAGTGCGTGATGCCGTTTACCATAGCGTGATGCGGCCCTGCGCTTAGTAACCCGATGTTTACCCTGGTTACCCGGGGACTTCGGCATCGTTGGTCGCTGGAGAGCTGTCTGTGTGACAGCTCTCCAGCGACCACACAACGACGAAACAGCGACGCTGCAGCGATCGGCATCGTTGTCTATATCGCTGCAGCGTCGCTTAATGTGACGGTACCTTAAGTCATTAGTAATTTTTGTCAGGGCAGTTTCGGTGGAGTGGTGGGGGCGGAAGCCAGATTGGAGGTTATCAAGGAGAGAGTTAGATGAGAGGTGCGAGGAAATTTGAGCATGGACATGCTGCTCAAGGAGTTTTGAAGCAAATGGGAGCAGTGATATGGGGCGGTAGCTGAGCATAGCAGTTGGGTCAAGGTTAGTTTTTTTGAGGATGGGTGTGATGGTGGCATGTTTGAAGGCAGAGGGGAAGGTACCAGAAGATAGCGATAGGTTGAAGAGATGGGTTAGGGCTGGAATGAGCATGTTAGTGAGGTTGGGGAGCAGGTGGGAGGGGATGGGGTCAAGTGCACAGGTGGTGAGGTGCGATTTGGAAAAGAGGCGAGTAAGCTCTCCTTCAGTGATGTTGAAGAGGGAGGTTACTAGGGAAGGGCAGAGGTCTGGTATATGGAGTGGTTGGGGTGGTGGAACAGTTAGGGTTTGCCTTGTTTGGTCGATCTTGTTTTTGAAGTAGGTGGCAAAGTCCTCGGAAGAGATGAGGCGGGTTGGAGGTGGCAGTGGTGGGCGGAGGAGGGAGGTAAATGTGCTGAATAGTTGTTTTGGGTTGTAGGATAGTGAAGATACAAGGTTAGTGAAATAGGTCTGTTTAGCGGAGGTGAGGGCTAATTTGAAGTCAAATGTAGCTTGTTTGAAAGTAGTGAAGTCGTCTGGCAGGCATGTTTTCTTCCAACGCCGCTCCGCAACCCTGGATGCTTGTCGAAGTTTTTTTGTGAGATTGTTATGCCAAGGTTGCCTATTGGTTCGTCGCACTGTGCCATGCATGAGAGGGGCGACTGAGTCTATGGCTAATGTGAGGGTGGAGTTATAAAAAGCGGTGGCGCTGTCCGTGTCGTGGAGTGAAGATATGGAGGACAGAGGTAGAAGAGAGTCTCAGAGTCTGTGAATGTCTAGATGTGTGAGATTTCTGCGAGGATGTGGTAATGGCTGGACATGGGGGGTGGGTGAGGAGGACAAGGATGAGAAGGTGAGTAGATGGTGGTCAGATAGGGGGAAGGGAGAGGTTGTGAGGTTAGATAAGGAACAGAGGCGGGTGAAGATGAGGTCTAGTGTATGTCCGTCTGTGTGGGTGGCTGTGGAGGACCACTGAGTGAGTCCAAAGGATGAAGTAAGGGCCAGGAGCTTGGAGGCTGGTGGGTGTCAGTAGGGATATTAAAGTCACCCATGATGATGGTGGGGATGTCAGCAGAAAGAAAGTGAAGGAGCCAGGTGGAGAATTTGTCGATGAAGGCAGTGGCTGAGCCCGGTGGTCGGTATATGACAGCCATTTGGAGATTGGAGGGAGTGTAGATACGGACAAAGTGAACCTCGAAAGAAGGAACAGTTTTTAGAAAGAAGGAAACCCACTCCTCCACCATGTCTGTTGCCAGAGCGAGGAGTGTGGGTAAATTGGAGGCCACCGTAACTCAGTGCTGCAGGCGAGGCCGTGTCAGGGGGCGTCAGCCAGGTCTCAGTGAGGGCCAGAAAGGAAAGGTTGCGGGAAGTGAAGAGATCATGGACCATGTGGAGCTTGTTGCAGACAGAGCGGGCATTCCAAAGTGCCCCAGAGAGGGGAAGCAGGGTGGAGGGGGTCAGTGGCACAGGTTTTAAGTGTGAGGGGTTGCGATAGTTTCTCATAGTGTGAGGATAGGGGTGAGGATTAGTGATGAATGAGGCGGGGGGGCAGGATTGGGGGGATGTGTCACCAGCAGTGAGAATAAGCAGAGAAAGAGAAGAAGGTGGGTGAAGGAGAGTGATTGGCTTATATTATATTTTGGTGGTAGAGGTCTGAGGTTAGAGAGCAGGACTGCAGATGGAGCGAGGTGGGGGGGTAAGAGAGAGGGGGAGATAGTTATGTGGTTTGAGGGTGCAGGGGTATGGGGTTAGTGGAGGAGAGTGAGGATTAGTGGAGCAAAAACGGTGGGGGAAATGTGAGCATGGTTAAAGAGCAGGGAAGAAAAGAAAGGTAAGTAAAGTTGGAATACAGTGATTAGTCTTACCGTCTGGCCGATTTCTGGACTATTTCTGCTATATTTCAGATGATACACTTAAAATATGTCACTTGAAATTATGTCACATCTGCCTAAAGTCAGATCTGACCCACTCCATGCAACGTATACCATTCTAATGTCTATAGAGATGAAACATGGCCTGTATAGCATCATCCATAAGACCGATATTAAGTTGGAAAGGTTACAATGGCCTTAAAGTGATGTGGGTAAATGCGTTATATTCGTCCCTTTTCCACAACGCTGAAAATATATGTCCCATAAATATCGGATCAATGCAAACCCTAATATTCATTCCAGACCACTTGTTCCAAAAGGTCTGGGAGCAGTGCTTTGATCAGAGGAAGCTTATGTAATGCCTGGGAACTGTACGTTCCCACCTCTGCATAAATAAATCTCAGTCGTGGTGTATTTTTTTCCCAGAGCAAATCTCCTGTTGTAATTACCTGGTCACTAGAGGACGTCCCTACTTCAATTGAGGTTGACCTGTCAGTTCTCTCATTTCCCCAGTTATAATTAATCCCATATGTTCAATGTGAGGGTGATATGTCCACTTTCCAGATTTTAGTTTTTCTCTATGACAATCAGTATTATGTTATACTGTATAGAATTATAACAGGTTACACAGTATTGCATCATATTTTATGTAGAATTGTATCATATTGCATAGTATTGTGTTATATTATAGTGCCTTACTATATAACATTGTGTTATATTCCATTATCTATCATATATTGTGTTATGGTTTGTAGTTACCGTCAGTCCATTATTAGCAGCGCTGTCTGCTCCATCACGTCAGGTCCCCTCGCAGCACGCCGTAGTGAAGGACATGCTGATCTTTGCTCTCTGTCACTTATCCTTATTTGTGCCTTACTTTTAGATCATTTATATCTTAGGAGAGCCATGATATTCATCAGATGTGACAGACAGCTGTAATCAGCGCGTCTATCAGAAATGTTTGCTGCCCTCGGAGACCTGACGTTCTATTAACCATCCATATCTAAATACAATGTATCATATTATAATATAGTAGAACATTGTATCACAGAAATACAACACAATATATCACAACACTATATAATAGAGAAACAAGAGGACACCATACTTCATAATATACCAACTATAACAAAGTGATACATTATAATGATATAATACACTACAATATAAGATAATATAATACAATCCTGCCTCACATAATAGAGCACAATACAATATAATATAATGCGATATATGATATTACACAACATAAAATATTGTAATGATAAATAATATAAATATCCAATAAAAATAAGTGAACAATACAATATAATACAATATCATAGACTGGAATACATGAAATATGACTGCAGAATATAACAGAACACGACATAATATATTTAAATTCTATATAATGCACAACATAAAATAATGTGATACAACTATATCGAACATAATAGGGTACAATATAATATAAAGGTATAACACACAATGTGATATACTGATATTATATAATACTATAGATAGTATTATGCAATATTATATAATAAATACAACATGATATTATACTGTTTCACACCGTAGCATCATATGATTCAGCTCAGTGCAATATAATATGATAGAAAAAGAACCTCGTGATCCAGGATTCCCATAAAATGTTCACTTTCCTTTATTGGTAAATTCTAAAATCTTCCTGTTCTTCCACAAAGATATAAAAAAAAGTTTACAGATTCCAAGCGGACAAACCGTCCTTAATCATGACCTCATAATATGGTACAATATAATATGGTACAATATAATATTACATAATCTAATACTATACAAGTCATAATTACTGTTATTGTGAACGGTTAAGCAAGTTGAAGATGAAGATGAAATGATCTTTTAAAAGCGTAAAGGTAAAGATGCATTTCCTTTGTATTTTAGTGAAAAAAAGTGATTTTTTACATTTTAAAAATTAGGAAATGCGGCTGATGCAAAAGTTCAGGCACCCTTGGAGATTTGTGTCCTCAGATAACTTTGACCAAGGTTTCAGACTTTAATTAGCCTGTTAGGGTTATGACTTTTTCACTATCATTGCTAGTTGATGCAAATTTCCCAGCTCTATAAAAACCCAGCCTCCTCTAACCTTGTGCCAAATACAGCAGCCATGGGTTCTTTTACCAGCGGCCTAGCACTCTGAAAATGAAAATGGTGGAGGCCCACAAATCAGGAGAAGGCAATAAGAAGAAGTGTTTTCAAGGTGCCTTTTCCTCACTTCAAAGATGAATTAAGAAATTGCAGTTAATAGGAACAGTGGAGGTCAAGATAAGGTCTGGAAGATCAAGCAAAATTTCAGTGAGAGCTTCTCGTAGGATTGCTACAGAGGCAAATAAGAACTCCTGTTTCACTGCAAAAGACCTTCAGAAAGATTTAGCAGACTCTGTAGTTGTGGTACATTGTTCTATTGTTCAGAGACACCTGCACAAATACGGCCTTCATGGAAGAATCATCAGAACAAAACCTCTCCTGCGTCCTCACCATAAAATTCAGCATCAGAGGTATGCCAAAGAACATCTAAACAAGTCTGATTCATTTTGGAAACAAGTCCTGTGGAGCTATGAGGATAAAATAGAACTCTGTGGCCACAATGATCAAAGGTACAGTATGTGTGGAGAATAAAGGGCACAGAATTTAAGGAAAAGAACATCTCGCCAACCATTAAGTATGGGGGTGGATCGACCATGCTTTAGGTACTAACCATGCAGGGTGCCCAAACTTTGCATTGACAAATTTTCCTTTTTGTAATTTTTAAAAGGTAAAAGATTTTAATTTTAAAATGTAAAAGATGAAAATATATGCAGCGCCCCAGAGACCTGGTCGTTGCAGTAATGTTATTCTTCCACCAGGGGGAGTGATATTACGTCTGGAGGCAATAAAGGAGATCACCTGTCCAGGTATCACACAACCACACTACACACGTCACACTCCAGGCCGCCAGGGGGAGCTAAGCTTCTATCTATTAGGGCACTGCTCACATATAGGTAAAACTGGTGGTTTGGGTAGGAAGTTAGAGAGAAGCTGACTGGAGGGAGGAGGAGTGAGATCCAGACTGTGGTCTGAGGGGGACTAAGGTCCACGGAGCTGCGCCTGCCCCACGTGCGGCAGCATCCAAAGAAAGAGACATTGAAGGGAAATGTGTTGCAGTGAGTGAGACACGAAGTCATAGCAAAAGGAAAGGAAAACCAGAAGGAGTTCTGCCCTGTAAAAGGCTGCCTCCTTCTGAGGCGCAAAGATCCCGGTAGCCAGAACACCGAGGGAGTAAGGATCTCTACGCTTTACTTCAGAGACTGGCAGGACAGTCGATTCCACGTTGGCTGCCCGAACTTTATACACAGGAGGCAAGGTGACAACCTTAAAGAGGACAGGGCATTCTAGAGTCCCTAACCAAAGTCTCAAGTCACTGGTCATACGTGTTTTGTCCTATCCTATCCATCAGGGGGACAGGGGGAAAGAGACTTAACATCTCCAATAGTTGTGAGGACCTTACCAAGTTGCTCAGCAGGGAGGTACTACAACGCACAGGCGCTAGAGGAAGGCTACTGATTTCCACCTGGACAAGGGGACTCTGGATTTGCCTCCGGACCGGCCGGACTCTGCCTACCCTGTGATCTGGTGCCCTGGATTGTGGACACTGAAGCCTTCAGTAAAGGTAAAGAGACTGCAACCTTTGTGTCCTCGTTACTCACTGCGCCTCACACCATCCACCATCACCATCTACACTTTTGGGAAGCCCTGGGGATACACTTCACCTGTGGGAAGGTATGCCATCTAGCTGCCATAACATCACCCCAGTGGACCCCTGAGCAGCGTTGGTCACCCTGACCGAATACCACAGGTGGCGTCACGAACACGATTATTCCTATAAACACTTTATCTTTTATTGGACGCCCCTCAAAGGGCCACGGACCGGGTCAGGCCACCGTGACATCCCCCGAACCGAAGGACCTGGTACCGAGTACCCCATTGCCCTGACGTGGGGGCGCTCCATATAGATATATATTTTTTGCCTAAAATATAAAGGAAATGTGTCATCTGTAACTTTAGGCCTTTTAGAGATCATTTCATATTGAATGTGCTTATCTGTCCACAATAACAGTAATCTTGACCAGGCGGGTCCAAACTTTCACATGCCACTGTATATATAATAAGACGCAATACAATGTAGCAAGACTATAGAACATAATATAATAGTGTTCCCCAAACTGTTACCGAACTACAACTCCCACCGTGCCTTCACGGTCTGCATCTGTCAGAGAAAGATGGGATAGAATATACCATGATAATGAACAGTTCACAATGTAATAGTATAATATGATACATTGTAGCTTAATTCAGTGTAATATTGTATTATACCATATACACAATCTATACAACAGAAAACAGTGCAACATATTATATAGAGAGAAATTATAAGATAAAGTGTTACACAATTGTTTCATGCATTCGTGGTGCAGCTCTGTAGATCGACGGTGAATATTGTCTTACAGACGCCGTTTTTTGCCTCTACTCCAATAATTTGACTTTCTAATAAATGTGGCATGTTTGATGTCCCTTTTCTCTCTCCTTCGCTGGATCCTTTGCTTTGTGCCCCCTGACCCCCTACATTTGCTGCCATGATTGGCGCCTACTTTCTGACGATCCTTTATCTCCATGATGAGAGGTTTAGGCCACCAGAACGGCTGCCGGAGCGGCCGGACGCTGATCCCTGAGCACCGTGACAGAGGAGCGGCCATTGGAGTAATGCAGTGTGTTTTATTTTGTCGGTGTCCTGGGGATTCGGGTAAACAGCGGCCGCAGGCGGAGGACACTGCTGAGCTCGCTCCATTCCTCATCCTCGCTGCACGGGTATTTATAGCCCTGAGATTTACATGAACTCAGAGGCCTGAACTGAACCAGAAGGTCCAGATCCACCGCAGCCGGCGTTATACGGAGGTGGCGACAATCGTCCGGCCAAGGATGGCGCCAAAAACTATTACTGCCTCATCTATAACAGTAGTCTGCCAGCAACACAAATGCAGGAGGTCGTGTGTTATCAGGGGTGCGGGGGTAATCAGGGGTGCGGGGGTCAGGTAGTCAGGGAAAGTCTGAAGAAGTTCTCTAGTTTCACTTTTTTCTCCTATTATCTATCTATTATCTACTATCTATATATTATCTATCTATTAACTATCTACTATCTATCTATTAACTATTATCTATCTATATATTATTTATCTATTATCTATATATCTATCTATTATCTATCTATTATCTACTATCTACCTATCTATCATATATCTATCTATTTATCTATCATCTAATATCTATATATTATCTATTATCTATATATTATCCATCTATTATCTATGTATTATCTATCTATCTATCTATCTGTTATCTATCTCTATATTATCTATCTATATATTATCTATCTATGATCTATCTATCATCTATCTATTATCTATCTATTTATCTATAATCTATCTTTCTATTATTTACAGTAGGGGAAATAAGTATTTGATCCCTTGCTGATTTTGTAAGTTTGTCCACTAACAAAGACATGAACAGTCTATAATTTTAAGGGTCGGTTAATTTTAACATTGAGTGATAGAATATCAAAAATAAAATCCAGAAAATCACATTGTATGAATTATATACATTTATTTGCATTTTGCAGTGAGAAATAAGTATTTGATCCCTCTGGGAAACAAGACTTAATACTTGGTGGCAAAACCCTTGTTGGCAAGCACAGCAGTCAGACGTTGTTTGTAGTTGATGATGAGGTTTGCGCACATGTCAGGAGGAATTTTGCTCCACTCCTCTTTGCAGATCATTTCTAAATCATTGAGATTTTGGGGCTGTCGCTTGGCAACTCGGAGCTTCATCTCCCTCCATAAGTTTTCTATGGGATTAAGGTCTGGAGACTGGCTAGGCCACTCCACGACCTTAATGTGCTTCTTTTTGAGCCACTCCTTTGTTGCTTTGGCTGTATATTTTGGGTCATTGTCTTGCTGGAAGACCCAGCCACGACCCATTTTTAATGTTCTGGCAGAGGGAAGGAGGTTGTCACTCAGGATTTTACGATACATGGCTCCATCCATTCTCCCATGCAGTAAAGTAGTCCTGTGCCCTTAGCAGAGAAATAACCCCAAAACATAATGTTTCCACCTCCATGCTTGACAGTGGGGATGGTGTTCTTTGGGTCATAAGCAGCATTCCTCTTCCTCCTAATACAGTGAATTGAGTTAATGCCAAAGTGCTCAATTTTTGTCTCATCTGACCACAGCACCTTCTCCCAATCACTCACAGAATCATCCAGGTGTTCATTGGTAAACTTTAGACGGGCTGCACATGTGCCTTCTTGAGCAGGGGGACCTTGTGGGCACTGCAGGATTTTAGACCTTTACGGTGTAATGTGTTACCAATGGTTTTCTTGGTGACTGTGGTCCCAGCTGCCTTGAGATCACTAACAAGTTCTCCGGTGTAGTTTTAGGCTGATCTCTCACCTTCCTCATGATCAAGGAAACCCCACGAGGTGAGATTTTGCATGGTGCCCCCGATCAATGTCGACTGACAGTCATTTTGAATGCTGCTGCCAGGATCATATTCCTCACCAACCGTTACACCGATGCCTCTACCTTGTGCCAGTCATTACACTGGCTACCCATCCACTCCAGAATCCAGTACAAAACTACTACCCTCATCCACAAAGCACTCCATGGCTCAGCACCACCCTACATCTCCTCTCTGGTCTCAGTCTACCACCCTACCCGTGCCCTCCGCTCCGCTAATGACCTCAGGTTAGCATCTTCAATAATCAGAACCTCCCATTCCCGTCTCCAAGACTTTACACGTGCTGCGCCGATTCTTTGGAATGCACTACCTAGGTTAATACGATTAATCCCCAATCCCCACAGTTTTAAGCGTGCCCTAAAAACGCATTTGTTCAGACTGGCCTACCGCCTCAACGCATTAACCTAACTATCCCTGTGTGGCCTAATTAAAATTTAAAAAAACAAAAAAACAAACCATAATCAGGTTCCTCGCATCATGTTCTCATACACTTTATGCCGTTAATAGCCTCTGTGTCTGTACTGCTACATACTTAGGCTGTTACCTGGTTCATGCAGCTTTACATGAACACCCGAGCCTTACACTATGGCTGGTCCAAATAACTAAAGCAATTGTTACCATCCACCTCTCGTGTCTCCCCTTTTCCTCATAGTTTGTAAGCTTGCGAGCAGCAGGGCCCTCATTCCTCCTGGTATCTGTTGTGAACTGTGATTTCTGTTATGCTGTAATGTCTATTGTCTGTACAAGTCCCCTCTATAAGTTGTAAAGCGCTGCGGAATATGTTGGCGCTATAGAAATAAAATTATTATTATTATTATTTTGTATTTCTTCCATTTTCTTACTATTGCACCAACAGTTGTCTCCTTCTCACCCAGTGTCTTACTTATGGTTTTGTAGCCCATTCCAGCTTTGTGCAGGTCTATGATCTTGTCCCTGACATCCTTATAAAGCTCTTTGGTCTTGCCCATGTTGTAGAGGTTAGAGCCTGACTGATTAATTGAGTCTGTGGACAGGAGTCTTTTATAAAGGTGACTGTGTAAGTCAGCCATCTTTAATGCAGGTAACGAGTTGATTAGGAGTCTAACTTGTCTGTAGGAGCCAGAACTCTGAATGGTTGGTAGGGGATCAAATACTTATTTCTCACTGCAAAATGCAAATAAATGTATATAATTTATACAATGTGATTTTCTGGATTTTATTTTTGATATTCTATCTCTCAATGGTAAAATTAATCCACCCTTAAAATTATAGACTGTTCATGTCTTTGTCAGTGGGCAACTTATAAAATCAGCAAGGGATCAAATACTTATTTCCCCCACTGTATCTATTTTTTTTATCTATCTATCTATCTATCATCTATCTATCTATCTATCTATCTATCTATCTATCTATCTATCTATCTATCTATCTATCATCTATCTATCATCTATATTTCTATATCTATTATCTATCTATCTACAATCTATCTCTCTCTCTATTATCTGTGTATTATCTATCTATCTATCTATCTATCTATCATCTATCTATTTATCTATCTATTATCTATCTATCATCTATATTTCTATATCTATTATCTATCTATCTATCTATCAATCTATTATCTATCTATCTATCTATCTATCTATCTATCTGTCTGTCTGTCTGTCTGTCTGTCTCTATCTATCTATCTATCTATCTATCTATCTATCTATCTATCTATCTATCTATCTATCTATCTATCTATCTATCTATCTAGCTGTTTCATATTTTCCATCTGAGGGATGAAATGACCTGTCTCAGCCATGGAGGCTGCGATTTGCGTATTTGGTTCATTATTCCCGAATCCTCGGCACTTTCTCTCTATTTCCAACATTACATTTAGTTAACCATTAAGTATCCGCTGGGTGTAACACATGTAATAGATTGGTGACTGCCCGGCTGCCGGTAACTTCATCTATTGTTAGGGAGACGTTCGGTGCCGGTGGGATATAATCGCTGACTGCCATACAACATTATCTTCTTACTTTCCTCGAGAATTAAAGTATTCTTCCACAAAGGATTCCATGATGTGGTCATAGTGTAACCAGCGTCTACCATATTCTGTATGAGAAGTTTGCTGCTTCATCCATGATGGAACTACACATCCCAGCATTCCTTGTGTAATAAACCAAACGTTACTTATGATCCATCACTGATGGGCAAAGAGTCAGTAATACTAAATCACAGAGTCAGACATGTGTATCTCTACAAAAGGGAATAGAAGGAAAGGAGACCGAGCAACATCCGGGAGACCGAGTGACAAGACACAGCCTGTGCCCGTGGTACAGTGGTTTGGATTTCCTGTCCTTGGTTGGTTGGGGTCCTTGTTCCCGGTGTGTAATGGTCTGGTTCCCCTGTGCATGGTACACCGTGGCTTGGATATCCTGACCCTGGTGGTTTGGTGCCCCTGTCCCTGGTGTACAGTGATTTGGATATCCTGACCCTGGTGGTTTGGTGCCCCTGTCCCTGGTGTACAGTGGTTTGGATATCCTGACCCTGGTGGTTTGGTGTCCTTTTTCCCAATGTACAGTGGTTTGGATAACCTGACCTTGGTTGTCTGGTACCCCTGTCCCTGGTGTACAGTGGTTTGGATTTCCTGTCCTTGGTTGGTTGGGGTCCTTGTTCCCGGTGTGTAATGGTCTGGTTCCCCTGTGCATGGTACACCGTGCCTTGGATATCCTGACCCTGGTGGTTTGGTGCCCCTGTCCCTGGTGTACAGTGGTTTGGATATCCTGGCCCTGGTGGTTTGGTGTCCTTTTTCCCAGTGTACAGTGGTTTGGATAACCTGACCTTGGTTGTCTGGTACCCCTGTCCCTGGTGTACAGTGGTTTGGATTTCCTGTCCTTCGTTGGTTGGGGTCCTTGTTCCCGGTGTGTAATGGTCTGGTTTCCCTGTGCATGGTACACAGCAGTTTGGATATCCTGACCCTGGTGGTTTGGTGTCCTTTTTCCCAGTGTACAGTGGTTTGGATAGCCTGACCCTGGTGGTTTGGTGCCTCCCGTCCCTGGTGCATGGTGCTCTTTCTTGGTATATAATGGCTCAGGGGTCCTAGCCCCAGTTTGGGGCTACGGTCTCTGGTGTACAGGGTTGATGGGGATGGAGCTGTGGCGTAATGTGGGTTGCAAATATTTTTTGCTCCCAAGCGCCTGGGAACTGTTATCACTGATTTAGTCCTTTCCACCAGTCACAACAGTTCCTAATGCCTAAACCTAAGCCTAAACCAATCCCCTGGCCCTAGCCCAAATCCCTCAAAAGTGTAAAAATCTAAAAGCAGCCATTAGTGAGAAATGAAGACAGTAATGAATCATTGGTCCCGTACATTATGCATCACTGTCTTACTTCATTATCGCCTAATCTGCCATTTTGCTTGCTGCCTATGCAGAGTGCAGCATTTCATGACAAACTCTTCTCCCCTGATGCACTCTGCATTAGCAGCTCCAGTCGGGACAAGAAGCGGTGCGAACCATCACTAGAGCGTGGAGGCGGTGCAGAGTAGGGATACGGTGTAGGGGGAAATATTTTGCACCTTTGTAGACTTTAGAGCAAGCACCACTATGACCACCCCACACTGCGCCCCTGAGAGGAAGTACAAAAGAGTATTTATCCCATAAATTGGGGAATATTTCTGCAGCATTTTCACTACGGCTGGTGAAGAACTTCTGCCGAGTTTCCCAGCAGATTACAGCTGATCACTAGAGATCCCGGCAGTGAGGCTTCCCATGGTGCACCGCCCCTTTAATAATATGAATCCATGTCCAGGTCTACTCCGATAGAAGAGAGGAATGACAGGAGGGGGATCAGAAATTGTCTCGGGTGATAACAGATGGACTAATTGGATTTATCGTGAATTAGATGCCGCTCATTCTGGAAACTGTAGAAGCTTCTATAATTAGTAACCGGAGTCGCTGGGAGGATTAATAACGGAATAATCTCATTATTGTGATGCTGTCAGGAAGGACATTCCCCCCTGTCAGATTAAAATGGAACATGCCAGTCTGATTGGCATTCCTTCTTCTGGATCCACAGAGCCGGTGCACCACGGCCATTATCCCGGTGATTCATGGCTTGGATTGGTGACTTATCTGCAAGGTCTCTAGGAATTTCTGTCATTTCTACTTCAACCATAACATGCGGCAATAAAGAGAAAAGCGCATATGGGATTAGCACACTTAGTCACGTCCCGATGAGCTGCTCGCCCTAATTCAATGTTCAGTGAAAAACTGAAAGACGCAGTAGAGAAGCAGAAGAGAAGCAGAAGAGGAGCAGAAGAGGAGCAGAAGAGAAGTAGAAGAGAAGCAGAAGAGGAGCAGAAGAGGAGCAGAAGAGGAGCAGAAGAGGAGCAGAAGAGGAGCCGAAGAGGAGCAGAAGAGGAGCAGAAGAGAAGCAGAAGAGGAGCAGAAGAGGAGCAGAAGAGAAGCAGAAGAGGAGCAGAAGAGAAGCAGAAGAGAAGCAGGAGAGAAGCAGAAGAGGAGCAGAAGAGGAGCAGAAGAGAAGCAGAAGAGGAGCAGAAGAGGAGCAGAAGAGGAGCAGAAGAGGAGCCGAAGAGGAGCAGAAGAGGAGCAGAAGAGAAGCAGAAGAGGAGCAGAAGAGGAGCAGAAGAGGAGCAGAAGAGAAGCAGAAGAGGAGCAGAAGAGAAGCAGAAGAGGAGCAGAAGAGAAGCAGGAGAGAAGCAGGAGAGAGGCAGAAGAGGAGCAGAAGAGGAGCAGAAGAGAAGCAGAAGAGGAGCAGAAGAGAAGAAGAAGAGGAGCAGAAGAGGAGCAGAAGAGGAGCAGAAGAGAAGCAGAAGAGGAGCAGAAGAGAAGCAGAAGAGGAGCAGAAGAGAAGCAGAAGAGAAGCAGAAGAGAAGCTCGATGTCATGTAACAGCGTAAGCATGAAAATCACATGAGTGATGCAGCCATGTGATGACTGCTGGAACCAGCGAGCAGAGCTGAATCCCGACAGTGAGGATATTACATGCTGTAAGGATCGGCTACAGGGCTTAATTTTATAATTAAAGGGCTCGTCCAGGTTTGAGATGAAAGTCTGCAGTCCCTCTATGTGACCACAGGCAACTGAATTCTCCCAGCGCATGCACTGCACACTTTTAGGAGTCTCTCTTGCACAAGTATGTGATTTGGATACTTCTGGCTATATTTCGACTAGACGTGTCCAGCCTAGATCAATTCATTTTCATGGAGTGAAGCCACGCATGTCTAGTCGGCACGTGATCACATGTACAGTGTGCGAAATAAGTATTTGATCCCTTGATGATTTTGTAAGTTTGCCCACTGACAAAGACATGAACAGTCTATAATTTTAAGGGTAGATTAATTTTAACACTGAGAGATAGAATATCAAAAATAAAGTCCGGAAAATCACATTGTGTAAATTATATACATTTATTTGCATTTTGCAGTGAGAAATATATATACACTCACCGGCCACTTTATTAGGTACACCTGTCCAACTTCTTGTTAACACTTAATTTCTAATCAGCCAATCACATGGCGGCAACTCAGTGCATTTAGGCATGTAGACATGGTCAAGACAATCTCCTGCAGTTCAAACCGAGCATCAGTATGGGGAAGAAAGGTGATTTGAGTGCCTTTGAACGTGGCATGGTTGTTGGTGCCAGAAGGGCTGGTCTGAGTATTTCAGAAACTGCTGATCTACTGGGATTTTCACGCACAACCATCTCTAGGGTTTACAGAGAATGGTCCGAAAAAGAAAAAAAATCCAGTGAGCGGCAGTTCTGTGGGCGGAAATGCCTTGTTGATGCCAGAGGTCAGAGGAGAATGGGCAGACTGGTTCGAGCTGATAGAAAGGCAACAGTGACTCAAATCGCCACCCGTTACAACCAAGGTAGGCCTAAGAGCATCTCTGAACGCACAGTGCGTCGAACTTTGAGGCAGATGGGCTACAGCAGCAGAAGACCACACCGGGTACCACTCCTTTCAGCTAAGAACAGGAAACTGAGGCTACAATTTGTACAAGCTCATCGAAATTGGACAGTAGAAGATTGGAAAAACGTTGCTTGGTCTGATGAGTCTCGATTTCTGCTGCGACATTCGGATGGTAGGGTCAGAATTTGGCGTAAACAACATGAAAGCATGGATCCATCCTGCCTTGTATGGAGCATCTTTGGGATGTGCAGCCGACAAATCTGCGGCAACTGTGTGATGCCATCATGTCAATATGGACCAAAATCTCTGAGGAATGCTTCCAGCACCTTGTTGAATCTATGCCACGAAGAATTGAGGCAGTTCTGAAGGCAAAAGGGGGTCCAGCCCGTTACTAGCATGGTGTACCTAATAAAGTGACCGGTGAGTGTATATATATATATATATATATACATATATATATATATATATATATACACATAGCCACACACACATACATGTATCTATATAAAAAATATATATATACATAGCCAAACACACATGCATGTATACAGTATATATTACATAGTCTCCTTTATTTTGTATATTGCCGTCCCTTATTACACAGTGCCCTCTCTTGTTATGTACAGCACCATCCCTTACATATCGGATTATATAGAACCCTGTCATGCATTCAGTTTTGATGAAGGTCTGATGTAAGACCGAAAACGTTAAACAAACCTTGAATGCAATAATTAAAGGAACTTTATTTCACCACTTCTCTATGCGAGTGCCAAGTTCTTCAATTTGTTCTTTTTTTTTCATTGTTATCTATTTAATCCCAACTGCCAAAAAGTAACAGTGTCAGATGCTGCCGATTACTGTAACGATTTCCAGTTTCCAGTCTTAGAGTCAGTAAATGATCATAAAGTGGTAACTAATATTGTTGCCCGCTGACATTTGCTACTTGCCTTTTACATTTCCGTTGCGACCAGGCTCATTTATGAAAGCTTTATTCATGAGATACTTGGAAGGTCAGAATCTCGGGACGGGATATTTGTGGAGATACGTTCTAAGCTCGGGAATACATTTTCTATATAAACCTTTGTTCTATTTCTCCAATGGCTCTAACATAAAAAATTAAGTGTAAATGATCTTGATGATAAAATCTCCTACCACGTTGTACATGCGTCTCTCATGCAGATCTCGATTTTCGACTGCAAATAAAGCTGTGTAGTCCGAAACTGCAGTCGTTTGGGCAGATTTACGATAGTCAACCCAATCACCTGCCGATCGGCTTCATGTTTGCCGATTGCCTCTTTGGATAGGCTGACCGCCCTTCAGATGCACACAGAACGGTCGGTAATGGATCATTTTGTGCACATAGGTTGTCATTGTTCTCGGCAGCACATGTTTACACAGAGTGATTGATAAGCTGCCGAAAACAAGCTTAAGGATCATTTCACCCGACGAACAAGCGTTTTACTCCTCCATCGGTGATTGATTTTTGAGCTTTTTACTTGTGGGCTGGTGACCGGACCCTACTATGGTTGTAGCTCATGGAGCCAGAAAGATTATCTGTTGACCCTTTGAGTTTGCCTTGTAACCCGGATTGGAAACATCTTGTGTCTCCTAACAGACCTATGGCCACTATACGGAAGAACTTTCTCAATTTGCTCGTAAAGAAGCTGTCAGATTACTACAAGAGAAGCAAAGTGCGAGTGCCAGCACAACCAAGCCCCCTGATGTCCAGAAGCAATGCTATTCCAAGTGTCATGGTGAGACGTCATCACGAGAGATCATATCATCGGAGCTTTCTCCCTACGTCATGATGATTATTTCATTTTTATTATTACGTTTTTTCCAGCTTGCGCTCAACGGGTGAAGAAATATTTCATCAAAAAGTTGGGAGAAGATTGGATCTTCCTTGTTCTTCTTGGTCTTGTCATGGCGTTGGTGAGCTGGAGCATGGACTATGCCAGTGCCAAGAGTTTACAGGGTAATGCTGGTTTTGTAATTTTCTACAGGATATGAATTATTCTAGAACTTTATATGACTGTGGACTCGATGTGGTTTACATTTCTGATGGATGCAACATAAATATCTAGCTATAATTATGTTTGGTACATTAGCGGCTTGCAGTACAAACCTTTTCATAGACTCCAATGCAACAGCGCTACCCGCTATGCAGTCTCTTGCATTGTTCCAGTTACATTGATGTCCTTTCGGTGTAAGATTCATGGGCGTCTTATCACTTGGACGCCATCCTATTAGCAGTATTTATGGGCTGCAGTACCAGGTCCATCCACTCTGGTATAATGGTCACTACGTGGGTATTGCAATGAATGAAAAAATTCCCTTTCATTATCCTGATTGGTGTTGTCCCAAAGAATAGTTCTTCAATCTACGACTGATGGGCGTCCTATCATCGGTTTGCAGTGGTATGAATGTGAATGTGGCTGACTTGCAGTACCAGGCACAACCACACTGGTTGGAGGTCGCTGTGTCTGGAACTACAGTATAGAAGGCATGGCCTTTTCTTTCTGCTGATGGTTGGAGGTTCTTTAGGACAAGGCATAAATATCAGCCTGGAAAAGAAACCTTAAATATAGTAATAATGTTCTTATCCCATAACATCTCACCTTATTCCTGTTTTCTTGTTCCCAGCATATAAGTGGATGTATGAAAGAGCTTCTCACAATGTCTGGTACCAGTATATGGCTTGGGTGTCCTACCCTCTCGTCCTTATATTATTTGCCGCAGTCTTTTGCCACTTAGTGTCTCCACAAGCCATAGGTAAGTAGGTGTCATGGTTGGCCTTCTGAAGCCATTGGTCGTCTGCTTCTCTTGGCCTTAATCTTACTGTGTTCTGTATGTATCTTTTCTTATTTTATGTCATTATACCACACATAAGTCCTCCTAATTCTTTAATGTTGGTTCCATATTAGTATGTGCCTTACGGAGCCTCCGAAGCATGTAGCATAAACTTCTCAGATGGGTCATCTTTGAGGAGCGTTGTGGGCCATCAGGGTAACTGGAGACTGTATCAGCTGTCTCTCGACAGTGAATTTATCATTAAACTCTATCCCGGTGTGAGTCACTTACCCAGCTAAGACTATGGTCACCCATCGAGGCCAGTCTTATCGTGTGTCCCTACATAACCCTCTGTCTCCACCGTGGATCCAACAAACACAAATATCAACAAGTTATCCTGACTAATTCTTAACGTTGACTTTCGGCTTCTTCTTTATAGACATATATGTGAAGGGGAAGCAGACGAGCCACTCATGCCAATTTGAGGTTGCTAGTGCTCAGCCATGAGGACTGATACCCAAATATTCCAAAATAGAGCTCCTACCCTCCTCATGTTGTCTCCAAAATTGTCCTTTGTGGTGTCTAAGACTGCTCTATTTGGTAGGGATGAATGGGACAATCAACAGTTGCCAGCCATTTTGCCTATGTGAGCCACAAAAAACATACAGTACAGCTCCTCAGCACTCGAGAGATCAGACACCCAACCACCAAACGTTGACGTCCTATCCTACCACATCGCTCAACCTGTTTGCCCCATCTCCTTTCAAGGATCCTTGGATCGATTCCCCAAATCCTTTCCACCTCAATATCCTCTAAGTGTCCATAGACTGGCCAAACACGTAAGGCAAAAGTTGGCCAAAAGTATTGTCTTTGGTTGGCTGTATATGAGGTTCTCCCAATTTTTTCCTAAGGGAAGAAGAAGTTTTGGTCCTTTGTTCCCATGGGAGATAAGAAGATGCCAGAAGGGTCATTAAAAAAATATGTATGATCAGCTGAGGCCAGAGATGGGTGATTATGCCGGAGTCCATATGAACTGTTTAATGACCACTATCTCAAGGGTATAGCAGTGTTTACACGCCATTATGGTCTTTGACCAGTGGAGGACCTCTACTAATCTGAAAGTCCATATCGAGACAACTCATTACACGATTTGTCGTCTCATCAATTGCCCATTCTACTTAAATTTTTGCTAAATATTTCACCAAATTATTATTTTCTAATAAATATTTAATTTCTTTTTCCTCTCTTTTGTGCAATCACTGACTGGAGCGCTTCCATGTAAGTATTAGTAGAAATGAGACCCAATCAAAAGAGAAAAACTCTGCAACAAATTGAACCTTTTTAAGCACTAGGATGTTCTGCTTACAAATCTCCTGTTTTCTTGGACCACCGCTGAGCTGGATCATTCCCAATAAATGCTTAAGTGATTGTAAAAGTCTTTAAAAATGGGGAAAAAAAAGTTTTATTACAGTTTTTGAATCAAGTTAAATTGAGGTTCTCAACTCTTCCTGTTGTTATTTCTTCTAAGGATCCGGCATCCCAGAAATGAAAGTTATTCTCCGAGGTGTTGTACTGAAAGAATACTTGACTCTCAAAGCCTTCGTAGCCAAAGTGATTGGGCTGACGGCCTCTTTGGGGAGTGGGATGCCCCTAGGAAAAGAGGTAAGAGCATTCATGGAGATCACATGGCAAAAACAGGAAAAAAGATTTAAAAGAGATAAAATTTAAAGAATGTTGCAATGATTGAAAAGCAAAGAGATTTAAAGGGGAAATCCACTGAGGTATCATTTTTTATATATATTTTAGGCCCTTTAATTTTGAGCAAATTGATGGGTGTCCAGGTCCTGAGACCCCCACTCATCACTCAAAAGACCTCTTAGATGTCTGTAGCCAGGAAACAGGAGCAGAGTACGGATGCGATAGAAGGCCTTTGAATTTATATTGTATCCATCCTCCGCACTTCTAAAAGGTCTTTTGAGAAATCGGTGGTCTTTCAGGACCCAGGATCCCCTCCTCCACTAATCTGCTCAGAATTAAAGTGTCAAAAGGTATAAAAAAAATTAGACAACAGTTTACTTACCCTTTAAGTGGATTCCTCCTTTAAGTCTAATTTGCTTCTCAAACAATGCAACATTTTGGAAATCTTGTCCCTTACAATCAGGACTCGGACACCCACTAATCTGCTCAGAACTAAAGGGCTGAAAAAGTATTACACAATATACAAAAGTGTACTTACTCTTAAAAAGTTTCGCTCACATAGGCTTCTCAAAAGAAGACACTGATGGGAGTCTGTGAGTTCGGACCCCCCAGCGATTTCTGGACTCTTATCTGTGTGTGTTTAGTTTATAGTTTTACTATTCTGATTATCAAGAATTCAAGAAACATGAGATAGAGCTAATAATAATGAAATTACTCTGTTTGTCCTGTCCCAATCTTAATTTCTCATTTGTGCTCCAGTGGTGCATGCATATCGAGTGTTATCTTTGTGTTTAGTATTACTATTTTGCCTTTTTAAGGATTCATGAAATACAGTACAATAGAGCACTCATAATAATGATTAAATGACTCTACTCATTAAGTCCCAGTCCATATAGCAAAGCTATCAAGTGAGCTACAGATAACAGGAGATGTTAGCTTATTGTGCTCCAGTCATAACTTTAAAAGCTGCAAGACTTTAAGATTTTTCTTAATATGGATATATACATAAAACATACGATGCTGCATAATGAGCCTGTTCTGTGCATTTAGTTTATAGTGTTACTATTTGGCCTTTACAAGGATTCAAGACATACAATAGAACTCTCATCATGAAATGGCTCTGTTCATTCTGTACTAGTCTATACAACAAAGCTGACGAGTGAGCCGCAGATAACAGGAAGAATGGGCTTATTGTATGTGCTCAAGTAATAAGTGTGAAATAAGCAAAATGTCAACATTTTTGTTAATATAAATAATATAGAAAAAACAAGCAAAAATATGTACCATAGAAATCCATGAATAATGTGTTATTTCCACACATTGTCTTTACCTTCGGATCACATGATGCAATACATGTGGACAGGTCAACACAACAACTGTCTGTGTCCAAAGCAAACATTCAGCAGACGCTCTTGCTCTGGATTTCAACTTCATGATATTTCCATCTATAAATAAGACTCTCGGCAGGAGCTCCGTTACTTGATCGGTTGTGATGGGATGGAGAGATGCGCAGGGTGTACTTGGGAGGGATTCCCTATCAGGGGCCACGTTCAGTGAAAATTCTTCTGCAATAACTTAAGCACCAGCTGCCGCCAGTAATGACTGAACGACACAAACCAAAGGGGCTCAACGCAGGAGATAACGCAGCCCTAATATGGTGCCGCCATAGGGATTGTCACCTAGTTTTCCCAAACTCCTGAATGGAAATATACCAAGTTATCCAGGGAGACATTCCCACTAGCAGAGAACGCAATGACTTATATTTACTGGGAATGTCGGAGCCGGGTTCCTGGGATTTACCAAGGGAAATGTTATCACTGTACAGATGATACAACATTGTTAGCAACAAATGTGGATGGAATAAAAGACTTATTGCGGAGTGTCAAGATGGAAAGCTCAAACATGGGACTCATACTCAACACAAAAAAGAAAAAGACATTGACTACTGCCATGTACAACCAGGACATATTTGATATGGATGGTGACGAACTGGAGGTTGTAACGAGGTTCAACCTACTCAGATCAGTGATCAATCAAAAAGCAG
This sequence comes from Ranitomeya variabilis, assembly GCF_051348905.1. Taxonomy (NCBI): domain Eukaryota; kingdom Metazoa; phylum Chordata; class Amphibia; order Anura; family Dendrobatidae; genus Ranitomeya; species Ranitomeya variabilis. The sequence continues at coordinate 21,794,812 of NC_135235.1, forward strand.
TAACGAAGTCAATAGGAGAATCGCTATGGGCAAATCAACATTGAAATCACTGGACAAGGTCTTCAAATCGAAGAACCGTTCACTGGTGACGAAGACTCGGTTCGTACGTAGTCTGGTCTTTTCTGTGGTAACATATAGATGCGAAACCTGGGCGATAAAGAGACAAGACAAAAGAAGAATCGACACCTTCAAAATGTTGTGCTGGAGAAAGATGCTATCAATACCATGGATGGGAAGAAGAACAAATAAATCAATTTTGGAACAAATGAAGCCGGACATGTCACTCAAGCAAAGATCACCAAGATACCGCTTGTCTACTTTGGACACATCATACAAAGAGAGGAATCACTGGAGAAGACGTCATGGTGAGAAGAATAGAGGAAACAAGGTGAAGAGGAAGACCAGTAATCAGATGGCTTTATAGTATCTCGATTGTGGTGGAGAAGACCCTGGTGGACCTATCTAGGCTTGTACCAGATCGATCTTCCTACAGAGCGTTCATCCATCAAGTCGCCATGGTTTAAGATCAAGCTGAAGGCTCTTAAAAAAATAAAAATCTATAGCGCAATCACTGTACATATAGGACAGATCAGCACAATCCATAGGTTATTACTAAGGCAACCCATAAGAAGTAGACTCCAGTGGTGAGTGATTGCTCCAAAGTCACCTGTGCTAATGTTATGCTGGACTCTTAGGGCAGTCATGAAAAATATTACGATGTCCAAAAGATTAAGAGCAATTGTGTTGAAAAAAATGATGTTTCCAGACAGGAAATTGGGACTGAACTGCTACAAAATTGGCAAAACTAATTTTAGTAATCATGTCTAGGGGTAAATTGTTTATCGAAGCTTGTGCCTTCCAATGGTCAAAGCTCTGACCCTGTTATCCACATATACTTGTCAACAGAGTTGAACTATAAGACCCTGGTCTAGCGGTCACATTAGTAGTTCATTGCCGCTGGACCAGCGCACTGCAAACTTTCTACTACCGGCAATTCTTCTGATTAGTAGTCCACTGGGACGTTTGGGGGGAAGGGGGTTCTGCAACACGATGTTGCGGTGGCCAGCTAGTCAGAGGAGGAGTTATGGATGTTGCAGGACGCAGGGTTCTTTTCCAGCAGACATAGACTGCTGATGTGGCCACTGGACCACGGTCCTGGAAAATTGTTTGCTCAACTCTATTAGCCAAGAAGGCAGATTTTCCATAAGATAATTCTAGATTTACAATCAAGAGATTTAACGAGCACCAGGTGAGTGCTCTTTTTGCACCATGGTGAACTTTGCTATTTGTGTAATCTGGTCACTATAATCCAAGGTTGATGGACGACCAAGTCACACAGCTAGCATAGTGTTCCGTAGATCGAACTGAACATATAAAAAATAATCAGACTGAGAAAATCCAGGTAACTGGGGCTTCCAAAAGGCAAAAACTGGATCATATACTGAAATTCATAAAAATAAAGATTTATTAAAAAGACCACGTTTCAATTTGACTAAGCCTTCCTCATGTGTGAGATACCCGATGAAGGCTGGGTACTGCCGAAATGGGTTTGTTTTTTTTAGTAAATCTTTATTTTTTTAAATTCCAGTGAATTATCCATTTTTTGCCTTAAGTCGCACCAGTTACCTGGATTTGTTCCATCTGATTACTCTCTGTAGAAACTCTTCCTAGAAGACTTTTGCACAGCAACCAGGTTGGATGCACCCATCTACCATAGTTCACGAGTAGGTATGAGTGGACCCGTGGAAGTTAGGGTTCAGCCAAACTTTAGACCAAAGTTCAGTTTGTGTACTAGAACTTGACCCGAACTTGAACTTACCCCAGACTTAAACCCCATATAAGTCAAAGGGGACCCAAACTCCGGTGATGTAAAATGGCGGTAAAATGGTCGAAGTAAGGACTAGGGTGCTGAAAAAGACAGCAAATGGGGGTAAGAGAAGGACAAGTGCCCTGCAAACAAGTGTAGATAGGGAAATTACTAAAAATAACATAGAATAAAAATATAAAAAATAATATTGAACCAGCAGGTGGAGGTCCAAGTAGAGGTGTGTAGTTTGCTGTACTTGTTAATAAATAAATTAATTAATTAATGAAAATAAATGATGTGGGGTCCCCTTATTGTTAATAACCAGGCAAAGAAAAGCAGACTGCTGTGAGCTGGTCTTATTATGCTGGGAAGGGGACAATATCCATAGATCTTGCCAGCCTAGTAATATTGGCTCACAGCTGTCTGCTTTGCCTTAGCTGGTTATTAAAATTAGGGGAGACTTCATGTCATTTTTTTGTTGGGTCTCCCATTTTTAAGAACCAGAATAGGCAAAGTAGACAGTTGAGGGCAAGTCCATGGATATTACCCCTTTCCCAACATAACACCAGCTCACAGCTGTCTGCTTTCCATTGGCTGGTTATTAAAAACACAGAGGACCCTATGTCTTTTTTTTTTTTAAATAATTTATTTAGTTTTGTTTACACTGTCCCTTACTAGAACTATCCCTAAGCTAGTCAGAGCACAATGGTGGTGGCACCCGTGATCTAGTATTTATCCAGGGTCAGTCACGGGTGGCGCCGGCCAATCAGCCATGTCAATACTTGGCATGGCTGTGATGGCTGCAGAAATGCCCTCAGCCTTAAAGCTTGTTGATTGGCTGCACTGCAGCCTTTCAACACATTTTATGGAGTATCCGAACTCCGATCAGTAACACAGACTTCTCACAGACATTTGGGGGAAGTCCATGTCTGAAGTTCCAGCACCAGACACCGGTAGAATCACCGAACTTTACAGTTCAGGTTCACTCATCCATATCCATGAGTTTTATGGAGTTGTGCCCGAACTGCACAACCTCAGGACATGAAAGGTTTTTCTTTTAATGGTAACATTAATGCTCACCTACTACGTACAGAAAAGCGCTACTGTCTCTCATATTATTACATATAGTATATGGAAAAATAACAGCAGTTCATACTTAATGGGGCAGAGCACAATTATTGCATGTGCTTTTGTATAAAATGCAATACATGCACAATCAATACCTCATGTGCATCACACGAGTTTTCTGTACTTTGTCTTTTTGCATTGCAGAAATTAAGATAATTTTAATAATAATAATAATAATAATAATAATTATTATTATTATTATTAATAATAATCTTTTTTGGCTTCTCATTCAGCGAGCCGTAGTTTGCCTCGCAGGCAAGAATCACTTGGCTACACTGAAATCACATGCTTCTCTTACAAACATGTTTTGAACCTCATCTCCACCAAGGTTTGATTAGCACATTTTACAATATTGATATCAGATAACCAGCTAGAAGGGATGGAAACGTCAAGCAAAATTATTTTCTAATTAGATCACAGGGGCTTGTTGGGCATGGTGCCACGGGGGGCTCCAACAAGCATCTGTGCCCTGGCTAGGGCAGCAACCGATGACGAAAAGCCAAAATACAATTCTGCTCAGAACTTGAACATGAACGAACTATTGATTAGTCCCTGACTACCGGACCCAGAAGGAGTCTTAGAGCATGACCGGTGTCACAGCTGCTCCTAGACTCCGATCTGTTCCTGCCTTTTATACTTCATCAGTGCAAATTATTATTTCATTTAGCAGACATAATTCTAAAAATGTTGCTATTAATTCCTCCACTTTTGTTCTTTAAGGGCCCATTTGTGCACATCTCGAGTATCTGTGCGGCCGTCCTGAGCAAGTTCATGTCTGTGTTTTGTGGCGTCTACGAGGTAAGGAGCTAAAGTTAACCGAACGCCGTGTTTGCCTTTGTGTCGATTGGCACTTTGCCCCCTTTGCCTGGCAATGACTGGCGTGGGCTCCAGGTGCCTTGGCTTTGACTTGGCAGGAGAACGTTTAGAGTGATTTTAGCTGGCACTAATCTTGTGATAATGTGAAGCTCTCATATTAATTGTTCTACTTTCCACACGTAAATGATTCAATATAATGACATCCCATTATGTGATGATAATTGAACTAACAGTCAAGAAATGCTGATTTTTTTTGCTTCCATCGAGTTACCCATTCTCACTCCCCATATCATTTCCACATTTAAGACACTTTCATCTAAAATAACCCGATCTGTAGTAACAGTAACAAGAAATGTAACATGTTTATTTGTAGATAAAGCTGCTCATAAACTTTATGCAGTTGTTGTGTTATCGTTTTTTGGTCAGTTATTTCTCCCGACTCCCCCATATAGTTGGACTCAGAAGAGGGACCACACACCTTTGGTAAAATCCAACGTGCCAGGACCAACGTTCCCCCATATTGCTGTTCATACACATCAGACAGTTGGAAATCCCATCGGAACTGGTGTTTTTGACCGACTCTTTTCTAATGGTTGCACCTATCCAAATAAAGGGTCTCCTTTTTTATTTGGATTAATAATCCAATGAAAAACAATCATGGCACGCTACGTCACATGTCAAATTACAGAGATACTTCTAGTTGAGAATACCACCAGAGTAGGCACACGGGCCAAATAAGGCAGGTGTGGTTTCATAGTACGGAACCATGAAGGATTCATGAACCATTGTATTAGGAAACAAAGAAGAAGGTCTAGAATGTCTACCTGGAAAAATGAAAAAGCTTTCCAAAAAATCTCACTTCTCAGTACAAATTCAGCTTCCTTGTCCAACTGTTCATATCCCAGAAGATCAATCATCTGTCGATCATCTCTAAAGACAAACTTAGCAGCAAATTTCCACAAAGAACAATATCCTCTTCTCCCCTGTACGCTGCCACCACTGCCAATTAATGCCGTGTGCCCCATCCCTTGCATTCTGGAAAGTGAATACCCTTAGGCGAAATCCAATTCCTCCCTAAATGGTTGCTCCATTGGTGATTACTGGACCAGATTGACTCTTGAACGAGTGTTTAATTTTCCTGTGTCATTTTGGAAAACTCCCCCCAAACGTTATTTGTGTGCGCCTAAACATATGCAAGTGTAATAGGAAGCGGTTGTAGACAGATAAGTCTTCGCGCTTACCTGAAAACAAAGTCAGCAAACACTCAGTGGTCTCCTCTTTTCCTTGCACCTTTCAAACACTGGATATGAACCACCTTTGCCCTAAGAATATGAGTTATTCATAGAGTCTGTAACGTGCTAAAAAATGTCCTTAGATATTTCTGATCCATGATGAAGTGAATCCTTCATGACCTTTGGTGAAGACTTAGTTAGTAGCATTCATGCCGATAGTCCATTGTTGGGAAACCAGGCTGGAACGTGAGACATTGAGGGCTGATCTGCTAACTTCTCCATAATTCAATAGGCACTAGGGATAAAGTTGACATATTTAGAGAACTTTCCATTCTTTGGACCTTCATGAGATGAGAGTTGAGGTGAATCGGACTACTCGGGTCCCCTGTTGTAGTGCTCAAGGAGGATCCAGTGATCCTACATTTATCTCCTTTCACATGGATAGGTGATGGATGTTATCAAAGTTTCTATTAAGGGTAACCAGTTCCTTATCTCTAACCTTTAGACTGGAGCTACCCACAAGCTGGAGCGTGAAGATAGTGGCTTCACAATAGTTGGGGAGCTGCAAGGTGAAGACCACTGGTTTACATCACACATATTAATCAGACTATGGAGGTTCTAGCTGTAAATCATTGTGAAATAGATCAATTATTATATGAAGAAAACATGTAATAATAATAATAAATGCATCTATGAACTGCCTCATCCATTCACATATATGTGACGCCCTTACTCAGGACCCTTTTCGAAGTCTGGATCTTTTGGCCGCTGGCTGTGCTGTAGGGGTTGGATGTTGCTTTGGTGCCCCACTTGGAGGCAAGTGCTGCCTATAAATGTTAACTCTTGTGTTGGCTGTCTTGAGCTCTAAACTTTATCCCCTCTGACTACTTTCTATGTATTATGTCAAACGGAGGCAGCTACATGAGCAACACAGTGTGATGACGCAATTTGGTAAAACCACCCAGGTGTATTTCCATTCTATCATGACTCCAAGGAGGTGATTCCAAGTGACATCTGAAGCCCAATCGCAAACTGGTGCAAACCATGCAATAATCTGCTTTACTCTGTCCACAACCGCACTCCCCAAAATAGAGTTGCAAAATTTGGGTTCTGTCCTTGGAAAGTCTTGATTTTTGACATACTCAGTAACATTCTGTGTTTTAAGAGTAAGTCATGGAACTGGAATTGGTAGCAGAGATTAGGAAAAGAAGAAAATTAATGCGTTTGGGTAAATAAGTCGGTAATTAAGACATCATCCTAATGTATTAAGATGCTCATACACTTTAGACGGTTATTCCTCCCGACTCCACCATTAATATGTCTGCTTAGCTCAGCAGAATGTGTGTGGGTTTTCAAAGGGGAGAGCAAAATCTGCAGCTACCATACCTTTTTGGTCTAGAACCTCATATTAACTCTGAAGCAAGGAATGGACATGTTGAATTCCAACATATCCAGTCTTTTTTTTCATTGCGGGAAAAACCGATACTGCCTAAATTGTCATCTTCCTTTCGTCTATTTGTATAAGCACCTTCAGTCCATATTAGAAGACCTAGACTGTCACATCACACGTTAACGGTGCTTGGGTTTGGCCAATCATAATGTTGTGTCTCATGTAGATCCCTCCAGAGTGACATTGACTTCATCTCAACCTAACTTCTTCCTCTGTCATTGCTCCGTGCATCTTGCCTGGGTCTTCTTTAAACTTCCCTGCATACTGTGGTGTTTGGTTTCCACCAAATTGCTTTTCTCTCTTCCCTGAGTTGGGAGAGCATCAGCCCTTGGTCACTTGTGTCTGATATCTTCTCCAACCTTGGGAAAGGACTCGGCTGCATGCACAAAGCATTCTATGATAATCAGGCTGTCATGAGATCTTTGCTGATTTTATCTTCTTTTTCTTTCTTCTTTTTTGTTATTTGTGCTTTTGTTTTTCTTTTACCCTTTCTTTGTCTTCATTTTTGTCTTTGTTTTATGCCTTCATTGGCCATTTTTGTCCTGTCGTTGTCCCTCCTTCCACTTGTCTCCTTGTATCCATTACCGCATCTCATCTCTTTGTGATCGTCCATATCTCGGTGGTCTTTCTTTCTCTTGGCTGTGTCCTGTGGTCACTCATGGCCTATCAGTAGCAGGCGTATTATTACACTGACGTATTGACTGTGGGATGCGCTGTTGGTGTCGGCTGTTGCTTTGGAACCCCGTTAGGAGGCAAGTCCAATTCTTCTATGTTTGTTGCTGTCCTGTCTGTCTTAGGTGAGGTAGACCATCATGACATGGCAGAAGTTTTCATCGGTGGGAAGTTCTGATGCTGAGACCTTCACCAATTGTTGAGCCATTTGCCCAATTTCTTGGGACTGTCACTCAGAACCAAATATAACTATACAGAAGGTTTTTGTCCTCATTCAGCCCCCTTTCTTCCAGCAATCAGTAGGCCACCACCGATCAAAACTTTTGACAAATCAAAGAATTCCATATTCGATAAGTGCCTGAGTGAGTTGTCTATTTCCTTGTCCCGTCCTTTGCTCCAGATAAAGAGTGTGATCATGGTGCTCCCATGTCACTGTGAATTGTCCTACAGGTGTCTTGTTCAGTATTGAGGTCACATCTTCCTACTTTGCGGTGAGGAACTACTGGCGTGGATTCTTTGCAGCAACATTTAGTGCCTTCATTTTCCGGGTCCTCGCTGTATGGAACAAGGATGCAGGTCGGTTGAGATTATTACCCCAAATATTTGGAATTTTGCCCCCAAACCCACAAACATTTTGTAAATATAGACAGTAAATTTGATGAATTTGAAGGGTGTGTACACTTTTATAACTAGTTTTATTGGTCTTGCCTGGTTGTTTGCTCCAAACCATTCGATGATAGTCCACGTCGCCATGTTTTCCTACCCAGGCTCCAAGGCATCTAAAATATTGAGTAAATCAAGTGTGCAAAAAGTCTTAAAAAAAAAAGAAAATACATTTTTCCATTTTGTGTATACAGGTCTGACACAGACCGATACGTATTCATGGATACAGACAACAAATAACCATGTGTAGTCGGCTCCTGCAGCGACATTTTCCACCTCTTCTTGCAAACATTTATACATTGAGCTCCATAAGGAATAATAGTTGCTTGTCTATTTCAGTCACCATTACTGCACTTTTCCGCACCAATTTCCGCATGGAGTTCCCCTTTGACCTCCAGGAGTTACCAGCCTTTGCAGTGATCGGGTAAAGTCTCCTCCGAGTTTTAGTTCCTAGAAACCTTGAGATTTCACAATGACTATAATGATATTTTTGATATTTTTTATGTGCAGAATCTGTTGCGGTTTCCTCGGGGCCTTTTTTGTGTTCTTGAATCGACAAGTGGTGCTTGGAATCCGCCAGAACCAAACCCTGAGCAGTTTTCTGAGCCGTTAGTAAGTATAGGACTGAATTCTTCCAAAATCTATAAAATGCAAACTAGTTTCTGTAAAAAAACCCCATCAGCTCCCATCCATTTATACATGACGTGCCGATGTTTGGAAGAAGACCCTCGTGGTAACTCCCACCTTCTTTGATATGGTTTTTTTTTTCTATTTTTCCTACAAAAATGACTTCTGTTTCGAGTACGATCGAAAAATCTGTTATCTAATAATTTATCTGAAGCTTCAAAAATGTTAATTCTGTTCTTGTTTTTCCTTTTGTTCCTTAGTCGCTTCATTTACCCGGCTGTGATAACTTTCTGCATTGCAACTCTTACGTTCCCAAAGGGATTCGGACAGTTCATGGCTGGAGAGGTAAGCCTGTGTCCTACCGGAGAGCATAAAAACCAACTAAAGGGGCAATGACGTGTCTCTACCCCTCCGACGACCTGATGTTGACATGACATCGTCTACTTTCCCTTTGCCGCTCTAGTGGGAACCCAACAGAGAATTTTCTGCTGTAGTTTTTTTCTGAGAAAATTTCATCAGGATTTATCAGGGTTTTAGTAAAGTCTCATTAAAATTTTCTTTAAAAAGTAACAAATGTAAACTCTTTGACCTCTAAACTTAACCTTCCTCTAAGTGATGGGCATATGGTCTAAATGGACCATCGATGAACATGACTCAAGGAAATCTCACCATGCATTGTATATACTTGAAGTCATGTCGCTCCCAAATTTTTCAATTAAAAAAAATACAAAACATTTTCACATTTTCGGACACCCTATTTGCTCAGTCTGCCAGGAGCCTCATCTGTGAGAGTTGCTGGAAAAACAAACAAACACTTTTCTCATAGGAGGACCTGGCCTATTGTTTCAAATGGAACCATGTCATACTTTATGTCACCTCTGGAGGTGCTGCAGGGAAATTAAACACTTACTGCTAAATTCCCCAAACAATTGCAGTGAATCATTGCAAGCCCCAAAATCGGGGTACTCTATGATGAGATCATCATAAGAAGATCCTTTAAAAAAGGAATGTCCTAAGTGATAAAACATTTTAGGTAAAGAAGAACCTGACCATATGTTTTGGATAGCTGAACAGCCAACAGTTATTTTTCTAATTTCCCTTATATACATGTATACTGTAATGTTGCTGCAGTGCAGTATAGCGCAACCTCCACCAGAGGATGGTGTCAGGGAAGATAGGTTGCACACCCAGCGTAACACCACTGAGCAGCAGCACAAACGCAAAAAGTGGTCAGACGAGCCGAGTCAGAAACTGTCAAGACAGGAAGTACCAGAGGTCACAGCAATACACGTGGTCAAATACTAGCCAGAAAACATAGCCAGACGGGAGCAGAGATAACCAAGACGAGAGACAGTAAAACAGGTCAGAAGACAAGCCAGGTCACATACCAAGAGATCCAAGTACAGTGAGAGAACACTAAGACAAGTGGGGTGGCAGGAAAGGGAAGTCACGGGAACAGAGTAAACGGACAGAGGACAAATGCAGTATCAAGGGGTCAGCTGCTCTAGCCTGGGAGCATGAACTATCACTGACATTGGCCTGCAAGCCACAGCAGGCAGAAATACACCTAAAGAACCCAAAACGAGGCAAAGAAGGTTAACCCCCGCACAACCAGACCAGGGAGAGGACAACATGAAACAGTCTTCGGACTGAATCATGACATATGCTCTACTAATCTAAGCGCGCATGTGTTCTGAATTTGAACTGGAGAATAAGCTGCAATTAATATCCTCTGGGACAATTCCTTGTTGAAGGAAATGAAATGAATTGAAATCCATCTGTCTGATCCTTATCTCCTCTGGAGCCAGGAGGACCCCATGTACTTTGGATGGCTGATTGGTGCCACCAGGTTCCAGGGTGTTCGGCTGATATTCATCCAATTTTTTTGCCAGATAATATGGTTTGCTACTGCAAACAATTAAGGCAAAGTAAGAAGCATATATTCCATATCGGTGATCTCCATCTGGCGGCTCTTCATCGGCACAACTACAACTCCAGAGTGGAGACAGTTGTACGTCTCACAGTTGGAGGCTGGAGATCTCTACGACTATGTGTGCACATAATGCTCTGTCAGGGCCGGCTCTAGGCTTTCGTGGGCCCCTGGTGAAAAAGTCTCAGTGGGCCCTTTAACACATACCATGATTCATGATGCACAGATATTATATCAGTCTACGACATGACCAATGGCCTTCTGGACAGACAATGGCCCAGTGTCGGCCATTGTTAAACAGCGTTCATATAGAAATTCCAAGCCATGATTGCCTGCAAAGTGAGAATGGGACAGCATATCAGACACCATCTGATGTGTAAGAGCAGCTTACAGGCACCGCTGTGTGACTCTGCTCCACCTGGTGCCTACTGTGAACTGATTGAAACCAAAGCTATGAAGGATCCTGATCCCTGGCTGGCTCTCCATGGGGTAGAGCTGCAGGGCAGAGGACCATGCTGGAAGTAGGGCTGTAGGGATAACATATTTCATCTGGGGGCAAATGAAAAACTTTCCTGCAAACAAGACTTAACACAACCAGTGCATACCGTATGTAGGATGCTAGCAGGTGCGTAGGATGCAGTGACACACAGGAGGCAGAACAAGGGTTAACAGATTCTTTATGGATAGGAACAGTAATGGTACAAGCAGGGGTGTAAGGAATGTGATTGGAGGATAGGGGGAAAGTCAAATGCAATAGAATGTAACAGGTTAACTTATCAGTCTCTGTGCGCTGGAGAAAGGCGGCAGGAAGATCCCACGATGGTGCCTCAGGCGGCGCAAGATGTCTCCGATCTGGTCCCGCAGATGGTCGATGCATTTTCTCCTTGCGACGACGAATCCTCCGGGTTCTTCGGCACGCGGTCTCCTGATACGTGCACACGGTGAGGCAGAAGTGATGGTCGGAGGCACAGAAGAAGCAGAGAGCTCAGTGAGCAAGGCCGCAGTAGGAGCACACAGTCCAGCAGGCACAGCCACAGGTGCGGGCCGGTCCTCAGCAGACACTGCAAGGATGGGACTAAGCGGTGCCTCCGCGGTGGTGAGCGGTGCGAATGTCTGTACTCTATCCTGGTCACTACCCAGTGAGGAATTCTCTCTGGGCTGAGGGTAGGAAGCATCGGCAGCAGCAAGCAGGTGTGGGTCCGTGAAGAGGGAGTTAACCGTCTTACTACTCACAAGCTCGGTCCCCGCCAAGTGTCCTGTCTTCCCGCTCAAACTGCTATTTAAGTCCGACCCGCCCCCATCAGTCAGGTGCCCTGTACTGCTCCGGTCAGCAATTTCTTCCCCCTGCAACACTGGTGACAGCCCCGACGGTTCCAGCCCAGATACACAGGAGAGACAATCAACTTGGTTCTCCCTACACATACAAAATACATGCTGCCCCCAGGCTGAGGGCACATTCCCAATGTTATTGCATACTGGTCGCCTCACTTGGGTCTTATACAGCTTTTTCTTCACCTCTACCAACAAGTGTTGGATTGGGTTGAGGTCTGGGGACAATCCAGCACCTCTACTTCATTGTCATCTACCCATTTCTTTTTCAATCTCTACGTGTGCTTTGTGTCATTGTCCTGTTGGAACACAATGTCATCCTTTTCATGCCCATAGTACTCGAATGTACAATGTAACTTGTCTTGTAGGATACTCACCTATAGCTCAGCATTGAGACCATCAAGTATTCAGCTCCTTTGTCTGTGAAACAACCCCATATCATCAGTCGTCCTCCATCGAACATGACTGTTCCTTCAATTTCTCGCTCCGTTAGCCCCTTTTTACCTTGTTTTATGCATACCCATTTGCACCCACCAGAGCCATCTATTGACTTTCTTCTCATTGCTCTAAATCCCTCGTTTCCATTCTTCCACTTTTCATACTTGTTTGAAAACTTGAGCCGACTCTTCTTTTGATGATACTGAAGTTGAGGCTTCTTCACCTTTTTTCTGGCCACCATTCCAGACTTGTGTAATGTTCTTACATGGACGTCTGTGATCTCACTATTATGAAGCTTACGAGTCTCCTCCACTGTTGTGTTTGTCGCACCAGAACTGATAGACCTTGTGCTGAACCGACTTGTTGACTCTGATATTTTGCCTGGACGTCCACCTCTTGGCTTCTGAATGGACGGACTTCATTTCGTGTTCTTCCAGCTGTCATGGCGCTCACATGATGCAGTTTGGCAATTTTCTTGGCTAATAGACCGCTAGCGATGAGCTGGATGATGCTGTTTCTCTTTTCTTGGGAAATCAAATTCAAGGCTACTCCTCGATTCGAACCAGTGACCCCTCACTTGTGAATCAGCCTAATAACACACTGAGCTATTAGGGAATGTGAGAACTGGTTGTAATTTGTAGTATTCAGGAATAAAAGATTCTTCCAGCACCAGGAGCAAAACAACAACAATGCAGCAACATGATGAGAATCTGCATAACTGATCATATGCTAAATAGTCACAGGTCACATTTATGTATGAGATAGAAAAGATGATTGTCTATAAAATGACAGTTGTCTCACGTTAGAAGCAGAAGTGGACGGTGAGATATGGAGCCTGAAACATACCCTTTTGCTCTTCACTGTAGATGCCGATAGTGGGCGGTGAGTGGGTTCCCCTGTTTGTCCAGCGTCCTGGCACTTGCCTGGGTGTGTCAGGTGGTGACGGCGGCCCTTGGCTCTGTCTATCTTCATGCTAAGGATCTGCAAAGTACAGATTCATCTCCACCATAAACTGGCCAATGTATCATGGAAAGGCCTCGCGTAACCAAACGGCACCTTTCTCCTTCCCACCCAATGAGTCTCTCTTACTTAATACCCAACCCCTGGTTGATACATTAATTTCATTGTCTCTCGTAAGAACTAATAGACCAGCGCACATTGTCCATCTCTCCTTTGTCTTGCTCTTGATCCCACTAACTCTCTGTTTCTTACTCCAATGGTCTCGCAGATTATGCCTCGGGAGAGCATCAATGTGCTATTCGATAACTACACCTGGACCAAGGAAGAGGGTAACACCTCAGCACTGAGACACAGGAACGCCTTCATCAACGATACCGTCAGCGTCTTCGTCACTTTGCCTCTGTTCTTTGTCATGAAGGTAATGTCCACAAGGAATTAAGACTTGTGATTCCCACATTCTTCACGTGCAAACTCACATGGGTGCGAAGAAAATATCGGTTAGGTCATCCTTGGCCAACATGGTTGACATCAACTGTAGATGTTTCCTAATTTGTATTGGGCACTGCTGCCCAACTGGCAGCCACGGTGAGACGATGAGCTGTGGAGGTGATTGCAAAAGCAAAAATCCTGTGGCAACCCCAATCCCAGTTGCCACGATCAATAGCGACCGAGCCACCATAGTGGTCTTAAAAAAATTTGCTAAAATAGTTGTGGAAAAGTAGTAAAAAGGCAGTGTAAGTCAAAGTAGTTTTTGAAGGTTTTTCCAAAAGTTGTGATAGAATAGTAAATAGTCACTTATGTCTTCAATCCAATGTTGCTCCAACATTGCTCCTCCGGTGGTCCCTGCTGGCACTGAAATTGATGGCGTCCTATCCATCAATCACCACATGACTGATCACTGCTCTCAGCAGTGGGGTTTTCATGTATGACATAGGACCACTGAGACCAGTGATGGACCCCATGGGTGGCATAACTGCCAAAATCGGCACTGCGGGGGCGGAAGATGCAAGGATAAGTATTTTGTAACATTCCCTGTTCTGTCTCAGCTTTGGACACTTTCTATAGTGATCATTTATTTCATTATTCTCCCCCCCCCCCCCCCCGCCCTTCTCCCCTTTAAAAATCCCCAACCTTACAGAATATAGCAACAAACAAAGTAATTCTACATCAATAGAAAACTAAAAAATCATGATTTTCAGACTTCGGAAGCAAAAAACAAAAGAAGTTGCAGCATACATAAAGGGATATTTCCATCTTATACGCTTACAGCATAGCCACAGGATGGATAGATTGCTCGGCAATTTTCAAGAATACAATGCCAATCAATGGAGAAGGTAGCGAAAGTGGGCAGCACCTCCCCCTATACTTGAGAGGTGCTCAAAATGGGGGCCCAGACGTAAGACCCTCATCTATCATACTTTAATGGCTTTTCCTAGGGATATATTATAAATGTAAAAGCTTGGACTAACCCTTTAAGGCCCAACCTGCACCCTTGAGGGGTTAAAGTATCGGTCTTGTTCCATTTTCTTGATCCCATTATTTCTTCCTCTCCTTATTTGCCTGGAGGTGGATTTTATTTACTGGAGAATTTTTACAACTGTTTCCCTATAGTGACAGGTTTATGATCTCTGTAATTTATGGTTTCCAATTCTCCTTTTTATTTGCACCAATTACATTTCTATGTTAAAAGTAAACTAGAAAGTCACAGGAGTCCGATCATATTAATGCAAAGTGCTGTAGATGAAATCTGTAGATGGAGACATGTCAAATCTGGCAAAAATCCAGCGATAAATGGAAATTTCACATAGGGCTAGGTTTAGAGTTAGGGTAAGGGATATGGTTAGGGCTAGGTTTAGGGTTAGGGCTAAGTTTAGGGTTAATGAAAGGGATATGGTTAGGGCTAGGTTTAGGGTTATTGTTAAGTTTAGGGTTAGCAAAAGAGATAGGGTTAGGTTTAGGATTAGGGATAGAGTTAGGGCTTAGAATGGAGTTACAGATAGGGCTAGTGTGATAAAATGGCCACATAAAAAAATAGTAAAAAAATCAAATGTGGTAAAAACATAAAAATGTATAACTATTTATTTCTTAAATTTTATGCCTGATTTCGACAGATAGGTGAAAAAAGAGGGCCAAAAGGCAAGCTTGAAATATGTATTTTCTTAAAATACAATACATATGCTTGTGTGATACTAGACTGGTGAAAGTCACTCCAGAGCGCTACTGGTCCATGGCTTACTGGTTTCAAAATATTCAGCAATCCTTGCCCCGGGTGCTGGTAGCCACGCTGTGCCACTGCGTTGTTCATATAGCGAACTCTTGTTATCACCAGACTTTGTCTTACGTAATGAATCTTCTTAAATCCAACCTGAAGTCATCCCTGGTCGTGGCCAAAAATTGGTCATTGACATCCGAGGACGGTCTCTGTTTCCAGCCCCCGAGGACCTACATTCAGATGTCTCATGTTTTGCACATATTAGTTACATTTCTCGACCTTGTTACTGATTACTGGCCGGTTATTGACATTGTTCTTTTGCTTCTGTTTCTTTTCCAGTTCATGATGTCGGTCATCGCTACCACAATGCCGATACCCTGTGGGGCCTTCATGCCGGTGTTTATATTAGGTGAGTTGTGTAGAAGATGATGGCTTCAGCCGGACGTTGATTTCCCAGCCGACCTCCCATCTCACCATAGATTAATATCTGCATGCTGAGCTCTGCGAGCCCTCTACTGCATCACATATCGCCTTCTCTCTAGGGGCCGCCTTCGGGAGAATCGTCGGAGAGTTGATGGCCTATCTCTTTCCCGATGGAATCCTCTTTGATGGGATTGTCTACAAAATATTACCGGGGGGCTACGCCGTGATCGGTGACTATCTCCTGACTGATAGAAGTTCTCCAGCTTTATAGTTTGCAGTCTGATAGGATAATAACTAACCTGTAACTAATGTTACATTCATGTTATTAATAGACAAATAACGGATCCGAATCACAGATTATCTGTAGACAAAACCGGAGAAAAATCATCACAGAAATATCTATTCACCGTACATACGGTATATACTGCATCCCAGACAGTGGCATGGGCCCTTGTAGCATTCTAAATCCTATAAAGACATATGTGGGGCCTCCCTCATAATGTAATTATGTCCCCTATCCTGACCCCTCGCAGTAATATATGTCCCCCGTCCTGGACCCTTCCACTAATATATCCTCCTTCCTTTTTTAAACCAATAAATTTTTATTAGGATTATACCAGTAACATGCATATAGTATAAGAAAGATCAAATCAAATGTCAATAACAGCAATCATGAACATAGATCATGAAGGTAACAAGTAAAGTGATCAAAGTAAACAGGGAGAGAGGGAGAAGGGAGGAGAGCAGCATCACCATTTACTAAATATGTATAGTATAAAGTAAGAGAACCATAAAATAAAACATTCACAGCGTAGTCTAGTGAAAATAAAAGAAGTGGGACCAAAGAGAGTCAGGGAGGAACCTTAACTGTGTTATGAACAGATGATAACCAGGGGTCCCACCAATTCAGAACTTTAGTTTTTTGGTCTAAATCGTGTGCAAGCATAATTTCATAATCACAGTGAGAATTTAAACGTGAAATCGTTTCAGATAGCGTAGGGAGAGCTGATGATCTCCAATGCGCTGCTATAGTTTGACGCGACGCAATTAGGGTATTTGTTATAATGGGCCTAAGTATACAAGGAAAAGCTTCCAAGTTTAAACCCAATAAAGCTAGGGAGGGAGTTAGAACTATGGGAAGACCTGTGAGGGAACAGAGGAGGTCACCCACAGAAGTCCAGAAACGATTCACCTCGGGACAGAACCACCACATGTGAACATCCGAACCTAATTCAGAACAACCCTTCCAACATGTAGGGGAGAGGGAAGGGGTCGGACCACGAAATTTGGCAATTCGAGCTGGGGTTAAATACCAATTAAACATAAGTTTTTTCGATTGCTCCAGATGATTAATGCAGCGAGTAAAATGAGCAGCATGGCCTGAAGCAGACAACCATTGTTCTAAGGGGGCAGAAAAGCCAAGCTTGGACTCCCACCTAACCATATAGGGGAGTTTAGTCACGTAACGTGAGGCAAGGAGGGCTTTATATATAATAGAGACTCCGCGGCAGGATCGATTATTTTGACCAAAAAGGGCTTGTAGCGATAGGTTAATTTCAAACGGGTCATACACTGGAATGGATACCGCATTTAAAAAATGTCGGAGTCGAAGGTAGGAGAACAAGGCTGTGGGAGGAAGGGATAGTTTAGCAGAGATGACATTAAAAGGGGAGATACTGCCCCGCTCCAGAAGGTCAGACAAGAGAGTTATGGGAGTGAGATCATTCACCTAAGAGGCAAAGGACATCCCTCCCATAAGGGCACTCACCGCCTGCAGTGAAATATACTTAAAAAGAAAAGGAAAGTGTGAGTTCTTAAATTTTTGCCAGGGCGCGAGGGTACTTTGAATAGAACTAAGGGTGAAAGGAGGAGAGACTCGACGAAGAAGGCTCATTTCCAAGAGAAGTCTAATCGAACCCCGCGGAGAATAAAATGATTCAATTTGTAGCCATTGTGAGGGGGGGGATTCTAACCACCAAATTCTAGCTATATCTAAGACGATTGCCGAATAATACGCTGAAATATCAGGCATTCCAAATCCGCCTTTAGAGAATGGGAGGGTCAGAGTGGACATCGCAACTCTGGGAGTTTTGTTATTCCAAATGAAACGACTCAGGACTGATTGGAAGAGGTTTAAGTATTTTTTAGGGAAAGGAAGGGGGATACATCGGAGTAGATAAAGAATTTTAGGGAGAAGCATCATTTTAACAATTTGAATTCGAGCTACCCAAGATAAATTATGGCCAGCATAGTCCGCGCATAATAAACGGATAGAGGAGAGCAAGGAGTCGCAATTAACTCTAATAATATGTTTGATGGGGGAGATGTGGATTCCCAAGTAGCGGAATCCGCCATGAGTCCAACTGAAGGAGAATTGTTCGGAAAGAATTTGTTGAGAGGAAGAGGAGAGGTTAATTGGAAAGATCGAGGATTTAGAAAGGTTGAGCTTATAGAAAGAAGCATTAGAAAAATCCGAGAGAACAGACATGATAGAAGGAAGAGAAATAGTAGGATTCGTGCAAGTGAGAAGGACATCGTCTGCGTAGAGACTAATTCTATGATCTAACGGACCCACAGATATGCCTGAGATAGCAGGGTGAGTACGGATAATAGCAGCTAAAGGCTCCATAATAAGAGCAAAAATTAGAGGGGAAAGGGGGCAGCCCTGGCGTGTCCCATTTGAAATTGAAAAGGTGGAGGAGGAAAAGCCACCAGCTTTAACAAAAGCGCCAGGAGACGAGTATAAGGCCATAATGGCTGACTTAAATATACCACTAAAAGCAAACTTATCCAGGACCGCATCTAGGTACCCCCAGTGTACACGGTCAAAAGCTTTTTCAGCATCCAGGGAGACGAGTACACCGGGGGAACCTCTCTTCTCAAGAAGCTCCAGGAGATTTATAGTCCTTCTTGTGGCGTCTCTGGCTTGACGTTCAGGGATGAATCCCACTTGGTCCAGCCCCACCAGAGACGGAAGTACTATTTTGAGACGGTCCGCTAATAGTTTAGAATAAATTTTTAAATCACAGTTAAGTAAAGCTATCGGACGGTAGCTGCTCGGGTCTGTGGGGGGTTTCCCCGGTTTTGGTATTGTAGAAATGGACGCTCTTAGTCCTTCAGGTTTAATGCGACCTTCACATTGCCAGAATTGGAAAAGAGATAACAGATGAGGAGCTAAAAGAGAGGAGAAAGAAGAGTAGTATTGATAGGGGAAACCGTCTGGGCCAGGAGCCGAGCGTTTTTTAGAAGACCGAATTACATCTAGAATTTCGGAAAGGGAAAAAGGTTTGTTAAGAAAATCTAAGTGCTCTGTGGACAAAGAGGGGAGATTAGCTTTTGAGAGGAAATCAGAAATAACCACAGGTGAGGGTTGCGGGGTAGAGGTGGAGGAAGACAAGTTGTAAAGATCGTTATAGTAAGATCGGAATTGTTCGGCAATTAGAATAGGATTGCGAATTGTATCTCCCTGAGGAGAGATGACGTGGGAGATTCTAGAACGGATCTCCGTTTTTTTAATTCGACGGGCAAGGAGGGCACCAGCTCTATCTCCCATACTGTAATAATTGGATTTGATCTTTTTCAACTGGAGTTCAACACGCGAGAGAAGAAGGGAACGAAGTTCATTCCGGGTTCTCATTAAATCCGCAAGAGTTTTAGTATCTTGTGAAGACAGCAGAGAAGTTTCAAGATCTTTGATCTTGGATAGGAGGGAGTCCAAACTCGCATTATATTGCTTTTTAGCATAAGCTGCCAATTTAATCAAATGACCACGCATTACGGCTTTATGAGAGAACCACAAAATATCTGGAGCAATATCCTCAGTTTTGTTGAAAAGAAAGAATTCTTTTAGGTGAGAGGTAAGAGTGTCAAGATTAGTCATTGAGGTTAGGAGGTGTTCATTCATTTTCCAGGAAGTTAGGGGTGAGTGGGGAGTGGAGTCAGAGAGAGTTAAAGTAATAGGCGCATGGTCTGACCAAGAGATAGTATCAATGCTAGCCGCAACACATAAGGGGAGAAGAGAGTCATTTACTAAGAAGTAATCTATACGACTAAAGGATTTATGTCTCGGGGAAAAGAAGGTATAGTCACGTTCGTTACTATGGAGGTAGCGCCAGATGTCGTGTAAATGAAAAGAGGCGGTAGTGGGGGCCAGGTCAGATCTAAACGAAAGGGGATTCGAACAGTCGAGAGCTTTGTTAAGGGGGGCATTAAGATCGCCCGCAATTAACTTGTGTCCCACCATAGAGGGAGATAGATCATCTAATAATGATTTAAGAAAAGTGTTTTGCTTGGAGTTCGGGGCATAAATCGCTAGTAACGAGAACAGAGCTTCATTTAAACGGCAAATCACGAGTAGATATCTTCCCTCAGGGTCTGGTAAAACTTTAATTAGCTCAAATGACAGATTAGCGCTAATAAAAATCGCCACCCCAGCTTTTTTATGCTGTGAATTGGAAAAAAAACGGTGCGGATAAAAACGTGAGACTATTCGGTGGTTATCTGCACTTAAAAGATGGGTCTCTTGTAAAAACACTACATCTGCGCGCGCTTTTTTAAGTTGACCATATAGGAGCGAACGTTTTGAGGAGAGTTGAGACCATTAACATTCAAGGCTAATACCGATGTAGGCATAATGAAAGACTGGTTGAACTCCTGTGACTCCCATTGGATCAAAAACTAATGCTATCAGTGTGCTGCTTAAAAGGAGGGACAGGTGAGGGAAAAAAAGGAAAGGGAACATAACTACAAAAACATAACACAATAAAACAGTCGCAGACAAGCGACAATGAGAGCATAGGAGATAAAACCTACAACAAAATCTCAGAAGTGGACAGAGAAATGCAGGGTCTCGTGCCCTATGACAGGGGAGATCCATTTCTCTTAGACATTTAACGGACTTAATTACAAGAAGTAGTTTAAGTAAAAAAAAGAAAAGGAGAAACAAAAACAATTTGGAGCGAAAAAAAAACGCTCTGCGGGGCATTGTTTCCAGGTGTAGGTGTTAAGGAGAGGAACGGTGAAGGGGGGAGACAGGAAAGGGAGAGATAGAGGGAGAGAGGGGGTTGAAAGGGAGAGAAGGGGGAGGGGGGGGAGAGAACAATATTACAACCTAGAAAGCGAGAGAGAAAATTAACAAATAAAAAAAAAGACAATCAAATCAAGAATTAAACAGGAGACCAGGAAGACGGTCCCCTGGGCAAGGTAATCATAAAGAGAATATAGACCAGATCAGCCAGGGATTACTTAAGCGATCCTCCACTCTGCATCAATCCTTCTTCCACTAGAGCCAGATTTGTCAGAAGAATCGTTTCCCGGGCGGTGAGAAGCTTTAGAAGGGGAGGCTGTGAGAAAGTTCCAAGATTTCAAAAGTTGCGCTGCTTGAGCCGGAGTAAGGCAGACATGAGTAGAATTGTCTCTCCGAATAATAAGGCGTGTCGGGTGACCCCATCTGTATGGCACGTTTTTGTCGCGAAGCAATGCTGTATAGGGCTTAAACGTGCGGCGTATGGCAAGGGTGCCTGGTGAGAGATCCGGATAAACCTCCAGCTTTGCGAAACGCTCAGAGAGGGAGGACTTTGCCCTTAAAGCTTTTAAAAATGATTCCTTGGCTTCAAAGAAATGAATCCTTGCGAGGACGTCACGAGGGAGATCCGCACGGAAGCCAGAGGGTTTCTGGACTCTGTGAATTCGGTCTATTTTTAGGTCTCTGGGATCCAGATCAGGCAGTACTTCCACCATAAAATCCTGCAGAAAGGGTCTCAGTTCCTCAGGAGAGATCAGTTCCGGAATGCCTCTAAGGCGGACATTATTCCGCCTGTGCCTGTCTTCCAGGTCACAGTTCTTTGCTTGCAGAGCTTCCACCGCGAGCTGAAGGTGATCATGCTCGTCCAAGAGGGTGTTATGAGACTGGACTAGTTCGCCCATTTTACTTTCCAAATGGTCTGTGCGATTGCCCAGATCTGCCACTTCTCCTTTAAGTTCCGTAACAATGGTCTGTATATCATCGTGGATGGAGGAGCGCAGCTCCGATAGCAGCCCTTTCATCAGGGAGAGTGTGACCGGCGTATCTGATGCAGGGTCAGGCAAGGCTGTGTCCTGTGCTTGGGAGTCTCGGCGCGAAGCTCGGACAGAGCGGGGAGAAGGGGGCGCCATGTTGGAGAGAGGCACCGCGTCTGAGCGGCCTGGCGGGAAGTAGTCTGAAACCCGCTTAGGAACCGCAGAATGCAGGTTTTTTAGTTTCCCCATTAGGAGGAGGGAAGAAGAGGTGATTCCCTTGATGAAATGAGAATAATAAAGCTGACCTGGGTGCTTTAAAAGATGCTTTAGTGCCCAGGGGAACAGGAGCTCCTGGATTAAGCAGCCTCCACCATGAGCAGTCAGGCCACGCCCCCTATATCCTCCTTCCTGACCCCTCCCAGTAATATATGTCCCCTATCTTGGCTAAGAGGCCTGCAGCTGACTTCAGCGTGCAAGCGACGGTCAGCGCATGACGTCACTGCCATGTGCTGCCTGCATGATGAGATCAGCTGCAGGCTTCTGATTGGCCGGCAGCGTGTATTGTGGAGCAGGGACCTGGCAGATCTCTGTGCCACAATGCATCTAAGGTAAATGTACGTCCTCGGATGCACATCCAACTGACATAAGCACTGGTGTTGGCGGGCCCCCTTCCCGCACGGGTGACCATGATCATTACGCCCCTGATCCCATGTCTATTATGTAATTATTATCGTTCCATCTATTTCATATCTATGTATAATATTCACAGTATCTATGTATTATCTATCTATCTATTTATCATCTATCTATTATTTATCTATTATCTATCATCTATCTATCTATTATAATAATAATAATAATAATAATAATCTTTATTTATATAGCGCCAACATATTCCGCAGCGCTTTACAGGTTAACAATTATCTATTATCCATCTATCTATTATATATCTATTATCTATCTATCTATTATCTATCTATCTATCTATTATCCATCTATCTATCTATCTATTATCTATCTATCTATCTATCTATCTATCATCTATCTATCTATTATATATCTATGTACCTGTCTATTATCTATCTATCATCTATCTATCTATCTATCTATCTATCTATCTATCTATCTATTATCTATCTATCTATCTATCTAGTATCTATCTATTATCTATCTATCTATCTATTATATATCTATGTATCTGTCTATTATTTATCTATCTATCTATCTATTATCTATCTATCTAGTATCTATCTATTATCTATCTATCTATTATATATCTATGTATCTATCTATTATCTATCTATCTATCTATCTATCTATCTATCTATCTATTATATATCTATGTATCTGTATATTATCTATCTATCTATCTATCTATCTATCCATCTTTTACTAGTGAGGGCAGTTTTCCTATGTTAGCACTGTCAGGGTAGCTGGATCTTCTATTATTCAGCGGGTGATTTTGGTGCCAATACCCTGATGCCCAGCACAATATGTCAGCTCGGAGGGTCCGGCCCCGGGGAGTTGCATTCTTCAGTCAGTTAGACATGGTATTATTATTCCTGGGATTCCCCTGACTTCTGGAGTTTGGCGTTGATAGAAGCTGCTTTGTTCCGTGGTGGCAGCTGTTTGCAGACGTTCAAACGCGGAGACATTTACTTTACGCAGATTCTGATACATACCCTGTAAGTCTACGTTCACATTTGCGGTCTGCACCGCAGCGTCGGGCGCCGCAGCGTCGCCGCATGCGTCATGCGCCCCTATATTTAACATGGGGGCGCATGGACATGCGTCGCACTTGCGTTTTGCGCCGCATGCGTCCCTGCGGCGCACGCGTCCGGGCACAGAGGACGCAGCAAGTTGCATTTTTGCTGCGTCCAAAATCAATCAAAAAAAGGACACATGCGGCGCAAAACGCAGCGTTGTGCATGCGTTTTGCTGCGTTTTTGTTTGCGTTGTGCGTTGCGGCGCCGACGCTGCGGCGCACAACGCAAATGTGAACGTAGCTTAAGAGTGGCGGTAATGGCGGAATACTGTGGCCTCCTTAAAGTTGAACGCCACCTGAGACCTTTAATTTAGATTAGATGTCGATAAGATCAACAAACCGAATATCAGAAATGGAAGCTTTCATATTCTGTTAGGGTACGTGTCCACGGTCAGGATGGCCGGCGGTATCGCCGCAGCGGCGAAGCCGCTCGGCGCTAAGCCCCGCCCCCTTTCTGGGACGCGATCATGCCGGATGTGTTAACTGTACACATCCGGGATCATCGCTCTCTCCCATAGGGCCCTGTGATATGCCTTGTGGGGACGCTGCGTCCCCGCAAGGTGTACGGACATGCTGCGATCTGAAAAGACGCGCAGCATGTCCGGAGTCGCAGGGAAGACTGATGCGGGTTTCCACGCATAGTGGACACGGGATTTCATCAAATCCCCTCCACTATGCTGGAACATCTGGACGCTGCGTGTTTGACGCTGCAGCTCTGCGCAGCGTCAAACACGCAGCGTTAACTGACCGTGGACACTCACCCTGACTGACAACCACTCTCCTCTCTACAGACTGGGAAGTTGTCAGCGCCCGCCCCTGCTCAGCGGTAATAGAGAGGAGCTGGAAATCTGCGGCAGATGATGACAGCTCCGCTCTCCGCCCTGTGTGCTGGGATCGGTGCAGGCGGATGTTAGCCATGTGCATGCAGATTGATACATTCCGCACTGTCAGTGATACATTGTTACACGCCGCCTTCTTGTCTTCATGCTGTTTCCTAGGGGCGGCTGCACTCACCGGAGCTGTCACTCACACCGTCTCCACCGCTGTCATCTGCTTCGAGCTGACGGGCCAGATCTCTCACATCCTCCCTATGCTCATCTCCGTCATCATGGCGAATGTGGTCGCTCAGAATCTGCAGCCCAGTCTTTACGATTCCATAATCCAGACCAAGAAACTGCCGTACTTACCCGACCTGTCCGGATGCCACGTCAGGTGGGACACAGCGCGTGGGACGATGCAGCGCGTGGGACGTGGGTCCTGTATATATGTATTCTGTATATAGGTATTACTAGTCTAATACTGATCCTGTGATAAACTCCAGAGCTGAAATCATAATTCTGCATTCTTCTAATTTCACATCTCCCAGCACCCCCTGCTTGTTCGGCATCTGCACAGAGCACGCTCTAGAGGTCCCAAATTAGTTTATGAGTCCCCATTGTGGATTACTGTAGTCTGGTTTTATTTGGGGTGTTTCCACAAACTAGTGGGGAACAAAGTATGAACACAGAGGGGCAGAATTATCTTCACTGTGTAACTTTCAGACAACACGAACTACACTAGAGAGTCATAGCCATTTACCATTGAAGCAGAAGCCGTATTTTTCCACTTTTTTAGTTCCAGGAGTAATAACTTTTATATTTTTCCATCAATGTAAGGCTATAAGGGTTTGTTTTTTGAGTTGTATTTAACAGTGGCATTATTATGGGGTACTTATAACTGGATAACAAACTTTTATTAATTCTTAGGGGTATAAAAAACAGCAACTGTGACACTGATTTTTTTGTATTTACAACTTTACATTATTGATCGTGCTACAAAAAAAGGGTTAATTTTGTCCTTTGGGTCAGTACGATTCTGGCTGCTGTTTTATTACTTGTGTGCAATAAATATTTGTATTTGTTTTTGTGTCACTAAGTTCTGAGAGCCGTTAGGCTGCGTGTCCACGCTCAGGATGGCCGGCGGTATCGCCGCAGCGGCGAAGCCTCTCGGCGCTAAGCTACGCCCCCTTCTGGGACGCGATCATGCCGGATGTGTACTGTACACATCTGGGATCATCGCCCCCCTCGCCATAGGGCCCTGTGATATTACCTGCGTCGACGCAGCGTCGCCGCAGGTAGCACGGACATGCTGCGATCTGAAAAGACGCGCAGCATGTCCGGAGTCGCAGGCCCGCCGCGTGCGGGTTTCTACGCATAGTGGACAGGGGATTTCACAAAATCCCCTCCACTATGCTGGAACATCTGGACGCTGCGTGTTTGACGCTGCAGCGTCAATCACGCAGCGTTTACTTACCGTGGACACACACCCTAAGTTGTACAATTTTCCATTAGCAGAACTATGTGATGGCCTCTTTTTTGTGTTTCCGTCGGTCCCATTTTAGGGCACAGACAACTTTCTCATCGCTTCTTATTACATTCTTTGAGAGGCAAAATAAAAAAAACATTCAACAATGGATATAACTGATGTCATCCTCATTCTGTGGACAATATGATTAAGATTATACTAATTATATATATATATATATATATATATATATATATATTTATATTTATTTATGTTTTTTATTTTTCCACTTTTTTTTTGCCGTATTCTGTAATTATTATGTGCTTCTGTGGCTACCATGTTGTTATTATTATTATTATTATTATTCATTTTTATAGCGCCATTTATTCCATGGCACTTTACACATGGATGTTTGCAACATATAAGGGTGAGTGTCCACGGTAAGTAAACGCTGCGTGATTGACGCTGCAGCGTCAAACACGCAGCGTCCAGATGTTCCAGCATAGTGGAGGGGATTTTGTGAAATCCCGTGTCCACTATGCGTGGAAACCCGCACGCGGCGGCCCTGCGACTCCGGACATGCTGCGCGTCTTTTCAGATCGCAGCATGTCCGTGCTACCTGCGGCGACGCTGCGTCACCGCAGGTAATATCACAGGGCCCTATGGCGAGGGGTGCGATGATCCCGGATGTGTACAGTACACATCCGGCATGATCGCGTCCCAGAAAGGGGGCGGGGCTTAGCGCCGAGCGGCTTCGCCGCTGCGGCGATACCGCCGGCCATCCTGAGCGTGGACACGCAGCCTTAGATTTTCGTCATTTTTTATTTAATTTTATAATAAGAGGCAGGACCGAAAGAAAAGCACAAAAAAAACTATAAATCCGGAATAAATGGTGTTTTTTTTACCGATTTCATTATATGGTGTACTTGACATTTTGTAATGATATATTTTTTTTTACATTTTATGCATGTGGTATAATTGTCATTTTAACTTTATTCTGCGAGTTGAAATTGTTGTGATGAGGACATTTAGGTTGTATTTTCCTATTTTACTACTTTTTGCACAAGAAAATAACTTTTTGTCACATTATAAAAGCCCTTTCATTTTCATATGTTTCTGTGAGAGCTCGTTTTCTGCGTAACAAACTGTTGTTTATATATATATATATATATACAGTATATATACACTCACTGGCCACTTTATTAGGTACACCTGTCCAACTTCTTGTTAACACTTAATTTCTAATCAGCCAATCACATGGTGGCAACTCAGCGCATTTAGGCATGTAGACATGGTCAAGACAATCTCCTGCAGTTCAAACCGAGCATCAGTATGGGGAAGAAAGGTGATTTGAGTGCCTTTGAACGTGGCATGGTTGTTGGTGCCAGAAGGGCTGGTCTGAGTATTTCAGAAACTGCTGATCTACTGGGATTTTCACGCACAACCATCTCTAGGGTTTACAGAGAATGGTCCGAAAAAGAAAAAAAATCCAGTGAGCGGCAGTTCTGTGGGCGGAAATGCCTTGTTGATGCCAGAGGTCAGAGGAGAATGGGCAGACTGGTTCGAGCTGATAGAAAGGCAACAGTGACTCAAATCACCACCCGTTACAACCAAGGTAGGCCTAAGAGCATCTCTGAACGCACAGTGCGTCGAACTTTGAGGCAGATGGGCTACAGCAGCAGAAGACCACACCGGGTACCACTCCTTTCAGCTAAGAACAGGAAACTGAGGCTACAATTTGTACAAGCTCATCGAAATTGGACAGTAGAAGATTGGAAAAACGTTGCTTGGTCTGATGAGTCTCGATTTCTGCTGCGACATTCGGATGGTAGGGTCAGAATTTGGCGTAAACAACATGAAAGCATGGATCCATCCTGCCTTGTATGGAGCATCTTTGGGATGTGCAGCCGACAAATCTGCGGCAACTGTGTGATGCCATCATGTCAATATGGACCAAAATCTCTGAGGAATGCTTCCAGCACCTTGTTGAATCTATGCCACGAAGAATTGAGGCAGTTCTGAAGGCAAAAGGGGGTCCAACCCGTTACTAGCATGGTGTACCTAATAAAGTGGCCGGTGAGTGTATATCTACTATATAATTGTCTAAGGGTCACTTCCGTCTTTCTGTCTGTCCTTCCGTCTGTCACGGAAATCCCAAGTCGCTGATTGGTCGCGGCAAAACAGCCACGACCAATCAGCGACGGGCACAGTCTGGCGGCAAAATGGCCGCTCCTTACTCCCAACAGTCATATATACTCCGTGGGCTGTGCTATATACTACGTGGCTGTGTTATATACTACGTGGCTGTGCTATTTACTACATGGCCGGCCGCAAACAATCAGCGACAGGCGCAGTCCAGCTGCGAATTGGCGCGGGATTTGAACCACGCTTCGCTAATTGGTTGCGGCCGGCCGAATCCTGTGTATTCAATGTATTATTCTAAAATCTTCATAAATAAACTACATACATATTCTAGAATACCCGATGCGTTAGGATCAGGCTACCATCTAGTGTATATGTATATACATATATATATATATATATATATATATATATATATATATATATATATATATATATATATATCTAATATATAAAGCTGAATGTGTGTATGTGTGTATGTCCGGGATTGGCATCTGAACCGTCGCAGCTACAGCCACAAAATTTTGCACAGTCACACGTCTGGACCCCGAGAGCTTGTGATATATAAAGAACCTGGCACCAACTTGAATTTAAGGTATTTATTCTGTAGTACGATCAAAAAACGTTTCGGCCTGGTGTGGCCTTCGTCAGTTACGTACAGTAGAATGACTGAGTGTCCACTCAGTAGATCTGATGGTTCTTATAGTTTGTCTGAAGTCTGCTTTTTGTAGCGAGCAGAGAGCACGTCTGAGTGCTGACGGTGTGCGGGTCTTGACGCGGTGTCCACCGCTGTCGGAGTGATGCCCGGGCTGAGTGGACACTCAGTCATTCTACTGTACGTAACTGACGAAGGCCACACCAGGCCGAAACGTTTTTTGATCGTACTACAGAATAAATACCTTAAATTCAAGTTGAGTGCCAGGTTCTTTATATATCACAAGTATATGGTTTGGGAACCTACCTGTGCACCACCGTAGCAGTGCTCACGTGTTTTGACTTACTGGACCCCGAGAGCGTCATAGGCTATGTTGTGAGGTGAAATTTTAACCCTGCGCTTTCCAATTCACCAAACAATTTTGCCCCTATCTACATAATGGGGAAAAAATGAAAGGAAAAGTGTTGGAGGCAAATTAACAGCTGCCAGATGTGATCAAGGGGGACTTAAAGAATGAGAGCGATGGCGCCAAAGAGTATACAGTTAGGTCCATATATATTTGGACAGAGAAAACATTTTTCTAATTTTGGTTATAGACATTACCACAATGAATTTTAAACATAACAGTTCAGATGCAGTTGAAGTTCAGACTTTCAGCTTTCATTTGAGGGTATCCACATTAAAATCGGATGAAGGGTTTAGGAGTTTCAGCTCCTTAACATGTGCCACCCTGTTTTTAAAGGGACCAAAAGTAATTGGACAATTGACTCCAAGGCTATTTCATGGACAGGTGTGGGCAATCCCTTCGTTATGTCATTCTCAATTAAGCAGATAAAAGGCCTGGAGTTGATTTGAGGTGTGGTGCTGCATTTGGAAGGTTTTGCTGTGAAGTAAACATGCGGTCAAAGGAGCTCTCCATGCAGATGAAACAAGCCATCCTTAAGCTGCGAAAACAGAAAAAACCCATCCGAGAAATTGCTACAATATTAGGAGTGGCAAAATCTACAGTTTGGTGCATCCTGAGAAAGAAAGAAAGCACTGGTGAACTCATCAATGCAAAAAGACCTGGGCGCCCACGGAAGACAACAGTGGTGGATGATCGCAGAATTATCTCCATGATGAAGAGAAACCCCTTCACAACAGCCAACCAAGTGAACAACACTCTCCAGGAGGTCGGCGTATCAATATCCAAATCTGCCATAGAGAGAAGACTGCATGAAAGTAACTACAGAGGGTTCACTGCACGGTGCAGCCACTCATAAGCATCAAGAATAAAAAGGCTGAAAACATCTAAAAAAGCCAGCACAGTTCTGGAAGAACATTCTTTGGACAGATGAAACCAAGATCAACCTCTACCAGAATGATGGCAAGAGAAAAGTATGGCGAAGGCGTGGTACAGCTCATGATCCAAAGCATACCACATCATCTGTAAAACCCGGCGGAGGCAGTGTGATGGCTTGGGCATGCATGGCTGCCCGTGGCACTGGGTCACTAGTGTTTATTGATGATGTGACACAGGAATGAATTCTGAGGTCTTCAGAGCCGCCATACTGTGTGCTCAGATCCAGCCAAATGCAGCAAAACTGATTGGTCGTCGTTTCATACTACAGATGGACAATGACCCAAAACATAAAGCCAAAGCAACCCAGGAGTTTATTAAAGCAAAGAAGTGGAATATTCCTGAATGGCCAAGTCAGTCACCTGATCTCAACCCAATTGAGCAGCATTTCACTTGTTAAAGACTAAACTTCAGACAGAAAGGCCACAAACAAACAGCAACTGAAAACCACCGCAGTGAAGGCCTGGCAGAGCATCAAAAAGGAGGAAACACAGCGTCTGGTGATGTCCATGAGTTCAAGACTTCAGGCAGTCATTGCCAACAAAGGGTTTTCAACCAAGTACTAAAAATGAACATTTTATTTAAAATTATTGAATCTGTCCAATTACTTTTGGTCCCTTTAAAAACAGGGTGGCACATGTTAAGAAGCTGAAACTTCTAAACCCTTCATCCAATTTTAATGTGGATACCCTCAAATGAAAGCTGAAAGTCTGAACTTCAACTGCATCTGAATTGTTTTGTTTAAAATTCATTGTGGTAATGTCTATAACCAAAATAAGAAAAATATTGTCTGTGTCCAAATATATATGGACCTAACTGTATACTGTACAGTTGCTAAGGTGGGGCCCCGACATGGGATACTCACCACACACGGGGATATGAACACACACACAAAATGCGCCACACACTACCACGTGCTCGAACACATATACCACCCTCAGCGCACATTTCACCACACATACACCAACCTCGCCACATAAAAGTCGAAACACAAAAGTCGCCGCTCAAAACTCGCCACGCGCAAAACTCTCCACATGCAAAACTCGCCACACGTGCAAAACTCACCTCATGGAAAACTCGCCACACGCAAAACTTGCACACGCGGAAAAATTGCCACATGCACAAAAGTTGCAACACATGCAAAAGTTGCCTCACACAAAACTTGCACATACTCAAAAGGCACCACACATAAAACTCGCCACGCGCAAAACTCGCCATGCGCAAAACTTGCTGCACACAACTTGCTACACTAACCTGTCACATGCAACTCGACACACAAAAAGTTGCTACACACATGTCGCCACACAAAACTCATCTCACAAAAGTCGCTACATGCATGTCGCCACACGCAACTCAACACACACAACTTGACACACGAAACTCGCCCTAAAACACACACAAGTCTGGTATTATCCTTCAAAAATAAAAATCTGATTAATAAGCAGACAAACTACAAGAGCAACAAATGTACCATATAGGAATCTGGCAGCTGTCAGTCACATGACCAGTCTATTATGTGTATGTGTGAGCTAATATATACTGCCAGGGGGTGGGCTCACTGTTGGCTGGCGATTTATCAGGCTGCCAATTTAGCTTACAAATACTGAGGTAAAAATACTGACCAAATAATGTGTGAACGAGGTCTAATACAGGAGGAGATGACATACAGATATATACTATATACAGGAGGAGATGACACACAGGTATATACTATTTACAGGGGAGATGACACACAGGTATATACTATATGCAGGAGGAGATGACACACAGATATATACTATATACAGGAGAGATGACACACAGGTATATACTATATACAGGGGAGATGACATACAGGTATATACTATTTACAGGGGAGATGACACACAGGTATATACTATATACAGGAGGAGATGACACACAGATATATACTATATACAGGAGAGATGACACACAGGTACATACTACATACGGGAGGAGATGACATACAGGTATATACTATATACAGGAGGAGATGACACACAGGTATATACTATATACAGGACCAGATTACCTACAGGTATATAGTATATACAGGAGGAGATGACATACAGGTATATACTATATATAGGAGGAGATGACATACAGGTATATACTATATACAGGGGAGATGACACACAGCAGGTATATACTATATACAAGGGAGATGACATACATGTATATACTATATACAGGAGATGACATACAGGTGTATACTATATATAAGGGAGATGACAAACATGTATATACTGAGGTGAAAATGAGAGGTGTGAGGTGAAAATGAAAAGGTGTGAGTGCAAAATGAGAGGAGTGAGGGAAAATAGTGGAGTGATCGGAAAATGACAGATGTGAGGTCGAAATGACAAGTGTTAGGGGGGAATGAGAGGAGTGAGGGGGAAAATAAGAGGAGTGAGGGGGAAAATGAGAGATGTGAGGGGGAAAATGAGAGATGTGATGGGGAAAATGAGAGGCGTGATGGGAAAATAAGAGAAGTGAGGTGCTATAACTAACCACAGATATTTACTATGCCCAGGCAACGCCGGGCTCTTCAGCTAGTATATATATATACATATATATATATATATATATATATATATATATATATATATATATATATATATATATATATGTGTGTGTTTTTGTGTTTTTTGTTAAATAGCAATTCTGGCATTTTCTTGTATTATTTTGTAACAGTATCCACCTTGCAGGATACATGATGATATAATTTTATAGGATTCGTCGTAAAGGATGTCACGATGCCAAATATGTGTGAATTTACAGGCATTAGTTTTTATATATAAATAAGCCATTTTTTGTATTAATAAACTAGGATTATAGGTTTTTGGAGGTTTTTTTACATAGTTTTTTTGCATTCATAATAATAGTCTCAATACCTCCCAAAATAATGATCACTATGCTGCCCCATAACAGGACCCCCCATAGAAAATACATTACCCCCATAACAGGCACAGTCCTATAATGACCCCAGCACCCCCATAAGTGGGACAGTCCACCATAAGGTCAGAATACCCCCATCATATCATTCATAGTGCGCTAATTAGCAAATTACCCCCATATTGTGCCCCCATAACGGACACATGTGTCATTTGCTGCCCAGCAAGGTCATCACTACATACGCAGAGATCCCGCCGCTGCCTTAGCTAGAAAGTAGTTATTCTGCGATGCGCCTCGTGGGGACGCGTGGACGATAATTAGATCATTCCCCAGGGCTTCCATGGCCGCTCGTAAGATTTATTTTATCTGTGTCTATAAATACGCTGCACGGGGATCTTCTGGCAGATAATGTGATCATGTGACAAATTGCCGTTAGGTTTGTCTACCTGCAAAAGTCTTAAGGGGATAGTGACTTCTTTTTTTTTTTAATAACTCTTAAAGGGATTTTATGTTTTGTTTATTAAAATTATATTTTTGAAATTTCTTCTAAGTATTTATAGATTTTTTTTTTTTAATTCTGGCAGTAAATACAACATTTTCGTGGAGGACATCATGGTGAGCCAAATCCGTTACGTGTCTTCTCACTGCACTTACAAAGATCTTCTCAATGTGCTGAAGACCTGCTCTCACAAAACGCTGCCCCTAGTGGAGTCCAGTGGTAAGACAACGGAATACTTGAGGTTTTGTCACGGGGTATATGCTGCATTCTCTTAGCGTTACACTTTTTTTTTTTTCTAGCATTTTTTTTTTTTCATAAAATGTCTGCTTTTTGGCTGCGGCTTTGGAGTCCTCCTACTCATGAGTTGCAGCTCCCACCGCCAACCTGTCGCTGATTGACAGCTGTCTCCCTATACAGCTCATAGAGAAAAAGCTGCCGATAACAATGACAAAACTGCTGGGAAGTATTAACCCGCTGGGAGGCTCAGCATTCAGTGAAAACTGCAAGATTTCTCGATCTTTTTTTCAACATGGAAAAAAAAAATCAGCTAAAATTAATTTAAAAAAAAAACAACCTCAAATTCATCATTTGCGGATTTTTTTCATGGGGAGAACATATAAACTCATTCCGGATGTCGTTCTTGGTGCAATTTGAACCAAGTTGCAATGTGGCACCCAAAAAAAAAAAAACAAATTGCAGAATTGCGACCAAACTTTCTGGCGTAATCAAATATACGCCAGGGGGGAAATAGAATTAAACTGCATCAAGTTTTGCAACTTTTCAAAAAGTCGTGACTGATAAATCAGCGGAAAACACCCGAAATCACTAAACTCTGCTCACAAAGAGAAAAAAAATCCGGCGAGCACATAAACTGGACTTAAAAAAAGGTGCAAATAAAATAATGAATTGGCTGCAAACAAAAAAATAATGTACAAAACACAGAAAACGAGACACAAAAATGCAATGATGAATCAAATCTAAAAAGTAACCAAACTTATTTTTTTAAGTAAATTATTTGTTAACCTTTGACAACTTATGAATCTTTGTGATATACTCCATTACTGTATTTTGCTTCTTTCTCTCCAAAACTAACCCCCCACCTTCGCTGAAGGTGCTGTTTTAACTGCTTAGTTCACTTTAGAAGCTGCTTTGAATTGCTGCTCTAGCAAGAATCTGTACTCAGATACATTTACAAGTGCACTGCTGGTGTAAGTGTCTCTGCCCCTCCACTCGTCTCCGCTCCCCTCCCACAATAGTGTCTGACCACTGATTCATGCTAGAGCAGCAGATCAAAGCAGCTTCTATAATTAGTTAGGCAGTTAAAACAGCATTTTCAGAGGGGTAGGGGGATTTTATTGGTTTTAGAGAGAAAGAATCAAAATAAATTAATACAGTATGTCACAAAGATTCGTAACTTTACGAACGCTGATAATTTGATCAAAAAAATAGCTTAGTTACTCTTCAAATAACATTAATCTTTAATTTTCTGATTTTGCTTTTAAAGGATATATAATGTCAATTAGGACTTTAATTTAGCACATGAGATACTTTTCTCATCCTTACGTCACTTCACATCTCATCTTAATGCAGCGCTCCATCTATGAAAACTGGAGTGCAAAACATCAGTCTTAGTGAATGGGGCCAAAGGGTTTCCTCTAGGAAACCATCAACAAGCAGGTTATCTCATGCTGAACGATCTTATTATGCTCTTATTTTGATTCTAATTGTGGACAGGTCAGCTCATAATTAATTGCCGAGAAATAGCCAAAAAAGTCAGATGAACATGTGAATATATACCGTAACACTTGCGGTATATATCAGCTTGTTGGCAGGGGGGTTCTGCTTGGAGGGGACACCTCAGGACACTTGTGACCACCAAATATCTCAATATTAATTGTATATCTTATCATATATGTTGCTACAAGATTAAATATGGAGGTGCTATTTGGTCACGGTGTGTTGGTATTATTTGAGCACCACATGGCGGTACTTACCCAAACATGTGACTCTATACACTGTACAATGTGCTATCAGTGTGGGGGTCACACCACTGTATAGCAATTAGGGGACACTACGTTGTGTGGTGGTATATATGGCAGAAGTTAGTGCCGTCCAGATACCACCTAATGCAGGGCTGCCTTGGGGACTAAGTCCTTGCTGCAGGGCAGTCTTGGGGACTAATGACTAAATGCTTGTTGCAGGGCAGCCTTGGGGACTAAGGACTAAAGTCCTTGTTGCAGGGCAGCCTTGGGAACTAAGCACTTGTTGCAGGGCAGCCTTGGGGACTAAATCCTTGTTGCAGGGCAGCCTTGAGGACTAAATCCTTATTGCAGGGCAGTCTTGGGGACTAAATCCTTGTTGCAGGGCAGCCTTGAGGACTAAATCCTTATTGCAGGGCAGCCTTGAGGACTAAATCCTTATTGCAGGGCAGTCTTGGGGACTAAATCCTTGTTGCAGGGCAGCCTTGGGGACTAAATCCTTGTTGCAGGGCAGCCTTGAGGACTAAATCCTTATTGCAGGGCAGTCTTGGGGACTAAATCCTTGTTGCAGGGCAGCCTTAGGGACTAAGTCCTTGTTGCAGAGATCTCTCCGTGCAGATACCTATATTATATTCACATTTTGCAGATTCTATGGTTCTTCTGGGGTCGATCGAGAGATCAGAGATTGCAGATTTACTGGACAGAGTCCTAAGTAAGGAGAGACGACTCCGCATGTCTTCACCCCCCTACAAAGGGCAGAGGACTGCAGGGCCCGAGGGCAATCGAGATTCCTTCCGATATGTAGATGAAGAGGAGACCGGTGCCGAGGAGGAGGAGAAGAAAGAGGTGAGAAGGAAGGAATAAGAAGAACACTGATTTACGGTAACCAAACGATCACTCAATCGGAGCATTATAATATTGAGGAAGAGCAACGTCAAAAATAAAACTAAAACTTTCCTCGAGACCAAAAAGTTCCTCAGGTCCAAAGAAGGTTCGTAGAGCGAGAACAGTCTGTAGACAAGAGCTCGATGAAGCGTCATGACCTTTCCCGTTTTGGACACTGAGGATCCTTCTTGATACATTGTACATGTTGGGTATCTCCGACTAATATTTTGATGCTCGGCCATGTGATATTTTTCCACTTGTTGACACATTTGTGGTCAATGATAAACCAAGAACATGTAGGTTTGATGCCTCATCTTTCAGGTCAGCAAGTTGACTTCATCTTCCATTTCTTGCTATACAGGTCCTTCTCAAAAAATTAGCATATAGTGTTAAATTTCATTATTTACCATAATGTAATGATTACAATTAAACTTTCATATATTATAGATTCATTATCCACCAACTGAAATTTGTCAGGTCTTTTATTGTTTTAATACTGATGATTTTGGCATACAACTCCTGATAACCCAAAAAACCTGTCTCAATAAATTAGCATATTTCACCCGTCCAATCAAATAAAAGTGTTTTTTAATAACAAACAAAAAAACCATCAAATAATAATGTTCAGTTATGCACTCAATACTTGGTCGGGAATCCTTTGGCAGAAATGACTGCTTCAATGCGGCGTGGCATGGAGGCAATCAGCCTGTGACACTGCTGAGATGTTATGGAGGCCCAGGATGCTTCAATAGCGGCCTTAAGCTCATCCAGAGTGTTGGGTCTTGCGTCTCTCAACTTTCTCTTCACAATATCCCACAGATTCTCTATGGGGTTCAGGTCAGGAGAGTTGGCAGGCCAATTGAGCACAGTAATACCATGGTCAGTAAACCATTTACCAGTGGTTTTGGCACTGTGAGCAGGTGCCAGGTCGTGCTGAAAAATGAAATCTTCATCTCCATAAAGCATTTCAGCCGATGGAAGCATGAAGTGCTCCAAAATCTCCTGATAGCTAGCTGCATTGACCCTGCCCTTGATGAAACACAGTGGACCAACACCAGCAGCTGACATGGCACCCCACACCATCACTGACTGTGGGTACTTGACACTGGACTTCAGGCATTTTGGCATTTCCTTCTCCCCAGTCTTCCTCCAGACTCTGGCACCTTGATTTCCGAATGACATGCAAAATTTGCTTTCATCAGAAAAAAGTACTTGGGACCACTTAGCAACAGTCCAGTGCTGCTTCTCTGTAGCCCAGGTCAGGCGCTTCTGCCGCTGTTTACCTGGGGAATGCGGCACCTGTAGCCCATTTCCTGCACACGCCTGTGCACGGTGGCTCTGGATGTTTCCACACCAGACTCAGTCCACTGCTTCCTCAGGTTCCCCAAGGTCTGGAATCGGTCCTTCTCCACAATCTTCCTCAGGGTCCGGTCACCTCTTCTCGTTGTACAGCGTTTTCTGCCACATTGTTTCCTTCCAACAGACTTACCATTGAGGTGCCTTGATACAGCACTCTGGGAACAGCCTATTTGTTGAGAAATTTCTTTCTGGGTCTTACCCTCTTGCTTGAGGGTGTCAATGATGGCCTTCTTGACATCTGTCAGGTCGCTAGTCTTACCCATGATGGGGGTTTTGAGTAATGAACCAGGCAGGGAGTTTTTAAAAGCCTCAGGTATCTTTTGCATGTGTTTAGAGTTAATTAGTTGATTCAGAAGATTAGGGTAATAGGTCGTTTAGAGAACCTTTTCTTGATATGCTAATTTATTGACAGGTTTTTTGGGTTATCAGGAGTTGTAGGCCAAAATCATCAGTATTAAAACAATAAAAGACCTGACAAATTTCAGTTGGTGGATAATGAATCTATAATATATGAAAGTTTAGTTGTAATCATTACATTATGGTAAATAATGAAATTTAACACTATATGCTAATTTTTTGAGAAGGACCTGTAGACTTCCAGGCAGAATTGATAGATGTGTTGTAAAGTAGCTGAAAGAAATCTACTAACAGCAACACAAACTAGGGTTTTGGATTTTTCACAATTCAATATGGAAGGTCCAAATCCAAAAATCCAAAAAAGAGCTCTAGGCTGAGCTTCCACAATAGTTCCAGCTGATATTGATCAATGTGTAAGTCTTGGACAACCTCTTTGATCTTGCTGTGCATTACATTGTTTCATGGCAGCTTTATAAAGTAGATTTCAAGGCTTGCATTGCTGGACACGTGACAGCCCTTGATGGATAAGGGTCCATTTTAAGAGATGATAGGGACACACAGATAATTAGGGAACGTGTAAGAGGCTCCAGCTGCAGGGACCGATAAACAGCGAGACCTGGATGAGGGCGCCGGATCCGAATCTCATCATCGTCATTGTGTACTTCTGTGTCTCCATCAGCAGCTGGTTATAGAGGGAATGCAGATCAGTGCCAGGATTAAAATCCAGATTGGGGGGGGGGGCGGCTGGTGGAGCGGGAGAAAGTATTCACACCCTCTGTGTCTGTTATTCCTTACAGCCCATCGAGGAGTGCAACGGCCCCATCGCTCCAAATAGTTCTGGAGAGGTGCCCACAACTCCAGCAGAGCCAGGTAACACCCCGCACCTCCACATTGGGGGGTCCCTCTCTTGTTCTCTGTCCTCTTTTTGTAAATAATGGATTATGGTGGATTCCAATAATTCCCATGGGGTCATGGTCTTGTCCATTGAGGTCAATTGTTAAGGGGCTGGACAACTAGATGCATGGTCAGGTGATGCATGGTCAGGTGAAGACACCGCTTTAGGACTTGTAGTTGGTGCTCGGAGGTGGTGAGATCTTCGATTGCCGTGGGGTGGGTAGACTTACATCGGACCCTATTATGACTTTGGCCAGATAAAAGCTACCAAAGGGAAGATACCAACAAAAGACTATTCATGATTATGAGAAAAGAATAAGTTGATGGTGCTGCTTGTTCAGTGTCTTGGAAATGGTAAAGAGCCTGATGGAGATTCTCCATCTGGCTCGTTACTAGGTTTACAGGCAGTTACTTAATTACATGTTGAAAAAAGCTGATTGGTCGGGGGTGCTGGGTGCCGGACCCCCCACAAATCTGATATTGATGACCCTTACTATCTAATTCCTGGACACCCCCTTTAACACTTAATTTAATATTCCAATGAGTGAGTCTGCCTGAGTTCTATGTTAAAGGGGTATTTCCAACTTAGACATTTAATAGTTACGGGTCCATGATTACCAAAGCAAAGAAAAGAGAGAAGACGACCTCCGCCGTGATCCTTCATCCAAAAAGAATGGTTCCATATCCT
Source organism: Ranitomeya variabilis (assembly GCF_051348905.1). Taxonomy (NCBI): domain Eukaryota; kingdom Metazoa; phylum Chordata; class Amphibia; order Anura; family Dendrobatidae; genus Ranitomeya; species Ranitomeya variabilis. Next base: position 21,834,233 of record NC_135235.1, read on the forward strand.
CTTCATAAGTGTCAAAGTTTGAAGTAGACTTTAAATAAAGCCGGTCGCCACTTCTGACTTGTTGATTTCATTTCATACTTGTATTTCCCATAAAATAATTAATTTAAAAACTGTAAATTGTGTTGTTTCTCTCTCATTCCTCATGGAAATGTCTGAAATAAATAAACAACTGGGTGTCACCATTCCCTTTGTTCAAGAGGTTTGTCTCTACATGGTTAGTACTGATTGGACACTGCCAGGGTGTATTGGAACACGCCCCCTACTAGCAACACCCACTTGTCAATTTATTTATAAATCGCCAGAAGAAATAACAGATGAACAGCAGAATGCAGAGATCTAAGAAAAGATCCTCCTGCCGGGTGGTAAAATGATTCAGTTGTTCTTATGTCTATAAAAGGTCAATAATTCGTTAATCTCCAAGTAACAAGAAATTGATCATTTGCTCCAACATCGTGTCACCCATTGCCCCAAACAACCAATTTAGTAAAATCCATACTTCTCCTTCCTTTTGAAGGCCTTTTTTAAAAATGTTTCAGATTTTGAAAAATTCTATTTTTTCTTTCCAGAAAGTTGCTGCCGGAGATTCCGCACTTCACTAGCGAGAATCTTCTGTAGATCCAAGAAGGATCATCCTGAAAACCCTCCACAGGTCAGTAGGGCAATTTTGGGTGGGAATGACATGACAGCGGATTGTGACCCGCTCGTTATATACGAAGATGTTCTAAAATTCCAAATTTTCACATGCATTTCCCAAATTTACAAATGCTCCATCTCATGTAGCAATAATGGACATCTACTGATACTTTACTTAATGAAGAACCTCGACATAAAATCATGCACTGAGGATTACACAGGCTCTTGGTCTTAGGGGGCCCTCTACTCTACCCCATAAAGATGGGAGCCCAGAATGCAGATTTTTCATTGGAGCAGAGGAGCTGGAATCCTTGGTGAAGACAAGACCGGTCACGCGAGGACAAGTCTCAAAGTTTCATCTTCTTTTCTCTCTGCAGGAAACTGATCTTGAAGACCCAATGACACCAGAAGAGGTGAGTGCCACATAAAGACATAGATCATGGGCCGGATAGACTTTATGCTTGAGGAGACCACTAGCCGGTCTCATAAGTCAGGCAATGCTCTCTGGGGACCAAAGGTATGCAGATTAGCTCCCCTCCAGTAGGGAAGAAGCTGCCACATAGTGGAGGTTGTTACCCTTTAAGTCAAAGTCTGACACTTCTCTTTTCAGGACTATTTGCCATATGACCAATTAGCTAAACCAAAGTCTTCTCCAAAAAGAAAGGAGTTGTAATATCATGTAATGTCCTTTTGATCAATACTCTTGCTCATGAACATCAGGCAGAATATAGAGGATCTCTCACCAGGTGAAAAGTGACAGCTTGGGCTCTTATTTTACTCCCACTGTTCCTCTGAGTTTTCTGCTTTTTGTTGTAGTTAAATCTGTCAAACGGTTCCAGAGATACCGGCCTTTTTATTTAGTGCTGATTTTATTTTACCAAAAAGGTGTGTCACACAGGGTGATTTATGCAGAGCAGCCTAGAGACACACCCAGGAGGATCCTGTGAGCTACGCCACCTTGGTAAAAAACATTAAAAAAGGCAAATATCTCTGAAACTCTATGGACGATTGGAAAAAAAAATACTTAAGGGACCAGCGAGAATAAAATAGGAGACACTAGCCACTTTTCACCTTGTGACAGGTCCCCTTTAAGAAAGGCAATGGGCAATGAACTGAAGAGGGGTAAGGACTGGGGAATGAGAACTTCTAGATGAAGAGTAGCGGAGCAAGGAGTATGATGGGTCAGGTATTTGAGTACAATAAGCGGCACTCTACAGGTGTGTGGCTATGGTTTACCCCTTGAACATAGAATTAATTAGTGAGTGTGAAGAATATTGGAGATGTAATTTCATGTCAGTCATTTGTATCCTATCTGGCATGGGATGATAAAATCATCTCTAGCGTGCAGCTGTACCAGACAGCTGGCACCTAGCTCAGCAGAGGGGTCAAGCCTCAAAGGCTGTAAGTGACAACTCTCACACCTTGACCAGGTCAGAGCAGGACAAAGGCTTGTTTGCAATAGAGTCCTTCTGAAGCTGCAGACACCTTCTAGAAAGATAATTCCATAAGGAGTTATGAAAATACTATACATCCTTACATCGTGCATATTTCTGAGATTCTCAGAACATAGCGAACGCCCACCTGGGTCTCGATCTGTTCTAGCATCCAGGGATATGGAAATACATATAACAGCTAGTAGAAAACAGATATCAAAGCTGTGTTTAGTTTTAATGCGTAGCAGGGGCCCGGCCGGATCTGATGGTGCCAAAACCGCTCCTCTAGGACCGTGTATTAAGGAATTATGACCCATCTTAGGTTGTGGAATTTTTAGCTGCCAAGGCAAGGAGAGGGGATTTAGGTTCAGTCCAAAAGGCAGAAGGGGAGTGACCCAAAGGGGATAAAGGCTAGTGTAAGTAAGTCCAATTCGACAGTGAGGGACGCGTCCTGTAAAGAGCTGTGAAGGACCTAAGAGCTATCTGGCAACCTGTGCCTCCTGTGGCCAAGCGCACACATGATCGAACATCACCCGGTAATTGACATGATCCGTCTGCTTATATCTTTTGTCCTACCACTATCTGTATTTGCATATCTGACCATTGTATATGTATAACCATCGTGGATATAGTATATTGTCTAGTGTGCCATTAAATATATAATTTGACCTTGGACTGCTCTTTTATCTTGATCCATGAATCCACACATCAGTTTCCCGGTTTAACTTTCCATGCTACCGGGGCTGGTTTCTGGCCCGATATAATCCCTAATCCCGTTAACGGGCCGGGTTTATATCTAATGAGGAACTGGTGTAAAACTGTACCAGGCTGACCTTACGTGTTGCCAGGGGGTGATGAAATGGTGAAACAAGACAGTAAGAAAAGATCTTCCATTTTCAGATTGCGGTTTGGGAACAGCAAGAGCTGGGAAAGGTCGCCTCCTTCGATAGCTGTCTCATTGACCCCTCGCCATTTCAACTTGTGGAGAGAACGTCACTTCATAAGGTATTGCTGGAAGTTCTGCACAAACCTACTTCTTTATTGTATATTTTACTGGTAGTGCTGCTACCTGGAAACCATCAGCAAGTAGGCTAAACAGTGCTGACTGATAATATAACAACTTCATTATTGGTATTATGATGACTGTTTCTGTAGCTGCCTACACTGGAAGCCATCAGTAGGTAGTTTAGATTTTACATACAGATATAACGGTTTGCTATATTTGTGGTTTCTCTCCCTACTGATATTGGAAACCATTAGCAGGTAGGGTAGATTTTGCAGACAGATATTATAATGGTTTTATCATCATTATTATTCTTTTTAGACCTGCTTATACTGTAAGCCATCAGCAAGTAGGTTAGATTTTGTAGACCGGTATTATAATTTCGTTTTTGTTATATTCATGGTTTTTGTACCTGCCGATACTGGAAACATTCAGCAAGTAGGCTAGATACTGCAGATAGATAGAAATAATAGCAATTTTCTTACTTATATTATGGTTTCTGTACCTGAGTTAACCTATAATTCGGGTCATTAACCTATGGACACCCAAATAGTCAGGTTATCACCTAACGCCCCACTGGGGACTCAAGGGTTAAATAATCAGGGATGCTGAGTCATTGAAGGGTTAATTAGCCAATCAAACCTATGACCTATTTATAATAGGAGAGATACAGAAAGAGAAATAGATCTGACGACAGCAACTTGCTGATGGTTTCCTATTAACAACAACAGCTTTTTATTAAGCAATAAATTAAATGAACGGAAATGAAGAGGCTGAGAAGTGAATGTGGATATTCTATGTATGGGCCGGTATTAGGGCCGTCTCCCGGGTCGTGTTATTACCTATGTTATATAATCAGGGATTTACACTTTTGGGTCATTATTTTTCATGATACTTTTGAATGTTTTTGTGTTAACATTTCGCGTTTTCGCGTTTCCTTCCAGACGCACACGCTCTTCTCCCTCCTCGGCCTCAGCCAGGCGTTCATTACGAACGGAGGAAAACTGAGAGGAGTGATCGCCCTGAAAGAGGTGAGAGAAAGACTAGAGGAGCGTCAGCGAAATGGAGCCCAGTAAACACGGGCCGTAATAATGTGACTGCTGCTAAAAATACTGCTGGACTCAGCAGAGCGCCGCTTATATCTCCTGCTCCAGTCACAGCCAGAGCTGCACTCGGAATTCTGCCGTCATCTACGGAGCTGCGCTTTCCGCAGAGTTTTGGCCGCAGCTCTATGTGTGACTGGAGTATAAACCACGATGAATACTACAAGGTCAGTCGTATCATACGAGATCCCCAGCAGGCTAGTTACTTCTCACAGCTGAGAGGTTGTAACAATTGCATCCACTCCAGGAAATGTTCAAAGCCTTCTCTGCTTTTAGCGTGGACCATGGAACGGTCCGAAGCATCAGTCAATCAGGAGCACGTCGCCCCCCAGCACGCAGGAAGCAAGAGGTCCGAGGAGCGGTGCGCTCCTGAGGACAGAAGACGAGGACAAACCCTTTAAATCTCAGAGAGGATTGTCTAGACTAGATATCATTTTAGCAAACCCTCAGCTGTGAGAAGTTTTAGGTCATGATGAGTTTTTTCACCCCTCAATATACAGTGTCGTGTAAAAGTTTGGGCACCCCTGGTCAGTATTTCTGTTAGGGTATGTTTCCACGTTCAGTTTTGCTTCAGGCTTTGGTCAGGATTTTATGCAGGTAAAACCCTGACCAAAACTGCACCTGAGGTCACTGGCAGGTCACCTGCGGTGTGCCTGCGTGTTTTGCTCATAGTAGCAACATGCTGCGTTTAAAAAAAACGCACCACGCATGCGTTTTCGTGGCAAAAACGCATGCGTTTTTTAACGCATAGTGGAGTCTGGATTTCATGAAATCCCCTCCACTATGCTGTAACATCTGGACGCTGCGTTTTTGACGCTGCGGAAAAACGCAGCATCAAAAACGCAGCGTTTCCTGAATGTGGAAACATACCCTTACAGTGAACAGCTAAGCAAGTTGAAGATGAAATGATCTGTAAGAAGCCAAAAGTTACAGATGATGCATTTCCTTTGTATTTTAGGCAAAGAAAAATAAAATTAAATATGTGTATATATATATACACTCACCGGCCACTTTATTAGGTACACCATGCTAGTAACGGGTTGGACCCCCTTTTGCCTTCAGAACTGCCTCAATTCTTCGTGGCATAGATTCAACAAGGTGCTGGAAGCATTCCTCAGAGATTTTGGTCCATATTGACATGATGGCATCACACAGTTGCCGCAGATTTGTCGGCTGCACATCCCAAAGATGCTCCATACAAGGCAGGATGGATCCATGCTTTCATGTTGTTTACGCCAAATTCTGACCCTACCATCCGAATGTCGCAGCAGAAATCGAGACTCATCAGACCAAGCAACGTTTTTCCAATCTTCTACTGTCCAATTTCGATGAGCTTGTACAAATTGTAGCCTCAGTTTCCTGTTCTTAGCTGAAAGGAGTGGTACCCGGTGTGGTCTTCTGCTGCTGTAGCCCATCTGCCTCAAAGTTCGACGCACTGTGCGTTCAGAGATGCTCTTAGGCCTACCTTGGTTGTAACGGGTGGCGATTTGAGTCACTTGCCTTTCTATCAGCTCGAACCAGTCTGCCCATTCTCCTCTGACCTCTGGCATCAACAAGGCATTTCCGCCCACAGAACTGCCGCTCACTGGATTTTTTTTCTTTTTCAGACCATTCTCTGTAAACCCTAGAGATGGTTGTGCGTGAAAATCCCAGTAGATCAGCAGTTTCTGAAATACTCAGACCAGCCCTTCTGGCACCAACAACCATGCCACGTTCAAAGGCACTCAAATCACCTTTCTTCCCCATACTGATGCTCGGTTTGAACTGCAGGAGATTGTCTTGACCATGTCTACATGCCTAAATGCACTGAGTTGCCGCCATGTGATTGGCTGATTAGAAATTAAGTGTTAACAAGAAGTTGGACAGGTGTACCTAATAAAGTGGCCAGTGAGTGTATATATATATATATATATACAGTGGGGCAAAAAAGTATTTAGTCAGTCAGCAATAGTGCAAGTTCCACCACTTAAAAAGATGAGAGGCGTCTGTAATTTACATCATAGGTAGACCTCAACTATGGGAGACAAACTGAGAAAAAAAAAATCCAGAAAATCACATTGTCTGTTTTTTTAACATTTTATTTGCATATTATGGTGGAAAATAAGTATTTGGTCAGAAACAAACAATCAAGATTTCTGGCTCTCACAGACCTGTAACTTCTTCTTTAAGAGTCTCCTCTTTCCTCCACTCATTACCTGTAGTAATGGCTCCTGTTTAAACTTGTTATCAGTATAAAAAGACACCTGTGCACACCCTCAAACAGTCTGACTCCAAACTCCACTATGGTGAAGACCAAAGAGCTGTCAAAGGACACCAGAAACAAAATTGTAGCCCTGCACCAGGCTGGGAAGACTGAATCTGCAATAGCCAACCAGCTTGGAGTGAAGAAATCAACAGTGGGAGCAATAATTAGAAAATGGAAGACATACAAGACCACTGATAATCTCCCTCGATCTGGGGCTCCATGCAAAATCCCACCCCGTGGGGTCAGAATGATCACAAGAACGGTGAGCAAAAATCCCAGAACCACGCGGGGGGACCTAGTGAATGAACTGCAGAGAGCTGGGACCAATGTAACAAGGCCTACCATAAGTAACACACTACGCCACCATGGACTCAGATCCTGCAGTGCCAGACGTGTCCCACTGCTTAAGCCAGTACATGTCCGGGCCCGTCTGAAGTTTGCTAGAGAGCATTTGGATGATCCAGAGGAGTTTTGGGAGAATGTCCTATGGTCTGATGAAACCAAACTGGAACTGTTTGGTAGAAACACAACTTGTCGTGTTTGGAGGAAAAAGAATACTGAGTTGCATCCATCAAACACCATACCTACTGTAAAGCATGGTGGTGGAAACATCATGCTTTGGGGCTGTTTCTCTTCAAAGGGGCCAGGACGACTGATCCGGGTACATGAAAGAATGAATGGGGCCATGTATCGTGAGATTTTGAGTGCAAACCTCCTTCCATCAGCAAGGGCATTGAAGTTGAAACGTGGCTGGGTCTTTCAACATGACAATGATCCAAAGCACACCGCCAGGGCAACGAAGGAGTGGCTTCGTAAGAAGCATTTCAAGGTCCTGGAGTGGCCTAGCCAGTCTCCAGATCTCAACCCTATAGAAAACCTTTGGAGGGAGTTGAAAGTCAGTGTTGCCAAGTGAAAAGCCAAAAACATCACTGCTCTAGAGGAGATCTGCATGGAGGAATGGGCCAACATACCAACAACAGTGTGTGGCAACCTTGTGAAGACTTACATAAAACGTTTGACCTCTGTCATTGCCAACAAAGGATAGATTACAAAGTATTGAGATGAAATTTTGCTTCTGACCAAATACTTATTTTCCACCATAAAATGCAAATAAAATGATCAAAAAACAGACAATGTGATTTTCTGGATTTTTTTTTCTCAGTTTGTCTCCCATAGTTGAGGTCTACCTATGATGTAAATTACAGACGCCTCTCATCTTTTTAAGTGGTGGAACTTGCACTATTGCTGACTGACTAAATACTTTTTTGCCCCACTGTATATATATCTGCTACACAACCCCAAAGCATGATTGATCCGCTACCATACTTAATGGTTGGCAAGATGTTCTTTTCCTGAAATTCTATGTCCTTTTTTCTCCACACAAACCTTTGATCATTGTGGCCAAAGAGTTTTATTTTACCCTCATCAGTCCACAGGACTTGTTTCCAAAGTGCATCAGGCTTGTTTAGATGTTCTTTTGCATACTTCTGATGCTGAATTTTATGGTGAAGACGCAGGAGAGGTTTTCTTCTGATGACTCTTCCATGAAGGCCATATTTGTGCATTTGTCTCTGTACAGTAGAACAATGTACCACGACTCCAGAGTCTGAAAAATCTTTCTGAAGGTCTTTTGAAGTCAAGCAGGGGATCTGATTTGTCTCTCTAGCAATCCTATGAGCAGCTCTCAATGAAATTTTGCTTGGTCTTCCAGACCTTATCTTGACCTCCACTGTTCCTGGTAACAGCCATGCCTTAATTACTTTTCAAACTGAGGAAAGGGCAACTTGAAAATGCTTTGCTATCTTATTAAAGCCTTCTCCTGCTTTGTGGACCTCCACTATTTTCATTTTCAGAGTGCTAGGCAGCTACTTAGAAGAACCCATGGCTGCTGTTTTTTGGACACAAGATTAGAGGCGGCTGGGTTTAATAAAGCTGGGAAATGTGCATCACCTGGCCTTTCCTAACAATGATAGTGAACCGTAACAGGCTTAAAAATGAAAATATATATCTTGTTTTGCCTAAAATACAAAGGAAATGTGTCATCTTTTGCTATATTACTAGTGTTTTGCGATTTACATTGATCTTTTTTTCATTTGTGTATTGTAATTATTTGAAAAGTTTTGCTAATGAACCAGTTTTACTATGGGGTTCGATAATTTTGCATCTACTTATCTCTACTTCCCATATAGACATCATTACTGTCCTGTCCATATATACGTCGGTCACACGTGTAACTTTGGAACCTTCTTATCTTTCCATTAGCTACAAAAAGCCATCCAAGGAACGGCTCAGTCCGGTGTTCGCCTCCGTCCCCCCTTTGCCAGTTTCCGTGATGCCAGTCGCTCCCTGTCTCGAAAGGAATCCCACAGACCGGTTCCCAAGGTTCCTCCATCTCCTGACCCTTCCATGATGCCCGATGACCCCATAATTGTAGCTTCTCCAGAAGTGACTCCAGATTCGGAGCTGGACGACCTGTCGGGTCAAGGATCGGAGAACGTATCGCAGATCCTGAAGGACTTCCAAGGGCTTTCAGAGCACAGTGAGGAGGATGCACCTTTGTAACCTCGACCCAGAGCACCTCGAGGGCCTAGGAGATAGAATCCAGCATCTGTTTCAGATGACTGAAGAAGTTGGATCTACCACTGAGGACTTTCTGAAGGCTCCTAGAATGGAGGTGATGACGCTTGTACATCTGGTGCCCGGAGATCCCAACACTTGCTCTCCATACTTACATTAAGGACGCTTGAATTTTGAAGATTTCTGATAATATTCTTCAATAACTTTTTCTTCTTCATGTCAACGCTCTGCATTCCCCAACCAGAAGCTGAGTCCTAAACATCATTTCTGGGGGTACTGGATCTCATTGAGGAGATATATCTGAGGTCATTGCAGTCTGGGGAAAAAACTCTCCACCTGGAAGAACAACGTCTCTCTAGCGCCACCTATAAGTAGCAACCTTGTGACTTACAGATTAGCTACACATAGGGGGCGCTAAAGAGAGGGGCTAAGTCATAAACATCAAGTAATAGAACAACCAGTAACTACTGGACACCTGAGTGGTCTGTGAGGTCTTCAAAATGGTTACAAGAGGGTGTCCCCCCAATAATGAGGGATACATAATGACGAGCTCAGACAAATCCAAACTGCCTCTAATAATGCAACAAATCTCATTATCCAAAAATATTTTAAAAAAATGTATATTTGATTGGTTGCATGACTGGAGGGGTGTAACTATAGGGGAAATAGATGGCCCTGGGTCCTGGCACCCAATGCCCCCTCTGCCATATAAGCAGACTCCAGTCTTATAAAAGTCACATGGCAGGGATTTTGCTGCACGATCCTAAGGGTACGTTCACATGGAGTTTTTGACATGGATTTTAGTTGCTGAAAAATCCAGATCTAAGAAAACTCTCCCAAAGAAAAATGTCATTTTTGGCGGTTTTCTTTAAGAACACACGGGGCGATTCATTGTTGCAATTGCATCTTTTTTTCCGGGGTTTTTGGATTTTTTCGCCTGTTTTTTATTCGCGCCTTTTTCTTCTTTATTTTTTTTTATTTTTTTTTTCCTTTTGTCTATTTTTCTTCTTTTTTTTTTTCATTCGGCAATCTTTGAGGTTTCCAGATCTTTCTGTCTTATTCATCAATTGCAACTTTTTTAAACAATCACAAAATTTTTGGACTTTATTGGACGTCAGATTTTTTTGTTGCAAATTTTGCCGCATTTAGATTAGCAACGGTTACGGTTATTTTGTGCAAATTTCATGAACTGCCGGCGCCATATTGAAGAATTTGGTGCAAAAAATGTAAACAAATACTAAAAGACAAGATAGAAAAGTTACTTACAAAACCCGGTAAGAGATGAATTAGGCCCATGCTTTTATGTGTTTTTTTTAACGCTTTTTTTAATTTAAAACATGGGGGGTAGAAATAAAGTGCGTTTTTGTCTCTTTTCTGTTGCAAAAACCTTTCAAGAAAAATGCACCAAAAACGCACCTTTTGCTGTGATTTTATAACACAACCAAAGAATTGATGCTTTTAAAGGCCGAGTTCAGATGCGGCTTTTTTTTTCTTTTACAAGTCGGCCCACAATGCTGCACTATTCGAGGGTCTCAGGCCCCAACTTCCAGCCTCATAGATGCTTATGAGTACGAGGCTGGAAATCTGAGTCAGGAGACCGTGCAGGTATTGTGGTCCATATACGAACCATGAGAAACGTGTATCTGAAAACGTGCGGACTGAACAAGACGTGCGCGGTCGGGGCAGGTTTTTTGAAGCTTGTTGAAAGCGCATTCTAAGCTTTTTTAGGTGGATTTTAGCTTGAAATCAGCACCAAAATCTGCTTCACAAATGTGTGTGTGAACATACCCTTTATATCCATTGAGGTTCTGCCAAAATGTTGGCATTGCTGCAATATAACAACTTATAAGATAAAATGTAATTGCCCATATAATTACTACTTTCAGCCATGACACCGGCTCCTTCATGGGGGGATTATACCAGATCCATGGCTTTGGCAAGTTCAGGAGCTGGTCCATAAGAAAGCGGGTTTTTGGGTCCAGATGAATGGATTGAAGCTACTGGAAACAATTTGGAAACCTCTTTGCTACTTTAATGTGAGACACTGATGAAAACCCACATAATATCACCAGCGGCTCAAAGCGACTCACCAGTGGCTCCCAGCGACTCACCGGTGGCTCACAGCGACTCACCAGTGGCTCACAGCAGCTCACCAGTGGCTCGCAGCGACTCACCAGTTGCTCGCAGCGACTCACCAGTGGCTCCCGGCGACTCACCAGTGGCTCCCAGCGACTCACCAGTGGCTCCCAGCGACTCACCAATGACTCACAGCGACTCACCAATGACTCACAGCGACTCACCAGTGGCTTACAGCGATTCATCTGTGGCTCAAAGCGACTCACCACTGGCTTGCAGCGACTCACCAGTTGCTCACAGCGATTCATCCGTGGCTCGAATTGACTCACCAGTGGCTCACAGCGACTCACCAGTGGCTCACATCGACTCACCAGTTGCTCGCGATTCATCCGTGGCTCGAAGCGACTCACCAGTGGCTCACAGCGACTCACCAGTGGCTTTCAGCAATTTATCCGTGGCTCAAAGCGACTCACCACCAGTGGCTTGCAGCGGCTCACCAGTGGCTCACAGTGATTTATCCGTGGCTCAAAGCGACCCACCAGTGGCTCGCAGCAACTCACCAGTGGCTCACAGCGAATCACCAGTTGCTTGCAGCGACTCACCAGTGGCTCACAGCGACTCACCAGTGGCTCACAGCAAATCACCAGTGGCTCACAGCGGCTCAACAGTTGCTCGCAGCGACTCACCAGTGGCTCGAAGTGGCTTACCACTGGCTCGCAGCGGCTCAACAGTTGCTCACAGCGGCTCACCAGTGGCTCGTAGCAGCTCGACAGTTGCTTGCAGCGACTCACCAGTGGCTCACGGAGTCTCACCAGTGGCTTGCAGAGGCTCAACAGTGGCTCACAGCAACACACCAGTGGCTCACAGTGGCTCAACAGTTGCTTGCAGCGACTCACCAGTGGCTCGCAGCAGCTCACCAGTGGCTCGCAGCGACTCACCAGTGGCTTACAGTGACTCACCAGTGGCTCGCAGCGGTCCACTTCCTAACCATAAAGCCACTGTATTGGCCAGACTGTTTGTGTGGGGTTAGAGTGTGGGAGACATGTAGGATGGGTTGGGGAAGTAACTGACCCTCTGCTTGTACTAAAAACCTGCAGATTTATATTTTGTTTTGCAAAATAACTTAATATTTTGCTATTGTAAATTTGGGGAAAAAATTTCCAAAATATTTGAAATTTTTCGATTTTTTTTTTTCAAAAACAGCAAATGTTAAGATTATGTGTAATGGACACTAAGAAGAAGGACTTTATGGATTCTAAAGCCATTGTTCTCCATTTTTTCATCCTTGTACCCTCAGTCTTCTGGTTGTATGGATAAGCTCATGTCCTGGATGTTACCGGTCCGGTTGAGATAATTAAGGACACCCCAAGTCTTACTACAAGGGCAGCCATTTTTAGAGTGTTATAATGCTGCAGCCGTCCTTCACATTACATGAAGGCATTGAAGAGATTGCGAGGTACGCAGCCATCCCGCAGAGCAATGTCACAACACACTGATGTATTATATGGTCTTATTTTTCTACTAAGTTGCAAAATGCTTTTATAGAATCTTGCACTTGTTGATTTTGTGAGATAGTGAATCAGTAGATTTATTAAAAAATACATGTTACTTATAATGACCAAGACGGGAGATTACTCTTATTAGGCTTTGTCCAGTGAGCCTTCCCAACTGTCAGGGAATTTGTTAAATCACGGGCATTTCTTAAAGGATGAACAGTTGGAAAAACATAACCGAATGGATAGAAATAAATATTCTGGTTTTATCCAACGCTTTTAATGGTAGAAAGGCATCGGATTGTAAAATGCAGTATGCACAGAGCATGCAGCTCACAATGACTGCCACTAGAGGGCAGCAAAAGCATTGTTTGTCTATAGGTAATAATGGCCAATATCCTGCTGGGAATATTTGTGGGGTCTTGTCCTTGGCGACCTTTTAGGGTCCCTATTGAGGTCACGGGAGGTCACAAATGTAGGCGATAATTATGAACCGTTAAAGGGGTTTTCTCAGATTTCATCTTCATACTTGAACCTATTTTCTTTCCTCCCGGAGTCTTGATTGCCGGGGGATGATGCCCTCCAGTAGATTGATAGGTTGGGGTACATTTACCCGGCACACTACATATTGCATCAAAAACTTTTATTAACTTTTATATCCATCAAAACTTTTTTGTAAATTAATGCCTAAACGGAAATAATTATGGAGGATTCTGTTAGGAGCAAATTTGCATCCATAGTAAACTTTGAAGTCTCGCGCCCTCTTCCATCCATTCATTCTTCACTTACGTTTTTCCAGCTGTGACTTTTTTTTAAAAAACTGAAATCAATTGCACAATAGATAAAAATATTGATTAAAAAAAGCAAAAGTTTATTCTAAGTTTCATTTCAAGTTTTTCCACCTGTGACTTTTTCCATTGAAATCAATTGAAGTTTTTTTTTTCCATCTGTGACTTTTTCCATTGAAGTCAATAGGACAATGAAAGGAAATAAAGATGAAATTGAGAACAACTTTATTATCCGTTGCATCAAACTGACTTTTTACTTGTCCTTAAAAGAACGCCCAACCCCTTTAATTTAGTAAAATTTGTTACTGTATCATTATAGAAGTCCTACCTCAGTATTCTGTTACATTATGAAATGTTCACTTCCTGCAGACACCACAAGGGGGAGCTCACTGTGTATTAGCGCTCAATGCGTAGAATGTTTCCTCTTGCTCCCTCTAGTGGTGTCTGCTAGAATTTCATCATTTAGCGCTATATCTAGGCAGGGGAATATTATAGGAGTTCTGCATAAAATAAAACTGAACTCCAACCTTTATCATTTTTAATTCATCTTAAAGGGGTTCAGCAGATAGCTGCTGAACAACAAGGACGCCCTCTAGTGTCTATCACTGTAAATGGATTTTTTTTTGCTAATTCATAAATCCTGGTATATCAGGAATGGTGCTGAAAAATGTTAATGAGGTCATTCTGCCTTATGGGACACCACAGCCCCCCGAGTTTTGGGCAGTAGGGGTGTCATTGATAGCTGTAATGTTAATGGCCACGGTCTGCTTACAATGGACACTAGGGGCGCTATTCTCTATAACCCAGCCCGGTATACATTCTTAATAAAGATGATGCAATTGCATTAATGCCACCTTGTATCATTTACCGTCTCCCGGTCTGGTGATGTTCATGTACAATCCTGTATCCGCCATTGTATGATTTATCGGTGGGAAAGTAAATTATTTCATAATAGTGATCTGGTTGTGTTTATTATGTGGTATGTACGGAATGGTGACTTCCCCTTTAAAGGGTTCCAAATATGAAAAAAAAGAGCAGAAATAGCCCCTGATATCTCAGCCGACCGTTCTCGCAGAAGGGCGTGATATGGTTTCAGCATCCTCACAGCTCCTTTCATTGGCAGAATACTCCAGGACATAGAGAGGCACAATGTGAAGACCCCACTAAAAAGCTCCTCATATCTCAGCTTCCCAACTACATGGATCTGATGGGGAACTTGCCCCTATTGTGAAGCAGAGAATGGCTAATGAAATCATTTATTAACCTTACATTAGCTAGTTCAGATGTGGTGTGGCAAGATGGCGTCGACATCCTGGAACAACGCCTGGAAGGAATTCATGGAATGTGCAGTAGATACACTGAAGACCATATATGGAGTGGACCATATATGGAGTGGACCATATATGGAGTGGACCATATATGGAGTGGACCATATATGGACCTATCACAGACTGACATGATAGTTGCCTTTTCCTGTCTGCTACATGATCTTTTGTTCTGTACTAATAGAATCAGTTGTGTGCCAGCTTTTGCTGAGAGAGGACTTCTGTGTCCGATGTAATTCCTCTATGCACGCACTTGGCTCATATTTATCAGGTGAAGGACAGGCAATCGCTGAGATCTCACCCCCACACTATAAGATTTCCTTATCTCACTACATTGAACCTTAATACTATTTTTTAACCTTGAGCAGGGCCAAGAAGCTGAGATATGGGGGGCTCTTTGTGGGTGTCCTTCTATATTAATGCTAATTACAGATCATTTCCTCGGATTGTGTCCCGTCTTCATCCTCCTCGGATTGTGTCCCGTCTTCATCCTCCTCGGATTGTGTCCCGTCTTCATCCTCCTCGGATTGTGTCCCGTCTTCATCCTCCTCGGATTGTGTCCCGTCTTCATCCTCCTCGGATTGTGTCCCGTCTTCATCCTCCTCGGATTGTGTCCCGTCTTCATCCTCCTCAGATTGTTCCGCATTTTCAGGTCATGCAGGGAATTATCCTCGTTATATTTAATGACCTCGGCTCGGTCCGGTTTCCTCGGTAATCCACGTCGCCTCCTCTCAGTGCTAATATTAGAGCGCTGTCCTCGTCCTCCTCCATTATTCATGGTCGGCTGGGCAGGTGCTGCACCATGATCTGAACGCAGCAAAATAATAATATTAAGGTGCGAGTGATAGGAAAACATGGAGATGTGGGAGGACGTGACGCCGCCGGCTGGGTGCCACGTGTGCGCTCCGGCCTACATTTGGGCTATGTTCACACGGAGCCTTTTTGCTGACCTTTCAGAGCAGAAACTGAACGTTTTTGGGGAGTTTTGAGATTTGGAAATGTTTCCACAAACTCTGTGTGCACATAGTCCTATTGTGGGTGACAACCAGCTGCCCCTGCTGGCGCTGGAGGTGAACGCACAGTCTGAGATTAGCCGGGTGCAAAGAAGGGTAAATGGCCAGAGCCTTAAAAGCAAGCTCCCCTAGGAACACTAACCACTTCACTCCCCCAGACCACCAGGGACTGTAATATAACCATTTAACTCCTTGTAAAACAACTCCCTCCATTGCTGTACATTAGGGAATGTAAAATTAACCTGTTCACTGCCTTTTATCATCAGGGAATTTACAATTAACTCTCTCACTTACCTTAGAAAACCAGGATGTTGAAATTATGAGTGAAACCTGTTCATACTTTGCATTATGCCCAGGGCCTTAAAATTCGGCTTGGTGGAGGCCTCACAATTCCATGGGCTTCATATCTGCTCCAGTTTCTTCCATAAACCATATCCAGTATACGCTGGTAACCAGGAGTCCATCAGGAGCCAAGAAAAACTCCGAAAATTGAGTGATAAGGAAGGAAGAAGGTGACGCTCCACCTTAATATTGGCTTTATAGTGGACAAATGTAAATTTCAGTGGATAGATTACATCATCTCATTACTTTTTTTTTCTGTTGTTTCATCTTTATTTTTCTATACTTCATACTGCCTAGAAACAGTCAGCATGCCGCTATTGATGGATAGAATTCTTCCTATCATGTATCTAGATATAATACTTTCATTCTAAATTGATGCTAACACTAAATTTCCTGCAGTTAGACTCAGTATGAGTTTAAAAATTAATTATTATTATTATTTAGGAAATATGAGTGATTATTATTACTATTTAACAAATATAGATATTATTGTTATTGTTGTTTAGGAAATCTGGGTGATATTATTAATATCATTAATTAGGTAATATGGATGCTTATTAGTAGTAGTATTATTAATTAGCTAATATCTATGCTTATCTGATTATGAGCCCTTGAAGCAATCAACATGCTACTTTTCCCTATTATAACCTGCTGCTGTTGACGGATCCGTGTTTACATTTATGAATTTGCATTTAATACTAATGATGCAGCAAGACTGATTATTAAATATTAACATTGTTAAATCCCCTGTTACTGAACCCTAGAGATTCACAACTGCAGCTCACCAGCCGGTTCATTGTCTCGCCACTAAATGAAGATACATAATACAAATAAAGTATCCATCAACAGCAGCTTGTGACTGTCTCCAACTAGCAGCACAATATTTGTTCTCCGCTTCTATGAATGTATCATTTATGATTTACAGTGTCTGAGATTCTGCTTTTGTCTCATTATATTAAATTGTGTGAAAACAACAAAAAGAACAATAGAAGAACAGAAGAAGAATAGAAGAAGAATAGAATGTATCCAGAACGACAGTAATAACGGCACGGACACAATGTCGGTCATTTCTCTAGGCTTTATTCCGTGCACCCTCCCGCATGCTGTCTGACCAAGACTCACCCAGTATATAGGTTCTCCTGCGTGCGTGGGTGTATATATATATATACATATTTATATATGTATATACATACATGTCGTATAGATATGGAAACCGGGAGCCCAAAGAAGCACAAGGTGATAAAAAAACAATTACATTCAAAGGTAAATAAAAAGACAATAGAAACCCACGACCGTATGAAATGGGAACAAGTCGACTGTCTTCGCCACAGAACCCTGCAGAGCATCGCATCCAAGACGGCGTCCGCAGAGGGAAATGGTCTGCAGAGCATCGCAGCCAGGACGGCGTCCGCAGAGGGAAATGGTCTGCAGATCATCGCAGCCAGGATAGCATCCGCAGAGGCAAATGGTCTGCAGAGCATCGCAGCCAGGATGGCGTCCGCAGAGGGAAATGGTCTGCAGAGCATCGCAGCCAGGACGGCGTCCGCAGAGGTAAGTGGTCTGCAGAGCATCGCAGCCAGGACGGCGTCCGCAGAGGGAAATGGTCTGCAGAGCATCGCAGCCAGGACGGCGTCCGCAGAGAGAAGTGGTCTGCAGAGCATCGCAGCCAGGATGGCGTCCGCAGAGGGAAATGGTCTGCAGAGCATCGCAGCCAGGATAGCATCCGCAGAGGGAAATGGTCTGCAGAGCATCGCAGCCAGGATGGCGTCCGCAGAGGGAAATGGTCTGCAGAGCATCGCAGCCAGGATGGCATCCGCAGAGGGAAACGGTCTGCAGAGCATCGCAGCCAAGACGGCGTCCACAGAGGGAAATGGTCTGCAGAGCATCGCAGCCAGGACGGCGTCCACAGAGAGAAATGGTCTGCAGAGCATCGCAGCCAGGACGGCGTCCGCAGAGGGAAATGGTCTGCAGAGCATCGCAGCCAGGACGGCGTCCGCAGAGGGAAATGGTCTGCAGAGCATCGCAGCCAGGACGGCGTCCACAGAGAGAAATGGTCTTCAGAGCATCACAGCCAGGACGGCGTCCGCAGAGGGAAATGGTCTGCAGAGCATCGCAGCGAGGATGGCGTCCGCAGAGGGAAACGGTCTGCAGAGCATCGCACTCAGTAAGGACTTGACAGAATGAAAGACAATCACAGAAAGGATGAAAATGGAAAAGCGACAGCGACCATTGTAGAAAACACCTGCGGATGGTTTCATCACTAGGTATAAGGATAAAGGAAGCGGCCTGCAGAGCGTCGCACTCAGTGATCGGTGTCATCACATGCAGAGCATTGCACAACCTGCAAATGCCCTCAATAGCTTCAGACCTCAGCAGAGCATCAAGGCGTTTTTTTGTTTTTTTTCTGTATTTCAGGATTTTTTCATCTTCCGACTCTAGAACTAGAAGGAAACCAGTGACCGAAGGAAAAACTCCAACCGCTCTCAATGGGATCCCTTCCTCTCGTACGGATCAGGAGGTCACTGGTTCTTGACGTGTTTTACAGCCAAAAAGATGGTTTTCCTTGTACAGAAAAGTCACGATCCGTCCAGCCCAAAGGGTTAAGTTTTGGGGGATAATATCCCTTTAAATAATATTTTTTTTGCTGAATTGATCTTTTTCTAAAAGCAAAACAAAACCTGCCGCCTGAATTTTGTTAAAGGGATCTCCACTTCTCCGCCCTGGACAAAACCTCACTTGTCAGAAAGGTCAATGGACAATAATCAAAGTGTCCCCCTGTGCCAGAACCTCCAACTGTTCAGACCCCCCACATCCACAGTGTCCTCTGAAGATGGGACCCCAGGAGCCACCTAAATTATCCATTGATCTCTTCACCTCCGTAGACTTCAAAGAAAAAAGAAATTACCTTTTTTTATACTGTCCCAGAGAACTGATGAACGTAAAGTTAACCACGTTCCACCAGGGAATATAAAATTAACATTTTTACGCCACTAGACCACCAGGGAATATTAATGTAACTTATGTATTGACCAAGATCACCAATGAATATACATTTAACTTATGTATTGCTGTAGACCACCAGGGAATATAAATGTAACTTACGTATTGCCCTAGACCACCAGGGAATATAAATTTACCTTATACATTGCCCTAGACCACCAGGGAATATAAATATAACTTACGTATTGCCCTAGACCACCAGGGAATATAAATATAACTTACGTATTGCCCTAGACCACCAGGGAATATAAATATAACTTACGTATTGCCCTAGACCACCAGGGAATATAAATATAACTTACGTATTGCCCTAGACCACCAGGGAATATAAATATAACTTACATATTGCCCTAGACCACCAGGGAATATAAATATAACTTACATATTGCCCTAGACCACCAGGGAATATAAATATAACTTACATATTGCCCTAGACCACCAGGGAATATAAATATAACTTACATATTGCCCTAGATCACCAGGGAAAATGAATGTAACATATGTATTGCCCTAGACCATCAGGGAATATAAATGTAACTTATTTATTGCCTTAGATAAACCACAGAGAAATATTAATGTAACTTATGTATTGCACTAGACCACCAGGATCTATAAAAGTAACTACTTTATTGCCCTACTACACCATTAGGATCTATAATAGTAACTAATTTATTGCCCTAAATCACCAGGGAATATAAAATTAACATCTCAATATCTTAAACCAC
Organism: Ranitomeya variabilis; assembly: GCF_051348905.1. Taxonomy (NCBI): domain Eukaryota; kingdom Metazoa; phylum Chordata; class Amphibia; order Anura; family Dendrobatidae; genus Ranitomeya; species Ranitomeya variabilis. The sequence goes on from NC_135235.1 coordinate 21,853,989, forward strand.
TAGAGAATAGAAAATGTCCCTTTTAATGTCATCAACTACCAGGAAATGTAAAATTAGCCACGTAATGTGCTGGATCAAGAAGAAATGTAAAATATTCTCTTAATTGCCCTAGATCACCAGGGAATATAAAATTAACCGTTTAATGCCCTACACCACTATTGAATATAAAATTAATATAATGTACTGGACCATTTAATGTAAAATATACGGTATGTAAACATTTTAAATAAATCTCTTTATTGCCCTAGACCACCAGGAAATTATTTTGCCACATCTGTGCAAAAAAATTGTATATATATTTTTTTTTTAGAATTTTGGAAATGGGGACCCTTAAAAAAACAATCCTAAATGGCTATAAAGAGTTACACTAGACAAAAGCGTTGATTCACCGCACAGACGACATCGACAGGACGACGTCTCTGATGATGACACGAGGCGTCAAAGGGAAATGTCGCGTTTCCTTTCACTAGAGCTGAATGCATCGGAGGGACAGCGGGAAAGGAAAGTGATTCATTTCTGCATAGATTGAACGCTCAATACATGAAGTCATCCACTTTAACTACGGGATCCTCTGAGAACACAGAGCCAGCCCCCATTACTGCAGATACATCAGAAAACCGTCAGCCCTACAGAGCACCGCCATATACCGCACTGACAACGTCTACACTGTACGGTATACACGAGTGCACAGCTAAAAGTATACAGGAAACGTCCCCCCGATCATGACAATGTTCTGATATCACTATTACTGATGTAGCAGAGCCGAATTTGTCAATGAACTCGGCTCTGCTACATCCGCGAGTGGTCTTGAGGGGTATAAAGCGAGCCACAGACAGGAAGAATTGCCTCTGACCATACATATCTCTATATAAAAAGCAATTTGAAGGGTCTCTTATTAATGAGACCCCAGGAGTTAAGCGGCAATTTAGCAAGAAACCTAGGAAAAAGTGTTTTAAGTCACGTACAGCGCCCCCACAGGACAAATAAAGCATTACACAGTTTGAATTATATTGACCTGTCCTTGTAATGCATGGAAATGACCAGTCCTCCAAAGAAAGGAACATTTTTTGTTTCCCCCTTTTTTGAAACCCAAATTCCCTAACAGATTATGTGAATTTTTGTTTTACAAATCAGAAAATCCCTATAAATATGTAACATAATATAGTTGTAATATTTTTTTTTTCTGACGGTCTACATAGTATCCTGATAATATACACACCGCTATATCTGCAGTTACAATGCATACAGACTGTTGGCGTTGGCTACGCAGGAAGCTACGACCTCACAGGGCGATCTACTAACATCAGGGACGACCGCTACAATATAGCAACACTGATCAACACAACATTCCCTGCTTCATTCTGTATTGTCCGAGGGAGACATCATCACTTATACAATTTAAAGGGCAATTCCAGTGTCAACTAATAATAATAACACACTGACAAAATGTAACATTCCTTTTTTACTCCTGAAATCCTGACTTACAATTGGCGAAGCTTTGTGATCTGTTCACGGTCACCTCAAACTGTAGAAGAAGGAAATGACAACTACCCTGAAAAATGGTTGTCATTCTGTAAATTCCTTCATCCATTGACTAAGTAATCTCTATCAGTGTCTTCATAGTAGATGGTAATATAATACTGCCCTTTATGTATAGGAATATATAGCTATTATAATACTGACCTCCTAAGTACAAAAGCATAACTACTATAATATTGCCCCTATGTACATGAATATAACAACTATTATACTGCCCCCTATGTACAACAATATAACTACTATAATACTGCTCCCTATGTACAAGAATATAACTACTATAATACTGCCCCTATGTACAAGAATATAACTACTGTAATACTGCCCCTATGTACAAGAATATAACTACTATAATACTGCCCCTATGTACAAGAATATAACTACTGTAATACTGCCCCTATGTACAAGAATATAACTACTATATTACTGCTCCTATGTACATGAATATAACAACTATAATACTGCCCATGTACAAGAATATAACAACTATAATACTGCCCCTATGTACAAGAATATCACTAATATAATACTGCCCCTGTGTAAGAGAATATAACTACTATAATACTGCCCCCTATGTACAAGAATATCACTAATATAATACTGCCCCTGTGTAAGAGAATATAACTACTATAATACTGCCCCCTATGTACAAGAATATAACAACTATAATACTGCTCCTATGTACAAGAATATAACAACTATAATACTGCCCCCTATGTACAAGAATATAACTACTATAATACTGCTCCTATGTACAAGAATATAACAACTATAATACTGCCCCCTATGTACAAGAATATAACTACTATAATACTGCTCCTATGTACAAGAATATAACTACTATAATACTGCCCCTTATGTACAAGAATATAACAACTATAATACTGCCCCCTATGTACAGGAATATAACTACTATAATACTGGCCCTATATACAAGAATATAACTACTATAATACTGTCCCTATATACAAGAATATAACTACTATAATACTGCTCCCTATGTACAAGAATATAACTACTATAATACAGCCCCTATGTACAAGAATATACTGTAACTATTATAATACTGCTCCTATGTACAAGAATATAACTACTATAATACTGCTCCTATGTACAAGAATATAACAATAATGCTGCTCATATGTACAAGAATATAACTACTATAATACTGCTCCTATGTACAAGAATATAACTACTATAATATTGCCCCCTATATACAAGAATATAACTACTATAATACTGCTCCTATGTACAAGAATATAACTACTATAATAATGCCCCCTATGTACAAGAATATAACTACTATAATACTGCTCCTATGTACAAGAATATAACTACTATAATACCGCCCCTATGTACAAGAATATAACTACTATAATACTGCTCCCTATGTACAAGAATATAACTACTATAATACTGCTCCTATGTACAAGAATATAACTACTATAATACTACCCCTATGTACAAGAATATAACTACTATAATACTGCCTATGTACAATAGTATAACTACTATAATACTGCTCTTATGTACAAGAATATATCTACTATAATACAGCTTCCTATGTACAAGAATATAACTACTATAATACTGCTCCTATGTACAAGAATATAACAACTATAATACTGCCCCCTATGTACTAGAATATAACAACTATAATACTGCTCCTATGTACAAGAATATTACTAATATAATACTGCCCCTATGTACAAGAATATAACTACTATAATACTGCCCCCTATGTACAAGAATATAACTAATATAATACTGCCCCTATGTACAAGAATATCACTACTATAATACTGCCCTTATGTAAAAGAATATAACTACTATAATACTGCCTCTATGTAAAAGAATATAACTACTATAATACTGCCCTATGTACAAGAATATAATTACTATAATACTGCCTCTATGTACAAGAATATAACTACTATAATACTGTCCCCTATGTACAAGAATATAACTACTATAATACTGCCCCTATGTACAAGACTATAACTACTGAAATACTGCCCCCATGTACAAGAATATCACTACTATAATACTGCCCCTATGTACAAGAATATAACTACTATAATACTGCCCCCTATGTACAAGAATATAACTATTATAATACTGTCCCCTATGTACAAGAATATAACTACTATAATACTGCTCCTATGTACAAGAATATAACTACTATAATACTGCTCCTATGTACAAGAATATAACTAATATAATACTGCCCCTATGTACAAGAATATAACTACTATAATACTGCTCCTATGTACAAGAATATAACTACTATAATACTGCTCCTATGTACAAGAATATAACTACTATAATACTGCTCCTATGTACAAGAATATAACTACTATAATACTGCTCCTATGTACAAGAATATAACTACTATAACACTGCCCCTATGTAAAAGAATATAACTACTATAATACTGCCCCTATGCACAAGAATATAACTACTATAATACTGCTCCTGTGTACAAGAATATAATTACTATAATACTGTCACTATGTGCAAGAATATAACTACTATAATACTGCCCCTATGTACAAGAATATAACTACTATAATACTGCTCCCTATGTACAGTAATATAACTACTATAATACTGTCACTATGTACAAGAATATAACTACTATAATACTGCTCCCTATGTACAGTAATATAACTACTATAATACTGTCACTATGTACAAGAATATAACTACTATAATACTGCCCCTATGTACAAGAATATAACTACTATAATACTGCCCCTATGTACAAGAATATAACTACTATAATACTGCTCCCTATGTACAGTAATATAACTACTATAATACTGTCACTATGGTATAGGAAACCACATTTTTACAGTTTGTAGAATATTTTATGTCACTAGAATTGCTCTTTAAATTGTTTTTATTCACATATTTCCTTCTCATTGTATAATAAAACTGTTCCACAATAGTATCCTATAATGAACTATACGTTACCATGTCGGATGACTGTAAGACCTATAGCGGTATACTACAGACAATAAATAATACCGTGAGGTTATAAACAGAAAGTGGGAATATTTTGTGGCTTTAAAAAATGCTAATAACAATGTCCAGGGTCTGGTGGGAGAGGACTTGTATCTGGATTGTGGAAGGTCAGCAGATTTGCAGCAGACAGTGCTGACATTGATTACTGCAGTGCAGCTCAGTCGCAGCTTGGATCCAGCAGTCACAATTTCCTCCCAGCTTTGTTTTTTTGCAGACATCATAAATATAAACTTGAAAGACTAAAATACCTAAAAAATTCATCAAAGTGACTAATGGATGATAAATAGGAGGGATCTGTAGAAACTTTTGTCTGACTTTACACCTCCTATTGGTTGGCTCAGTTTACTCAAATATTTTGGGCTAAAATTTTGGCAAACGTTTTTAGCCTTTGAGGCTATTCCCTCCCCATAAACCATATCCACGGATAGGCCACGTTCACACGTTCAGTATTTGGTCAGTATTTTACATCAGTATTTGTGGCCAAAACCAGGAGTGGAACAATCAGATGAAAAGTATAATAGAGACTTGTCACCACTTCTGGATTTATCTCCCAGTCATTATTTTGGCTTACAAATACTGATGTAAAATATTGATACAAAAGTATTCTAAAACACATACATTGGATATAAAGGGCTTTTTTTTTTTTTTTTTTTAGCAAAATGAACCTAAATTCTTGCACATTTATCGGAAACATATTTCTATAAAAGTCCAATATATTTCTGCTGCTTCCCTCGAGTTGAGGTTGATTTTAGGTAATGCAGAGATAAACAGATGTAATATTTCCCATAGAATCCAATACAATAACTCCACCGGCTATATGCCAGCTGTTTTCAAATAATTCTTCATCTTTAAAATGTATCAACTTTACGGCAGAAAATCATCACGAAATAACAAACATCTTATTCTACTCAGTTTTGAGAGAGGGAAAACGTATCCAGGTTCCAAGACGACGGGCTAACCTTTAATTGTGAATATTAAAAAACAACAACATTCCTTAAAGGAAGTAATTGGGAATGAATCGAGAGCGTCTCAGGGGAAGTTCCAATTGCTCATTGTTCCAGCGTGACTTAAAAAAATGGAAAGCTGAACTCTGATTGGATGCTATTGGCGGCATGACGGCTTTTTAAATTCAGGAAATAAGGAACAATGATGTCTTTTGTTTGTAAATATGAGATCAGAAAGAATCGACATCTGCCGGAATGTCACTGCAGTGCAAATAAACCTTACAGCACTGCAAACTGTGACCTCCGACACCATCCATGCACTCCTTTCCTGAAATACTCTGTACAGCGGTTTACCCTGCTCCATTCAGTCTGTAACTCTGTCTATGACCTCCCACTTTGTCAGCACACTGCTCTCCTGAAATACTCTGTGCTGCTGAGGATCCTGCCCACTCCACTTTGAAACTCTCAATCCCAGATCAATATAGAACACTAGTCCTGTGTCATACCGCACTGATATTATATCTACCCCATATCACACCGCACTGACAATATACAACACCAGTCCTGTATCATACAGCGCTGATATTATATCTACCCCATATCACACCGCACTGACAATATACAGCACCAGTCCTGTATCATACAGCAGTGATATTATATCTACCCCATATCACACCGCACTGACAATATACAGCACCAGTCCTGTATCATACCGCACTGATATTATATCTACCCCATATCACACAACACTGACAATATACAGCACCAGTCCTGTATCATACAGCGCTGATATTATATCTACCCCATATCACATAGCACTGACAATATACAGCACCGGTCCTGTATCATACAGCGCTGATATTATATCTACCCCATATCACACAGCACTGACAATATACAGCACCGGTCCTGTATCATACAGCGCTGATATTATATCTACCCCATATCACACAGCACTGACAATATACAGCACCAGTCCTGTATCATACAGCGCTGATATTATATCTACCCCATATCACACAGCACTGACAATATACAGCACCGGTCCTGTATCATACAGCGCTGATATTATATCTACCCCATATCACACAGCACTGACAATATACAGCACCAGTCCTGTATCATACAGCGCTGATATTATATCTACCCCATATCACACAGCACTGACAATATACAGCACCAGTCCTGTATCATACCGCGCTGATATTATATCTACCCCATATCACACCGCACTGACAATATACAGCCTCAGTCCTGTATCATACCGTGCTGATATTATGTCTACCCCATATCACACCGCACTGACAATATACAACACCAGTCCTGTATCATACCGCACTGATATTATATCTACCCCATATCACATAGCACTGACAATATACAGCACCGGTCCTGTATCATACAGCGCTGATATTATATCTACCCCATATCACACAGCACTGACAATATACAGCACCAGTCCTGTATCATACAGCGCTGATATTATATCTACCCCATATCACACCACACTGACAATATACAGCACCAGTCCTGTATCATACAGCGCTGATATTATATCTACCCCATATCACACAGCACTGACAATATACAGCACCGGTCCTGTATCATACAGCGCTGATATTATATCTACCCCATATCACACAGCACTGACAATATACAGCACCAGTCCTGTATCATACAGCGCTGATATTATATCTACCCCATATCACACAGCACTGACAATATACAGCACCGGTCCTGTATCATACAGCGCTGATATTATATCTACCCCATATCACACAGCACTGACAATATACAGCACCAGTCCTGTATCATACCGCACTGATATTATATCTACCCCATATCACACCGCACTGACAATATACAGCCTCAGTCCTGTATCATACCGTGCTGATATTATGTCTACCCCATATCACACCGCACTGACAATATACAGCACCAGTCCTGTATCATACAGCGCTGATATTATATCTACCCCATATCACACCACACTGACAATATACAGCACCAGTCCTGTATCATACCGCGCTGATATTATATCTACCCCATATCACACAGCACTGACAATATACAGCACCGGTCCTGTATCATACCGCGCTGATATTATATCTACCCCATATCACACCGCACTGACAATATACAGCACCAGTCCTGTATCATACCGCACTGATATTATATCTACCCCATATCACATAGCACTGACAATATACAGCACCAGTCCTGTATCATACAGCGCTGATATTATATCTACCCCATATCACACCGCACTGACAATATACAGCACCAGTCCTGTATCATACAGCGCTGATATTATATCTACCCCATATCACACAGCACTGACAATATACAGCACCAGTCCTGTATCATACCGCGCTGATATTATATCTACCCCATATCACACCGCACTGACAATATACAGCCTCAGTCCTGTATCATACCGCACTGATATTATATCTACCCCATATCACACCGCACTGACAATATACAGCACCAGTCCTGTATCATACCGTGCTGATATTATGTCTACCCCATATCACACCGCACTGACAATATACAGCACCAGTCCTGTATCATACAGCGCTGATATTATATCTACCCCATATCACATAGCACTGACAATATACAGCACCAGTCCTGTATCATACAGCGCTGATATTATATCTACCCCATATCACACCACACTGACAATATACAGCACCAGTCCTGTATCATACCGCGCTGATATTATATCTACCCCATATCACACAGCACTGACAATATACAGCACCGGTCCTGTATCATACCGCGCTGATATTATATCTACCCCATATCACACCGCACTGACAATATACAGCACCAGTCCTGTATCATACAGCACTGATATTATATCTACCCCATATCACACAGCACTGACAATATACAGCACCGGTCCTGTATCATACAGCACTGATATTATATCTACCCCATATCACACCGCACTGACAATATACAGCACCAGTCCTGTATCATACCGCACTGATATTATATCTACCCCATATCACACCGCACTGACAATATACAGCACCAGTCCTGTATCATACAGCACTGATATTATATCTACCCCATATCACACAGCACTGACAATATACAGCACCGGTCCTGTATCATACAGCACTGATATTATATCTACCCCATATCACACCGCACTGACAATATACAGCACCAGTCCTGTATCATACAGCACTGATATTATATCTACCCCGTATCACACCGCACTGACAATATACAGCACCAGTCCTGTATCATACAGCACTGATATTATATCTACCCCATATCACATAGCACTGACAATATACAGCACCAGTCCTGTATCATACAGCGCTGATATTATATCTACCCCATATCACACAGCACTGGCAATATACAGCACCGGTCCTGTATCATACCGCGCTGATATTATATCTACCCCATATCACATAGCACTGACAATATACAGCACCAGTCCTGTATCATACAGCAGTGATATTATATCTACCCCATATCACACCGCACTGACAATATACAGCACCAGTCCTGTATCATACCGCACTGATATTATATCTACCCCATATCACATAGCACTGACAATATACAGCACCAGTCCTGTATCATACCGCACTGATATTATATCTACCCCATATCACATAGCACTGACAATATACAGCACCGGTCCTGTATCATACAGCACTGATATTACATCCAAGTCATATCACATAGCACTGACAATATACAGCACCGGTCCTGTATCATACAGCACTGATATTACATCCAAGTCATATCACGCAGCACTGACAATATACAGCACCAGTCCTGTATCATACCGCACTGATACTATATCTACCCCATATCACATAGCACTGACAATATACAGCACCACTCCTGTATCATACCACGCTGATATTATATCTGGCTCATATCATACAACTCTGACAATATACAGCACCAGTCCTGTATCATACAGCGCTGAAAATATATGTAGCTCATATTTCACAATAATAATACCATACAGCATATTGTATAAGCTGTAGGATATAACATAATTACTGTATAATACTGATAGTACAGATATGTTGTATCGCACATCAGTTATTGTACACACATTTTATATCGTACAGCATTAATCACAAACGGTTCATTTCAGACAGTGCTGGTTCTATACGTATCTGTATAGTGTTGAAAATATACATACTTTAAGCCATAAAGTACAAATCACATAGCACTGATGGTATACATATGGTATATATAGTTCATATAGAACTGATACTGCAGCATTAGTATAAACAGTTCATATCATACAGCATTTAAATAATATATAGCAATAATATTACAGAGCTTATATCACACATCACTTATTGCATAAATACTTTATATCACACAGCATTTTAATGTTCAGTAATGGTAGTATATATAGATTACATAATACAGCAGTTATCATCTTACAATGTTAAATACCTAGGGTTATGTTGTATCATACAGCAGTGATGTGATATGTATCTTATATGTTACAGCAGTGATGTGATATGTATCTTATATGTTACAGCAGTGATGTGATATGTATCTTGTATCATACAGCAGTGATGTGATATGTAGCTTATATCATACAACAGTGATGTAATATGTATCTTATATCATACAGCACAGATGTGTTATGTAGCTTACATCATACATCAGTGATGTGATATGCAGCTTATATCATACAGAAGTGATGCGATATGTAGCTTATATCATACAGCAGTGATGTTATAGGTATCTTATATCACACAGCACTGATGTTATATGTAGCTTATATCATACAGCACTAATGTGATATGTAGCTTATATCATACAGCAGTGATGTTATATGTATCTTATATCATACAGCACAAATGTGTTATGTAGCTTACATCATACATCAGTGATGTGATATGCAGCTTATATCATACAGAAGTGATGCGATATGTAGCTTATATCATAAAGCAGTGATGTTATAGGTATCTTATATCACACAGCACTGATGTTATATGTAGCTTATATCATACAGCACTAATGTGATATATAGCTCATATCATACAGCAGTGATGTTATATGTAGCTTATTTCATACAGCAGTAATGTTATATGTAACTTATATCATAGATCAGTGATGTGATATGTATTTTTTATCACACAGCAGTACGGTGATATGTATCTTATATCATACAGCAGTGATGTTATATATAGCTTATATCATACATCAGTGATGTTACAGGCATATTATATCACACAGCACTGATGCTATATGTAGCTTATATCATACAGCACTAATGTGATATGTAGCTTATATCATTCAGCACTAATGTGATATATAGCTCATATCATACAGCAGTGATGTTATATGTAACTTATATCATACAACAGTGATGTGATACCTGGTTTATATCATACCTCAGTGATGTGATATGTCACTGACATCATACCACAGTGATATGATATGTATCTTATATCATACAGCACTGATGTTATATGTAGCTTATATCATACCTCAGTGATGTGATATGTATTTTATATCATACAGCAGTGGTGTGATATGTATCTTATATCATACATCAGTGATGTGATCTGTAGCTTATATAATAATACAGCAGTGATGTGATATGTATCTTATATCATACAGCACTGATGTTATCTGTAGTTTACATCATACATCACTGATGTGATATGTATTTTATATCATACAGCAGTGGTGTGATATGTAACTTATATCATACAGCAGTGATGTTATATGTAACGTATATCATAGATCAGTGATGTGATATGCATTTTTATCTCACAGCAGTACAGTGATATGTATCTTATATCATACATCAGTGATGTGATATGTAGCTTATATCATACAGCACTAATGTGATATATAGCTCATATCATACAGCAGTGATGTTACAGGTATACTTTATCACACAGCACTGATGTTATATGTAGCTTATATCATACAGCACTAATGTGATATATAGCTCATATCACACAGCAGTGATGTTACATGTAGCTTATATCATACAGCAATGATGTTACATGTAACTTATATCATACAACAGTGATGTGATATGTAGCTTATATCATACCTCAGTGATGTGATATGTTACTGACATCATACCACAGTGATATGATTTGTATCTTATATCATACAGCAGTGATGTTATATGCAGCATATATCATACAACAGTGATGTGATATGTATCTTATATCATACAGCAGTGTTGTGATATGTAGCTTACGATATATCATACAGTAGTGATGTGATATGCATCTTATATCATACAGCAGAGATATGATATGCAGTTTATATCATACAGCACCTTAGAAATATAACAAAGGTCATATAAAGCTTATACTATACAGTATTAACATTAATATTATAAGGTTAATAATTGTTATAATATTCTAACTAGTTCATATCATATAGCAGTAACACTAGCAACAGTAGTGATCAGTTTTTTTTCCTGCATATATAGCCATACCAGCCATAACTTTAATACTGTACAATACATAGGTGTAGCTACAGGTGCTTCTCACAAAATTAGAATATCATCAAAAACTTAATTTATTTCAGTTCTTCAATACAAAAAGTGAATCTCATATATTATATAAAGTCATTACAGAGTGATCTATTTCAAATGTTTATTTCTGTTAATGTTGATGATTATGGCGTATAGCCAATGAGAACCCAAAAGTCATTATCTCAGTAAATTAGAATACTTTATAACACCAGCTTGAAAAATGATTTTAAAATCCAAAATGTTGGCCTACTGAAATGTATGTTCAGTAAATGCACTCAATACTTGGTCCGGGCTCCTTTTGCATCAATTACTGCATCAATGCGGCGTGGCATGGAGGCGATCAGCCTGTGGCACTGCTGAGGGGTTATGGAAGCCCAGGTTGCTTTGATAGCAGCCTTCAGCTCATCTGCATTGTGGGGTCTGGTGTCTCATCTTCCGCTTGACAATACTCTATAGATTCTCTATGGGGTTAAGGTCAGACGAGTTTGATGCCAATCAAGCCCAGTGATACTGTTGTTTTTACACCAGGTGTTGGTACTTTTGGCCGTGTGGACAGGGGCCAAGTCCTGCTGGAGAATGACATTTCCATCTCCAAAAAGCTTGTCGGCAGAGGGAAGCATGAAGTGCTGTAAAATTCCCTGGTAGACGGCTGAACTGACTTTGGTCTTGATAAAACACAGTGGACCTACACCAGCAGATGACATGGTCCCCAAACCATCACTGATTGTGGAGACTTCACACTAGACCTCCAGCAGCTTGGATTGTGGCCTCTTCACTCTTCCTTCAGACTCTGGGACCTTGATTTCCAAATGAAATGCAAAGTTTACTTTCATCTGAACACAACACCTTGGACCACTGACAACAGTCCAGTCCTTTTTCTCCTTGGCCCAGGTAAGACGCTTCTGGCGTTGTCTATTGGTCATGAGTGGCTGACACAAGGAATGTGACACTTGTAGCCCATGTCCTGGAGACATCTGTGTGGTGGCTCTGGAAGCAATGACTCCAGCAGCAGTCCGCTCCTTGTGAATCTCCCCCACATTACTGAATGGCCTTTTCTTAACAATCCTTTCAAGGCTGCGGTTATCCCGGTTGCTTGTGCACCTTTTTCTACCACACTTTTACCTTCCACTCCACTTTCCATTAATATTCTTGGATACAGCACTCTGTGAACAGCCGGCTTCTTTAACAATGACCTTTTGTGGCTTCCCCTCCTTGTGGAGTGTCAGTGACGCCTTCTGGACACCTGTCAGGTCAGCAGTCTTCCCCATGATTGTGGAACTACTGAAACAGACTAAGGGGCCTTTATAAACACTTCGGAAGCCTTTACAGGTGTTTTTTGTTAATTATTCTAATTTACCGAGATAATGACTTCTGGGTTTTCATTGGCTGTAAGCCATAATCATCAACATTAACAGAAATAAACACGTGAAATAGATCACTCTGTGTGATTCTATATAATATATGAGTTTCACCTTTTGCATTGAAGAACTGAGATAAATTAACGTTTTGATGATATTCTAATTTTGTGAGAAGCACCTGTATATGAAGGCTCTTGCTTTTGCAAGATGAGTGGTAGTTTTTTTCTGAGCCATCATTTTGCTAAATACATAATTAAATATTTTACCTATTTCATTCATTTTTATTCATTGCAGCCTTTCTATTTATTCCATTTCCTGACTACCATAAATAATGCGCTCACTGTAGGGATGTTAGAATTATATGAATACAAAATATGACATGGATATTTTATGTGTTTAATAACATTCATCGTTATCATTGCTTTTTGTGCCCTCATTTTTTAGCGACTGTTTCCTTCCTATAACACACTGGCATATAGAGATATACAGTATGTATAGTAGTTATGCTACAGTGCTGATATACCGTATATAGAATACACTATAGCACTGATTACAGCATTTTCACTGCTCTAACGTGTGTTATAAACATCTGATATAATACATACATTATATCATACAGATAAAAATACGCTAAACATGATACAGTGCTGGTAATATCCATGTCATATTATATGGTATACTATTTAGTATAACAGTATCTTGCATTATATAGTACTGATATCTGCACAGAGATGCTCCGTTTTCTGCATGAAGCATTGTCTAACTATAGAAGCAAATACAGGAAAAAAACGCCACCAAGATGCTACTAGAGAATGCATGTCATCTCATTATCATTAGAAAGAGGGGTTAGCAGGGTCATCTCATTATCATTAGGGGAGGGGACAAAAGGTCCTCTCATTATTAAAGGGTGGGGTCAGCAGGATCATCTCATTATCATTAGAGGGTGGGGTCAGCAGGATCATCTCATTATCATTAGAGGGTGAGGTCAGCAGAGTCAGTAGATTATCATAAGAAGGGGTCATCAGTTATCTTATCATTAGAGAGAGGGGTCAGCAGGGTCATCTTATTAGAGGGAGGGATCAGCATGGTTATCTTATTATCATTAGAGGGAGAGGTCAGCAGGGTCATCTAATTATCATTAGAGGAGGGGGCAAGGAGGGTCATCTCACTATCATTACAGGAAGAAGTCAGCAGGATCATCTCATTATCATTGGAGGGAGGGGTCAGCAGGATCATCTCATTATCATTGGAGGGAAGGGTCAGCAGGATCATCTCATTATCATTGGAGGGAGGGGTCAGCAGGATCATCTCATTGTGATTAGAGGAAGAGGTAAGGAGGGTCATCTCTATATCATTAGAGAGAGTAGTCTGCAGGATCATCTTATTAATAGCATTAGAAAGAGGGGTTAGTAGGGTCATCTCATTATCATTAGAGGGAGGTGTCAGCATAGTCATCTCATTATCATTAGACAGCAGGATGAGTCATCTCATCACCTTATGAGGAAGAGGTCATCATGGTCATCTCATTATCATTAGAAGGAGGGGTCAGCAGGGTCATCTCACTCTCATTAGAGGGAGGGGTCAGCAGGATCATCTTATTATCATTAGGAGGGGTCAGTAGGGTCATCTCGCTATCATTAGAAGGAGGGGTCAGCAGGGTCATCTCACTATCATTAGAAGGAGGGGTCAGCAGGGTCATCTCACTATCATTAGGAGGGGTCAGCAGGGTCATCTCACTATCATTAGGAGGGGTCAGCAGGGTCATCTCACTATCATTAGAAGGAAGGGTCAGCAGGGTCATCTCACTATCATTAGAGGGAGGGGTCAGAAGAGTCATCCCACTATCATTAGAAGGAGGGGTCAGCAGGGTCATCTCACTATCATTAGAAGGAGGGGTCAGCAGGGTCATCTCACTATCATTAGGAGGGGTCAGCAGGGTCATCTCACTATCATTAGAAGGAGGGGTCAGCAGGGTCATCTCACTATAATTAGAGGGAGGGGTCAGCAGGGTCATCTCACTATCATTAGAAGGAGGGGTCAGCAGGGTCAACTCACTATCATTAGACGAAGGATCAGTAGGGTAATTTCACTAACATTAAATGAAGACAGAGGGGTCAGCAGGGACAACTCATTAACATTTGAAGTTGGAGTCGACACAGTCACTTCGTTACCATTAGTGAGGAGTCAGCATAGTCATCTATGAAGGACCAAATAATAAAGCTACGTGTACCACATACTCGTATACACACAGATAAAGCTCTGTACACTATGTCACTCCCTGTTCCCCGATGGAGTGGCTGCAGTCAATCACCTCCTGGCGACTGTATGTGTCTATTGACCGTTCCTGTCCATTAACTGTTGGATGCCCGACCACGAGAATCAATAATGACAGATACTAGTGCAGCGCCCCAGAGTCCTGGTCGTTGCAGCACTGATGCTCCACCGCTAAGGGGGGCTATGGTGCGTTCGATGGCACTGAAGGAGTTCACCTGACCAGGTATCACAGACACCAATACACTTCACAGTCTGGCCTCCAGGGGGAGCTAAGGGTTCTATTCACTAGGCCACTCCTCACATACTGGTAAAACTGGGGGTTAGATAGGAAGTTAGGCAGAAGCTGACTGGGAATTGACCAGGCAACATCCTGTGGCAGAGGGTGTTGTAGGGGGGAAGATTCTGGAGGTGCCATCGGACCGGCCGGTCTCAGACAGCCCTGTTAACCGTACTCCGGACTGAGGACCCTGAAGCCTTCAGTAAAGAGGTAAAGAGACTGCAACCTGGTGTCCTCGTTATTCATCGCGACCTGCACCACACATCATCCCTCTCCACTTTCACTGGACGCCCCTCAGCAGGGTCACGGACCGGGTCTAGCCACCGTGACAACCCCAGAACCGAGACAGAGAGGCCCGGTACCGGGTACCCCTCGGCCCTGCGACAGTGGGGGCGCTCCACTAGATCAGCACTTACCAAAGGGCTGGATGCTCTTCTCACAGCAAATGGCATTGTGAGTGATCAATGGTCTAGAGATAGACAACAGGTAACTGGTCTACAAAGTTTCAACTACAGTATGTACAGTATGTTCCTCTTATAACCTGCTACACTGTCTATACTTGAAGACGGTGCGTCCCCAACATGGCGGCCCACAAGGAAGCTTTTACAAATAGGAAACAAAAAGCTTCATTTACTAAAGGTAAAATAAATAGGATTTCTGTCATCTACAGTCTGACACGTAATTATTGAAATGACCGTCCCATCCATGATCCTCTGCTGACCTCGGTGCCGATACATTCCAGACGGTACATACATGTGTTACAGTATTAATTGATACACTTCATAGAGTCGAGGCGCTCATCTATACACAGCTATCACACGTAACATTTACCATAATAAGCTGCTCCCATATCGGCGGTAATCCGATGATCTTTATGGTGATGTGTTTTATATCATAGATCTAAACATACTGATGATGTGCAGGCACGATTCAGCACCATTTCTCATGGGCAGTATATGGCGGTATTACTAGGGCACTGACACGGTTATTCAGCTACTGAGTGATGGTGCTACGTGGGCACTTGCCCTGCTGCTTTCTAGTGCTTTTACTTTCCACTTTACGATGATCATATAATCGCTATATGTTGGTTTTACTTGGACCTGTACAAAGCCGCTAACTAGTGTCGTGATTTGGGCAATATATGACATTCTTATCAAGTATCTTTTCGGTAGGTTGCTGTATAGTGGATTTACTTGGGCAAAGTAACAATGTATGGCACTTATCTAGTGACTGTATGGTGGTGTTATTTCGGCACTGTATGGCATTATCTAGCAACTTTTCAGTTTTTTTATTTGGGCATGGTATGACGCTTTTATCTATTTACTCTTTGGTGGTGCTAATTTTTAGGCACTGTATGACAAACAGTTCATTATTTGGTCACTGTTTGACACGATTGTCTAGTTACTGTATAGTGGGGCGACTTAGGTATGATATGACATTGTTATTGTGTTACGATACATTAGGTCACTGTATGACACTTATCTAGTTTCGGTATGTTTTGATACTGTATGACACTGGTATCTAGTTACTGTATAGCGGTTTTATGTTGGCATTGTATGACATCGTTATCTAGCTACTCTATGGTGGTTTTATTTGGCTACTGTATGCCCCTTTTATTTAGTTACTGTTATTATTTGAGCATTTCATGACCCTGTTATCTAGGTCCTGTGCAGTGTTACCAGGACACGGATGTCTAAGTATTGAATGGTGCTTTTTGCGGCATTGTCTATTACTGTATGGTGGTTATCTAGCTACTTTATGTCAGTTTTCTTTAAAAAGTTATTTAACTTTTTGAAGGCATTGAAAATGTATTCATTTCTGTAATACTTCATTGCCTTATTTTGCTTCCTTCTTTCCCAAATACTATGCTGCAATTAATTTTCTGTATGCAAACAGTCATTACCTGTGTGATCCTCTCTGCACCTCACCCCTGTACACAGACAGGGAAATTCTCATAGTATGTTTACTGAATGGATTTTTGCCGAGCAGCAGATGAAAGCACCTTCTAAAGGAGCAGAAAACTGAACTGCAGCATAATAAAGAAGGTGATATTATAATAAATCCACAACTTTCTAATGACAGGAGGATAATTAAGTAAAAAAAAAGTTTTGTTACTCTTTAAGCACGGTTTGGTAACATCATGTAAATACCACATGTTGCAGTTACTGTGCTCCATGTGGTAGTATTAAGGGTTTGTTGATATTATTGTTTATGACACACAGTTTTGCCTCTTTGGCTGGAGATATCAAGTACATTCTGTCTATACTGTTATTGTATATCGGTGACAACATTTAGGACCAGTCTTATATGTCAGGTTTGATGTATTATACATGCAAAATAACACTGCGGTTACATATATTACAGACTTCATATATGACCACTACAATACACTGACGTCAATTATGACATTGATCAGTATTTTACGACAGTTTGACAACATATAGCCAGGGTGTTACATAGGACTGCTATTACATAAATCATCGACGTGATACATGACTAAAAGTACAAATCACTGGCATCATTCATGAACGGAACCAGTACCACTGACATCACAAGCCTGGTATGATATATGATGGTTTTTACTATAGAAACCATAACCATGGCCGTTAAATATTATACCACTGATATTATATATGGCCATTATTACAGATCACTGCTAAACACAACTAGGTAATGACATCTCCTCGACATCACATAGAATATGTCTGACAATATATATCACCGGTAACACACAGGACGCACAGTATAGACTTTGTAGAGATTACAGATAATATCACACCGGCCAATATATAGCGCACTCCAGACTCTTATAATGTTATATATTACATATAGGAAACTTGTGGAGTTCATATATCACAAAACATATAGAACTGGTCACCACTCATGGATATCACAGCTGGCTGCCATTACATGGTATATCACATCAGACAGGTACTATAACAGTAATATTATTCAGGCCAGCCATCACATATCACAGCTTAAGGTTGTACATATATATATATATATATATATATATATATATATATATATATATATATAATGTAGGGATGAGTGAATCCCATTGAGGAGAATGAAATTTAAAAAAATGGATTTGCCAGATTTGATTTGTATGAATCCACCATAATTGTGGGCCAACAGAAGCCATTCTTGCTAGTTTGAAGAGGGCCAGGAAGGAGTTTATTCATTTAATTTTTTAAATCATTAATTTTCACCCTGCTCACACCTGTCTTCCTCAGTTCAGTCATCGGTGTGGTCAGCATTGGGCCATCTTTGGAGTCTGCTCAGTTGTTGATGTGGTCGGCATTGGGCCATCTTTGGAGTATCTCCCGTCGTCACTAGGAGAACAAACATGCCAAGCAAATTTCACACGGCAGTGTAATGTTGTAGCCTAGCATAGGAGACGCCAAAGATGGATCAGTCAAGACCATACCTGTAACCGGATAGAAGATTACTGGATCAGAATTGGGCTGCGGCCAAACAGGTCAGAGCCAGGAAAGTATTATAATTTTTTTTTACATACGTTTACTTATGAGAGAGATACTTTATAATATCCATTTATAAATACATACACACTTTAAGCCAGACAAGATATAATATATCAACAAAATTAAAAAAAATCTTAAAACTGAAAAAAAAAAAAAAAGTTTAAAATCAATGTAAGTTTTTTTCGGAAATATAAGACTTTTTCAGGTTAGAAATCTCAAAATTTATCAAAATTCTAAAATGAAAAATATGCAAAAATACAAAATGAAACAAAATCTAATCCGGTCGCAATGAAGTAATGTATTTGGATTGCTGGTAAACCTTTTTTTTTCCTGTACCAAAAATGTTCAAAAAGTTTAACTTCATGGATTCCCAGAACTCTGGTGTAAGGCCGGCAGTAATGTTCAATATTTCTGCAACGCAACTGCAGATGAAATTGCCCATATCTGATCTATCACTGTGTAATACGTGAACATGCTGGGCCCTCCAGAAAGAGAGTGAGGGAGAGAGATGATGTTTGTAGCCGATCTATGCTCTGGCTAATAGATGAGATCCTGAATAGGAGAACTTCCTCTATTGGAGGAAAACGGGGTTTTGAAAATGGGTTTTCTAAATTAGTTAACCACTTTAACACAAAGTTTACAACCAATTCTTTTCCTCACACTTTTATAAATATCAGACATGTAAATCTTATAAAGAAAAAGCCTTTATGAACTTGTGTAGAAGGAATAAAAAAGAAAGAAAAACAGAGAATTATTCAGGCCCATGTTTTATATAGAAATCAAACTCACTGCTGTGCATTTTGTTTGAGTTTTTCAAACATTCGGAAACTTTTCTAAGAATTTCATACAGATACGGACGTATTGCTGAACATTGTACATTACATAGAAGTCACTTGGGTTATAAAATGTGCAGACGTTTGAAAACCACGGTCTTGACAGATGGACAAACAAAGAGCTCAACTGCACAGATGTTAAAGGCCAAACATTGAGAAAAAGACCAAAATATACCGTACATGGAAGTTTGTTCAGGACAAACTGCATAATTATATAGATCTATGTACATTTAATCAATCAACGTTACGACGATATTTGAATTGTCTGATTGGTGGCAAAAAAATATTTAGGAACTGATGACATCTCTAGTACCATGTGGATATATCAAGATAAAAAGCCTGATGTATCCTCAGAATCTAGGGACATAGGACACACCAAAATGTATCTGTAGACGGAATATAAAGAGGTTACCCCAACCTCTGACTGAAGATAGAAGATAAAGAGGTCATCCCAACTTCTGATTGTAGACAGAAAAAAAAGCTAATCCTGACCTATGACAGCAGACAGAAGATAAAGAGGTCACCACAACCTATAACTGCAGACAGAAGGTAAAGAGGTCACCGAAACCTATAACCCTATAACTGCAGACAGACTACCTCTTGAAGCTCATCAAGAGAATGCCAAGAGTGTGCAAAGCAGTCATCAAAGCAAAAGGTGGCTACTTTGAAGAACCTAGAATATAAGACATAATTTCAGTTGTTTCACACTTTTTTGTTAAGTATATAATTCCACGTGTTAATTCATAGTTTTGATGCCTTCAGTGTGAATTTACAATTTTCATAGTCATGAAAATACATAAAAATATTTAAGAAGGTGTGTCCAAACTTTTGGTCTGTACTGTATATCTGAAGTCAGGAGATAAAGATGTCACCACAACCTATAACCCTATAATTCCAGACTTCAGATATAGGTTGGGATGACCTCTTTATCTTTTTCAACAGAAGATAAAGAGGTCACCCTACGAAATAACTGTAGACAAAATATAAAGAGGTCACCCCAGGCAATAACTATAGACAGAAAATAAAGTGGCCTTCTTGACCTTTAGCTATAGACTACATGAAAAGGTTCCCCAATTTGGTTTGTAGAGTAATGAAGAGGTCAACCCAGCCTGTATCCGTAGACAGGAGATGAGAACAACCCAATCTTTATCTGTGGACAGAAGATAAAGAGGTCACCCAACCTGTATCTATGGACAGAAGATAAAGAGGTCACCCAACCTGTATATGTAGGCTCTATAAAATGTCACCATAACATGTGGGTGTTTACTTCATAAAAGGTCACCCTCACCTATAACTTTATAAAGAGGTCACCCCAACCTATATCTGAAGAGAGAACATAGAAGAATTACCGGAATCTGTATATGTGGATAGAAGATAAAGAGAACACCCCAATCTATAGGTATACAAACAAAAAATATATAGAGATCATCTCAACCTGTATTTATGTAGAGAAGATTAAGAGACCACCCCAAGCTGTATCTGTTGATAGAAGCTAAAAAGGTCAACCAATAAATACGTGTGGACTTGATGAAGAGGTCACCCCAACATCTATCTGTAGACAGAAGATAAGTCACCAAAATCTGAATCTGCAAACAGGGGACAGAGGTTTTACCCTAAACTGTAATGGTTATTAGAAGATAAAGTTGATAAAAGATTAAAAAAAAGATTTACCCCCACATGTCTACGCAGACAGAAGATAAAGAGTACCTGTATCTGGGAGACTGATGATTAAGATCTATTTATTGGGGTCACCATGACTAAAAGGTATCTACATGCTGTGTAGAAAGATGTCTCCACAAGCTGTATGTACAGAACATTAGCAGGTCTCCACCTTTGTCTATGAATCCAGGACACAACCTTTTTGCAAAAGCTGAATGACATCACAGGCGGTACCAAAGCCTGGAACATGAAGAGGTCACCACAATCTGGACCTACAGGCTAGAAGTAATCTACAAACTGCAAGAAAAAAAGTTACCCAAACTGTATCCAGACATAGAAGGTAATAGAAATTTGCATATTTTTCCCATGGAGCATTGCTTATAGGACTCTATATCTGCTGGATCTCCTCAAGGAAAAACAGTAGACTAAGATTGAAAAGGCAAAAAAGGCACCACGACCATTGTCTGTAGACCGAAGGTGAAGAGTCCAACGAGTAAGGAAGACAACTATCAGGTATCTCCAAGACTACAAGCAAAAGGCCCTCACACCAAGAAATTATAGGTAGAGGTCAGAACAGCTGGTATTTGTGGATAACATGGCCAATTATCAGCAGACAGTGGATAATGAAGTTCTCACAAGCTGGAGGTCACTACGACCATTATCCAACATCTTCAGGTACAATGAACGGTCCCATGTGCTTTATCGATATGTAAGGAGGTCACCATGAGTTGTATCTACAGATGGTGCAGACGGCAGGTTCTGTACAATGAATATACTCAGAAGTATAACTTCAGCATGAGTTACTGGGCCCAGGACAAGACGTTAGTGCCATGATGCTCTGCAGGTCATTTCCACCAGGAAGAATATATTAGTAAACTGTAAGCAGTTTTTACAAAACTGTTTTACCAGAGCAATGCCCTACAAGCAGACCATTAAAGGTTTAACGACTCAACATTGCAAACGAATCTTGCCAGCAAGCAGAAAGATGACACGAAAAAACATTTATAAAAAAAAATATATAAAAACCAAAAACATGGATGCAGTAAAATGCCCAGTATGTATATTTGTGAAGGTTGGCATGGGAATAGTTGGCAAGAGGATGAAGTACAATGCCCTTTAGATTTTTTGGCAGGGGATAGGGTTAATGAAGCAATGCTCTGGGGTCTTTGGCAGGAACGCAGATATCAGTTTTTTTGGGGGGGTTTGGCAATGATTTTTAGGATGTTTTAAGGAGGTCACTTTAAGGCATGCGAGACCTCCCCAAACTGAGCAGTCTTTCTTTCCACCACCCGAGCCTGTCTCTTTTTAGAGATATGCAAACTTCAGGAGAAGGCATGATTGGAACTCCTTTGCGTCTTGGACATGTCTTATCACAGATGGGAGGGAGGGGTGGATGGAAGGTGGTCTTCATCTCTTGGACAACATGGGAAGACTTTTTTTTTGCAGTGGTGGTAGGGCAGGCAGACAGGCTGCGTCTCTTTTTGCACATTTTAGTTGCTGCTTTTTAATCCTTGATGCCCACCGTTTCACGCTTTCATTGGATGGGGGTCATTTATCAAACCAATTTGCTCCAAAAAGGGGACAGTAAAGTGCTATCATTTTACTTAGGCACGAAAAAAAAACAAACAATGTTTTGTTCTTTATCAGGATCCTTGGATTAATATGACTGCTACAATCCAGTGGATCCCGGAGAAAGATAAAAGCATCAATAGAGAAAAGGGATCCCTTTGAAAGCGTTTGAGTTTTTCCTTCGATAGATGTGATGCTGTTATTTCTCTCCTAGAACATTTTAAGCATAAAAAATGCTAAATTATGGTGGCTCATTGTGCATATATGGAGCCTCTATTGCTCTGACACTGTGGACTACATACAAGCACCCCAGCTTGTTGTCTAACTGCATCATTAGGACTTCATAATAGACATGGAAGACCAGTGGCATCCAAGAAAAATAAGGAAATAAAATAATGGTGGCTCATAGTCCTGCCGCCCTAAATGAGCCTGTATAATGTCACAGTGCTGTATTGGGAGATAACTGAACACAGCCTAAACCTCAGTGTACTCTATGAGGGAATAGTAGATTACCTGATGCCACATCTCATTTGTTAATCGGAGTGTACTAAGTGCATAGTAAGGATTTCATAGGTATTGGTAATGTTGTATGTGCTGTGTTTCATGTCCTGTTATAACTCAGTGCCATATTGGGAGATAATTAAACACAGCCTAAACCTCAGGGTACACTGAGAGAGTGGTAGGTTACATAATGTTACATCTTAGTTGCTGATGTGAGGGTAGTAAGTGCACTATGATGATTTTATAGGTATCGCTAATGTCATGTGTGCTCTGCTTTTAGATCCTGATTAGCCATGGTGCTTTGTCAGGAGATTACTGAACACAGCCTAAACCTCAGTGTACACTGAGAGAGTGGCAGGTTACATAACGTTACATCTTAGCTGCTGATGTGAAGGTAATAAGTGTACTACGATAATTTTATAAGTATTGCTAATATCGTGTGTACTCTGATTTTAGATCCTGTTTAGCCATGGTGCTTTGTCAGGAGATTACTGAACACAGCCTAAAAATCAGTGTACATTGTGTGTAAATGGTAGATTGCACAATGCCAGATGTTGGTTGTTGAACTGTAGGTACTAAGGTCATAATTAGGATTTCATAGGCATTGCTAAAGTCCTATGTGCTCTGCTTTTAGATCTTGTTATGCCACATTGCTTTGTCAGTAGATTACAGCCTAAAATCATTGTACATTGTGAAGGAATGTTATATTATTTAACATCACATTTTAGTTGTTGATATGAGGGTATACATTGCACAATGAGTATTTCATCGACATGGCTAATATCCTGTGTGTCCTGTTTTTAGGTCCCGTTTAGCCACGGTGCTTTGTCAGGAGTTAACTCCACAATACAGCCTAAACCTCACCATACAATGTGAGGGAATTGTAGATTACACAATGCCACATCTTGGTTGTTTAATTGTGGGTGGTAAGTGCATAATTAGGAGTTTATAGGCATTGCTAATGTTGTGTGTGCTCTGCTTTCAGATCCTGTTATGCTTCAGTGCTTTCTCAGGAGATCGCTAAACACAGCCTAAATACAAAACCAGGGAACCCAAGGGCTTCGTGGGTAGCATGTATCAAGATGATGTACAGACTGAGGGCGATGCGGTACAGACTGGGTGCTTTGTGTTATAATCAAGTGCAAAAAATTGGAGAGCAGCAATATTTTGTTTCTGTGCACGTAAATTATATGCTCCACCTTTTAGGGAATTGTTGATAAATGACCCCACAAAGATGCCATCTTACACTGCCAGTCTATCACACGGCCATGCTCTCAATCATTTCCTTTCCTCGAAATCCCCGCTGTGACTCAGTTTTCCACTTCTCTTTCCTCCTCCTCCTCTCCAGATTGCACCCCCGACGTGGCAACATCAGACACCTTCCGGCTGTGCGGGAGGCTATCACACTCCTCACGTGGCGGAGAAAGCGACTGCAAGTCATGGCAAACCACATCGTCTTCTTCGGACGGGGATATTTTAGAGTGCAGTAACTGAGGAGCAATCTCACAGATGTTTCCAAGCGGTCTTTCCTCAAACTCAGGTCCAGGATTTGTGGGCACAAACCCTACTGGTGCTGGGGATACAGTTAGCGACTGCTCGCTGCTGGCCCATGCTTCTGAGGAGCCCAGACAGTAGAGTCCTTGCGACACGTACGAATGTGGCCAGCAGTCAGAGTGTGTCTGTGCAAGGTTGTCTATACACCAGAGGAGAGAATTCATGGGAAACACAGAGAGGACAGGACAGGGAAGACATAAAGAAGACATTATACACTGAGATCAGTCTGTTTAACTACCAGCCATTAATGACATCTGGACCCCCTAACTTACTCAAACCCCTCCCGGTCGTGCAAATATCCAACCCATATCAGGACTAGTCCTATGTGATCTGGCTCCAAAAATCGAAATTGTTCTAAAGCTTCCACCACTTACAGGACTCCATCCTCAAGCTGGTTCATGGCGGTTTAACCCTCACTTAGTACCTTTATTATTATTATTATTATTATTATTATAGCGCCATTTATTCCATGTGAGAAGGGGTGTACATAATAAAAACGAGTATAGTAATCTTAAACAATAAAAGTCACGACTGGTACAAGAGGAGAGAAGACCCTGCCCGCGAGGGCTCACAATTTATCCGTCTCTTATGCTCTCTTAGGCATGTTATAGCATTGTTATGGTATCTGGTGGCATTATTAGGGCACTATCAGGTTTTTAATGGTGCACAATATAACCCTATTAATTGGCCATTGGGTTGGCATTACTGGGACCAGCGATGGTACTGTTATTTTCAGAATTTATGGAACATTTTGGAAAGACTATTGTGCTCATGCTTCTGTCTCCTTTCTCTTCCATACAGTGTAATATCTAAAGCCTTATTCACATGTCCATTTCTGATTTACACTTTTTCATTCATTTTAAATTTGCATATCAATTTTTACTATCATTGTGTTTCGTATTTTTTCTCTAGACAAAACAAGGATGGAGGTTTCCCAAGTGTCTCCTTGTGACCGGTCCATGAAATAGTTCTTCATGGACCTTTTCACAAGAATGTACAAGTTCTGGCAGCAAAATGGACCAAAGTAGGACATGTCTGTTTTTTTTCTTTTTAAGTGGACCATTGATCAGCACAAAAAGACCGACTTGTAAAAGTTCGGACAGCACAGCTATGACAAACACTGACATGTGAATAAGACCTTAGTGTATGCCCAAGTGTACACATCTTTTTTAATGCTATATAGTGAAATTCGTGAAAAGTTCCATCAAAATTAGCCCTCACAATGATTTAAAATCCGCATCACGGGACAATTTCCACTGCAGATTTCTTCCTCTGCGTGTGAATAAGATTTTGCTGCCGGCATAGAATGCTGGGGATTTACAGCGTATCTGCCATGTTTCAGAGCAAGCTATCTACTACAGCTACACTACTTTCTTATTACTCCCAATAATATGGTATCTGGCTTTTAGGTCACTGCTCCTAGATGTAGATACTGTAGGTAACGTAGACTTTTACCCTGATTCTCCAGCAGCTCCTGATACGTTTCGCTTTGTCTTTCCTGATTGGAATTGACACTTTCCTCTTCTCCATCCATAGATGACCAGGCCATTAGCGTTGCCTCAGAGATTGCAAATTGCTGCATAACACCTTGAGAAACAAAAAAATGAAAAAGCATAAAAGAGCGTCAAAAGCCTCCGAGCCATCAAGAGCTCTTCCCATCGTAGTCTGCGAATTATCAGATTCTATTATGGCACGGCGCCGTCAAGGGAAGTCCCTGAACACAGCCTAAAACACAACGAGATGTCAAGTCTGTATTCCCCTGCACACAGATATTAGCGACACTGATGAGCAAAAAGGGTAACAATGTTTTTAACTTTTGACTTTCAGGGTCCATATCTCACCATAATTAAGGACAAACAAGAGAAAACTAATTCACCCAGGCTCTAGGTGTGTTAAAGGACGGAATCCAAGGGACCACTCATGGGATAAACGAAGAATCACCATCCACTACTGCTTTGATCGTGAGACTGCCAACATTTTGTAGACAATCATCTTGGCTATCTCATAAAATTTGTTTTGCAACTATTTAGCATATGATTAGTTATGCAGATTCTTGTCATGTCGCTGCATTTTTACAGTCTTGCTCCTAAAAATCTAAATTTTAATCTTTATTATTTTGTTAGTATTTTATGAAGCCACCTTTGACTTTCACCACCTCCTGAATCCTTCTGGGCTGCTCTCAATCAGATTCAAGCATGTCTCTACCAAAATCTGACCCCAGGTCTCTACTACATGTTCCCCATGTTGGTGCGCACTGGTCGCCTCATTGGGGTCTGTATACAGCTTTTTCTTTACCTCTACCCACAAGTGTTGGATTGGGTTGAGGTCTGGGGGACTGTGGGGACAATCCAGCATCTGTACGTCATTGTCATTGACCCATTTGTTTGTCAATCTCGACGTATGCTTTGGGTCATTGTCCTGCTGGAAAACAATGTCGTCCGTTTTGTACCAATAGTACTCGGTTGTACAAAGTAACTCGTCTTCTGGGACGGTCACATAAAGTTAGCAATTACCTGTCTGTTAGTTTTTGGGCTCATAGTAAAAACTAAATATCCTTGTCCTGGACAACCTCTTTAAGGGATTTCTTGCAATATGGATGATTTGCACTGATTCACCTAATAATGTTTCTCCTGATACTCTGTGATACGATGTATGCAGTTCTGCCAAGACTGTTACATAACCGCGGAGGTGTCAATCACAGCACAATCCTGCCCACATTCAGCCGCTCGTGCTGGAAATATTGGGGACAACAAGCAGTCGTCAGCGCAGAACAAGCAGTGTTACCTTCAGATTGCCCTTCTTTTACTATATTCTGCCCATATGCTACATAAGTTTGAGTTTTCGGGCAGCGTGACCTGACTTCTCCCGGCTCAATGAGTTTCATATAATTCTAATAAAATGTGGTAATTACAGCCCTGACCGCTGCCTTTTCAGTATACCGGACCTCTCAAGGCCCAATCCATGGCCACCTCTCTTCCAGATCATGCAGTACACTGGGGTTATACATCCTCTGTACATTTGCACCAATTAATGCCCCTAATTACAGCCCTGGTCAGGAAAGCTCAAGAGATGGATTGTTCCTGGTGGGAAAATTACTCCTCTGCTGATTGCAGCTTTCTGTAGGTGGAATTTAATTCACTCTGTAATGTAGCAGCCCACAGGTCTCTTTATCTGCGGTGCGGGGAGAATCTGACAACTCCAAACGTAGCGCACGGCAAAAGAAAATACACGACATAGAATCTAATGGATATTAATGATGGAGATTTCCAGAAATTGCAAATATTGACTAAACTCGAACGGAGAGAATGGTGGAAGATCAGGTCAGATTAGAGGTGTAAAATGCAAAATGTGGCCCCCACATTATATTAATACCAGCGTCTTATGTGGTGGACGGAATATGGCCCCTGCAGACACAAGGGCCCGGTGCAAATCCCCAGTAAAAATGCCCCCATACAAATGAAACTAATGAACCCGCTGATATCGAAGGGTTCGGCCAACAGTCTAATGGTTATTGGTGTGCCGCCGACTGATGGTTGGGAGAGATGTCGATCGCGCATATCTGATTTCACATTGTTCTCCAGGAGATAAGTTGTCGGCCGACGTTTCAGTCGGTGTCTTTCTCGTGGAGAACACATGAGCGCTCGGTCGAGCGTCCGTATAGCAGTGATAGCTGTCGGCTGAATAATCGGCTCTAGCATCGATCGGCCAAAAGCCATCTAATGTTTAAGGCCGGACTCATCCTTTAATACAGTATTTGAAGACTATCATACACTTCTATATCCGTGCTGATCGTTACTCTCTGCCCATCTTTTCTGGCAGAATTGTTGGGGGAGGCACATGCGCAATGTTCTTGGCCACCCAGGTAAAATTTACGGTGCCATTACCATTGTATTTATTTCTTTACTAATTAGCTAATGCTCTTATTGGACTAGTAGATGAGTAATTTGACCTGACCTTTCCTTGGACCATTCTCTTGGATTGACCCTTGATGCCCTCTCTGGTTGGACTGCCTGATTACGCTCTACCGATTTATCCTGCCTACGGCCCCCGGCTATTTGGATTGATTCTGTCCCTCATTCGGTTTCTCTAGATCTGACATGGCTTGCTTGGTATTTCACTTGCTCCACCGTCCAGCGAGTATTCTGCAGACCCAACCTGAGAGCCCCCATAGCAAAGTGACCAGAGCCATAGAGAGGGCATCTCTAGGGTATGAAAGAAGGAAGGGGATAGCATCTTAGAGATGAGGAGCTCTACACTCACCTTTCCCAGTATTACACCCAAAACTGAGGAGTTAGTTTCTATATCTAGGGATCAGACATGTTGAAATCCAAAGTACTCGATCCTCCTCTTCCCCAAAATCTGACCATGAAGGTGAATAAGGGGACCCCAGTGCACATTTGGTCAGTCAGCCGATCCAACCACAATCAGCAGACATATATAATGTGTCTGGGCACCTGTACTCCGATGGGCCGCGTGCGGTATGTTTGGCCTTTGTGTCCGTAATCTCTGAAGACATCTGAGGTTTACCAGCCAGCAGTCGTGGCCATATGGCTTGTACGAGGTGTTACGAGGTCCTGCCGCTTTCTAAGAATGGGACTGCTGAGCGTGGGCTTTTGCAGAGAGCTGGAACCAGTCTCTTCATCTCGCATGGCTCGGTATTAAATTTCTCTGAGTCTGGAAAAAATCTGCAGCAGCAACGTGCAATAAGCTCTGCATCAGGGAGAGAAGCTCTGCACTGTATATACACATGGATAAAAGCTCTGCACTGTATATACACAGGGATAAAAGCTCTGCATTGTATATATACAGGGAGAGAAGCTCTGCACTGTATATACACATGGATAAAAGCTCTGCACTGTATATACACAGGGATAAAAGCTCTGCATTGTATATACACAGGGATAAAAGCTCTGCATTGTATATACACAGGGATAAAAGCTCTGCACTATATATACACACAGAGATAAAAGCTCTGCACTGTATATACACAGGGATAGATGCTCTGCACTGTATATACACAGGGATAAAAGCTCTGCATATAGATACACAGGGATAAAAGCTCTGCATTGTATATACAGGGATAAAAGCTCTGCACTGTATATACACAGGGATAAAAGCTCTGCACTATATATACACAGAGATAAAAGCTCTGCACTGTATATACACAGGGATAGATGCTCTGCACTGTATATACACAGGGATAAAAGCTCTGCATATAGATACACAGGGATAAAAGCTCTGCACTGTATATACACAGGGATAAAAGCTCTGCATTGTATATACACAGGGATAAAAGCTCTGCACTGTATATACACAGGGATAAAAGCTCTGCATTGTATATACACATGGATAAAAGCTCTGCACTATATATACACAGAGATAAAAGCTCTGCACTGTATATACACAGGGATAAAAGCTCTGCACTGTATATACACAGAGATAAAAGCTCTGCATATAGATACACAGGGATAAAAGCTCTGCATTGTATATACACAGGGATAGATGCTCTGCACTGTATATACACAGGGATAAAAGCTCTGCACTATATACACAGGGATAAAAGCTCTGCACTGTATATACACAGGGATAAAAGCTCTGCACTGTATATACACATGGATAAAAGCTCTGCACTGTATATACACAGGGATAGATGCTCTGCACTGTATATACACAGGGATAAAAGCTCTGCATATAGATACACAGGGATAAAAGCTCTGCATTGTATATACACAGGGATAAAAGCTCTGCACTATATATACACACAGAGATAAAAGCTCTGCACTGTATATACACAGGGATAAAAGCTCCGCATTGTATATACACAGGGATAAAAGCTCTGCACTATATATACACACAGAGATAAAAGCTCTGCACTGTATATACACAGGGATAGATGCTCTGCACTGTATATACACAGGGATAAAAGCTCCGCATTGTATATACACAGGGATAAAAGCTCTGCACTATATATACACACAGAGATAAAAGCTCTGCACTGTATATACACAGGGATAAAAGCTCCGCATTGTATATACACAGGGATAAAAGCTCTGCACTATATATACACACAGAGATAAAAGCTCTGCACTGTATATACACAGGGATAAAAGCTCTGCACTGTATATACACAGGGATAAAAGCTCTGCATATAGATACACAGGGATAGATGCTCTGCACTGTATATACACAGGGATAAAAGCTCTGCATTGTATATACACAGGGATAAAAGCTCTGCACTATATATACACAGAGATAAAAGCTCTGCACTGTATATACACAGGGATAAAAGCTCTGCATTGTATATACACAGGGATAAAAGCTCTGCACTGTATATACACAGGGATAAAAGCTCTGCACTGTATATACACAGGGATAAAAGCTCTGCACTGTATATACACAGGGATAAAAGCTCTGCATATAGATACACAGGGATAGATGCTCTGCACTGTATATACACAGGGATAAAAGCTCTGCATTGTATATACACAGGGATAAAAGCTCTGCACTATATATACACAGAGATAAAAGCTCTGCACTGTATATACACAGGGATAAAAGCTCTGCATTGTATATACACAGGGATAAAAGCTCTGCACTGTATATACACAGGGATAAAAGCTCTGCACTGTATATACACAGGGATAAAAGCTCTGCACTGTATATACACAGGGATAAAAGCTCTGCACTATATACACAGGGATAAAAGCTCTGCACTGTATATACACATGGATAAAAGCTCTGCATTGTATATACACAGGGATAAAAGCTCTGCACTATATATACACAGGGATAGATGCTCTGCACTGTATATACACAGGGATAAAAGCTCTGCACTATATACACAGGGATAAAAGCTCTGCATTGTATATACACAGGGATAAAAGCTCTGCACTATATATACACACAGAGATAAAAGCTCTGCACTGTATATACACAGGGATAGATGCTCTGCACTGTATATACACAGGGATAAAAGCTCTGCACTATATACACAGAGATAAAAGCTCTGCACTGTATATACACAGGGATAGATGCTCTGCACTGTATATACACAGGGATAAAAGCTCTACACTATATATACACAGGGATAAAAGCTCTGCACTGTATATAGACAGAGATAAAGTATCTATAAAGCTCCAGGCCTAACTTCAAACCTACGGCAGGACAGTCAGTTATAGGCGGGCTGTCTCACCCAATTGACCTAGGAGACACAGGGGGGTAACAACAGGAGTGGGGCGACGCTAGAGTCCCGGAAGAGCTCCGAGCCTCCCCGTCATACGGGTGCGTCCTAACCATAAGATCTGGGGGACGTGGAAGAACATCAGAATCGAGTTGTGAGGGAACACGAGAAACAGACACAACAGTTGTGGGGACTATCCCGTAAGCTTAGCAGGGGAGGACCACAACACACAAGCGCTAGCAGGTAGGCACAGATTTCCACCTGCAAAGGGAGCTCTGGAGGTGCCATCGGACCGGCCGGACTTGCGCAGCCCGGTTAACCGTATTCCGGACTGAGGATCCTGAAGCCTTCAGTAAAGAGGTAAAGAGACTGCAACCTGGTGTCCTCGTTATTTACTGCGACCTGCACCGCACCACTACAACATCATCACCATCACGCACACCTCTCATTGTACGCCCCTCAGCAGGGTCACGGACCGGGTCTAGCCACCGTGACAACCCCAGAACAGAGACTCAGAGGCCCGGTACCGGCTACCCCTCGGCCCTGCGGCAGTGGGGGCGCTACAACTACATACACAGGGAGAGAAGCTCTGCACCTGTATACACAGGGAGAGAAGCTCTGCACCTATATACACAGGGAGAGAAGCTCTGCACCTATATACACAGGGAGAGAAGCTCTGCACCTATATACACAGGGAGAGAAGCTCTGCACCTATATACACAGGGAGAGAAGCTCTGCACCTATATACACAGGGAGAGAAGCTCTGCACCTATATACACAGGGAGAGAAGCTCTGCACCTATATACACAGGGAGAGAAGCTCTGCACCTATATACACAGGGAGAGAAGCTCTGCACCTATATACACAGGGAGAGAAGCTCTGCACCTATATACACAGGGAGAGAAGCTCTGCACCTATATACACAGGGAGAGAAGCTCTGCACCTATATACACAGGGAGAGAAGCTCTGCACCTATATACACAGGGAGAGAAGCTCTGCACCTATATACACAGGGAGAGAAGCTCTGCACCTATATACACAGGGAGTGAAGCTCTGCACCTATATATACGAGGAGGGAAGATCTGCAACTATATACACAGGGAGAGAAGCTCTGCACCTATATACACAGGGAGAGAAGCTCTGCACCTATATACACAGGGAGTGAAGCTCTGCACCTATATACACAGGGAGGGAAACTCTGCACCTATATACACAAGGAGGGAAGCTCTGCACCTATATACACAGGGAGAGAAGCTCTGCACCTATATACACAGGGAGGGAAACTCTGCACCTATATACACAAGGAGGGAAGCTCTGCACCTATATACACAGGGAGAGAAGCTCTGCACCTATATACACAGGAAGTGAAGCTCTGCACCTATATATACGAGGAGGGAAGATCTGCACCTATATACACAGGGAAGGAAACTCTGCACCTATATACACAAGGAGGGAAGCTCGGCACCTATATACACAGGGAGAGAAGCTCTGCACCTATATACACAGGGAGGGAAGCTCTGCACCTATATAAACGGAGGGAAGCTCTGCACCTATATACACAGGGAGAGAAGCTCTGCACCTATATACACAGGGAGAGAAGCTCTGCACCTATATACACAGGGAGAGAAGCTCTGCACCTATATACACAGGGAGAGAAGCTCTGCACCTATATACACAGGGAGAGAAGCTCTGCACCTATATACACAGGGAGAGAAGCTCTGCACCTATATACACAGGGAGAGAAGCTCTGCACCTATGTACACAGGGAGAGAAGGGCTGCACCTATATACACAGGGAGAGAAGCTCTGCACCTATATACACAGGGAGAGAAGCTCTGCACCTATATACACAGGGAGAGAAGCTCTGCACCTATATACACAGGGAGAGAAGCTCTGCACCTATATACACAGGGAGAGAAGCTCTGCACCTATATACACAGGGAGTGAAGCTCTGCACCTATATAGACAGGGAGAGAAGCTCTGCACCTATATACACAGGGAGAGAAGCTCTGCACCTACATACACAGGGAGAGAAGCTCTGCACCTATATACACAGGGAGAGAAGCTCTGCACCTATATACACAGGGAGAGAAGCTCTGCACCTATATACACAGGGGAGGAAGCTCTGTACCACCTATATACACAAGGAAGGAAGCTCTGCACCTATATACACAGGGAGGTAAGCTCAGCACCTATATACACAGGGGAGGAAGCTCAGCACCTATATCCACAGGGAGTGAAGCTCTGCACCTATATACACAGGGAGAGAAGCTCTGCACCTATATACACAGGGGAGGAAGCTCTGCACCTATAAACTCAGGGAGAGAAGCTCTGCACCTATATACACAGGGGAGGAAGCTCTGTACCACCTATATACACAAGGAAGGAAGCTCTGCACCTATATACACAGGGAGGGAAGCTCAGCACCTATATACACAGGGAGGGAAGCTCTGCACCTACATACACAGGGAAGGAAGCTCTGTACCACCTATATACACAGGGAAGGAAGCTCTGCACCTATATACACAGGGAGAGAAGCTCAGCACCTAAATACACAGGGAAGGAGGGCTGATGACATTTCTGAGGGGTTATAAATCCCCACTGCCCCTTTGCCAAAGGAGTTCCAGGAAATCCAGGACAGATGGTGAGGTGTCACACAGGCGGGCCACAATACGGTGTCACACAGGGTGGGCCACAATATGGGGTCACACAGGCGGGCCACAATACGGTGTCACACAGATGGGCCACAATACGGTGTCACACAGTCACACAGATGGGCCACAATACGGTGTCACACAGGTGGGCCACAATACGGTGTCACACAGGGTGGGCCACAATACGGTGTCACACAGGGTGGGCCACAATACGGTGTCACACAGGGTGGCCACAATACGGTGTCACACAGGGTGGCCACAATACGGTGTCACACAGGGTGGCCACAATACGGTGTCACACAGGGTGGGCCATAATGAGGTGTCACACAGGGTGGGCCACAATACGGTGTCACACAGGGTGGGCCACAATACGGTGTCACACAGGGTGGCCACAATACGGTGTCACACAGGGTGGGCCACAATATGGGGTCACACAGGCGGGCCACAATACGGTGTCACACAGATGGGCCACAATACGGTGTCACACAGTCACACAGATGGGCCACAATACGGTGTCACACAGGTGGGCCACAATACGGTGTCACACAGGGTGGGCCACAATACGGTGTCACACAGGGTGGGCCACAATACGGTGTCACACAGGGTGGCCACAATACGGTGTCACACAGGGTGGCCACAATACGGTGTCACACAGGGTGGCCACAATACGGTGTCACACAGGGTGGGCCATAATGAGGTGTCACACAGGGTGGGCCACAATACGGTGTCACACAGGGTGGGCCACAATACGGTGTCACACAGGGTGGCCACAATACGGTGTCACACAGGGTGGGCCACAATATGGGGTCACACAGGCGGGCCACAATACGGTGTCACACAGATGGGCCACAATACGGTGTCACACAGTCACACAGATGGGCCACAATACGGTGTCACACAGGTGGGCCACAATACGGTGTCACACAGGGTGGGCCACAATACGGTGTCACACAGGGTGGGCCACAATACGGTGTCACACAGGGTGGCCACAATACGGTGTCACACAGGGTGGCCACAATACGGTGTCACACAGGGTGGCCACAATACGGTGTCACACAGGGTGGGCCATAATGAGGTGTCACACAGGGTGGGCCACAATACGGTGTCACACAGGGTGGGCCACAATACGGTGTCACACAGGGTGGCCACAATACGGTGTCACACAGGGTGGGCCACAATATGGGGTCACACAGGCGGGCCACAATACGGTGTCACACAGATGGGCCACAATACGGTGTCACACAGTCACACAGATGGGCCACAATACGGTGTCACACAGGTGGGCCACAATACGGTGTCACACAGGGTGGGCCACAATACGGTGTCACACAGGGTGGGCCACAATACGGGGTCACACAGGCGGGCCACAATACGGTGTCACACAGGGTGGGCCACAATACGGTGTCACACAGGGTGGGCCACAATACGGTGTCACACAGGGTGGGCCACAATACGGTGTCACACAGGGTGGGCCACCATACTACGGGGTCACACAGGCGGGCCACAATACGGTGTCACACAGGGTGGGCCACAATACGGTGTCACACAGGGTGGGCCACAATACGGTGTCACACAGGGTGGGCCACAATACGGGGTCACACAGGTGGGCCACAATACGGTGTCACACAGGGTGGGCCACAATACGGTGTCACACAGGGTGGGCCACAATACGGTGTCACACAGATGGGCCACAATACGGTGTCACACAGGGTGGGCCACAATACGGTGTCACACAGGTGGGCCACAATGAGGTGTCACACAGGCGGGCCACAATACGGTGTCACACAGGGTGGGCCACAATACGGTATCACACAGATGGGCCACAATACGCGGTCACACAGGGTGGGCCACAATACGGTGTCACACAGGGTGGCCACAATACGCGGTCACACAGGGTGGGCCACAATACGGTGTCACACAGGGTGGCCACAATACGGTGTCACACAGGTGGGCCACAATACGCGGTCACACAGGGTGGGCCACAATACGGTGTCACACAGGGTGGCCACAATACGCGGTCACACAGGGTGGGCCACAATACGGTGTCACACAGGGTGGCCACAATACGGTGTCACACAGGTGGGCCACAATACGGTGTCACACAGGGTGGGCCACAATACGGTGTCACACAGGATGGGCCACAATACGGTGTCACACAGGGTGGGCCACAATACGCGGTCACACAGGGTGGGCCACAATACGGTGTCACACAGGGTGGCCACAATACGCGGTCACACAGGGTGGGCCACAATACGGTGTCACACAGGGTGGCCACAATACGGTGTCACACAGGTGGGCCACAATACGGTGTCACACAGGGTGGGCCACAATACGGTGTCACACAGGATGGGCCACAATACGGTGTCACACAGGGTGGCCACAATACGGTGTCACACAGGTGGGCCACAATACGGTGTCACACAGGGTGGGCCACAATACGGTGTCACACAGGATGGGCCACAATATGGGGTCACACAGGGTGGCCACAATACGGTGTCACACAGGGTGGGCCACAATACGCGGTCACACAGGGTGGGCCACAATACGGTGTCACACAGGGTGGCCACAATACGCGGTCACACAGGGTGGGCCACAATACGGTGTCACACAGGGTGGCCACAATACGGTGTCACACAGGTGGGCCACAATACGGTGTCACACAGGGTGGGCCACAATACGGTGTCACACAGGATGGGCCACAATACGGTGTCACACAGGGTGGCCACAATACGGTGTCACACAGGGTGGCCACAATACGGTGTCACACAGAGTGGGCCACAATACGGTGTCACACAGGGTGGGCCACAATACGGTGTCACACAGGGTGGGCCACAATACGGTGTCACACAGGGTGGGCCACAATACGGTGTCACACAGGGTGGGCCACAATACGGTGTCACACAGGGTGGGCCACAATACGGTGTCACACAGGGTGGGCCACAATACGGTGTCACACAGGCGGGCCACAATACGGGGTCACACAGGCGGGCCACAATACGGTGTCACACAGGGTGGCCACAATACGGTGTCACACAGGTGGGCCACAATACGGTGTCACACAGGGTGGGCCACAATACGGTGTCATACAGGGTGGGCCACAATACGGTGTCACACAGGGTGGGCCACAATACGGTGTCACACAGGGTGGGCCACAATACGGTGTCACACAGGGTGGCCACAATACGGTGTCACACAGGGTGGCCACAATACGGTGTCACACAGGGTGGGCCACAATACGGTGTCACACAGGGTGGGCCACAATACGGTGTCACACAGGGCGGGCCACAATACGGTGTCACACAGGGTGGGCCACAATACGGTGTAACACAGGCGGGCCACAATACGGGGTCACACAGGGTGGCCACAATACAGTGTCACACAGGGTGGCCACAATACGGTGTCACACAGGGTGGGCCACAATACGGTGTCACACAGGGTGGGCCACAATACGGTGTCACACAGGGTGGCCACAATACGGTGTCACACAGGGTGGGCACAATACGGTGTCACACAGGGTGGGCCACAATACGGTGTCACACAGGGTGGGCCACAATACGGTGTCACACAGGGTGGGCCACAATACAGTGTCACACAGGGTGGCCACAATACGGTGTCACACAGGGTGGGCCACAATACAGTGTCACACAGGGTGGCCACAATACGGTGTCACACAGGCGGGCCACAATACGGGGTCACACAGGGTGGCCACAATACAGTGTCACACAGGGTGGCCACAATACAGTGTCACACAGGGTGGCCACAATACAGTGTCACACAGGGTGGCCACAATACAGTGTCACACAGGGTGGCCACAATACGGTGTCACACAGGGTGGGCCACAATACAGTGTCACACAGGGTGGCCACAATACGGTGTCACACAGGGTGGGCCACAATACAGTGTCACACAGGGTGGCCACAATACGGTGTCACACAGGGTGGGCCACGGGACGCAGACTCCGGATCTTTTTGTACACTTTGTACGGGACGAGACTTATTAGCTTCATACTCCATATATATGGCTGTGTTGTACATAGCAACCAATCAGAGCTCATCTTGCATTTCTCTAAAAACAACCAATCAGAGATAAGCTCAAATTTCATTTTAAAAAAGCAACCAATCAGATCTCAGCAGTGTAAGAAGTGTCTGAGGCTGTGGTCTCATCCTGTCAGTCGGGGGCTTCTCTGACCTCCATCCTCCCTCCATCCTCCCTCCATCCTCCCTCCATACACAGTAATATGGAGTCGTCTCCTCCGCAGATATAACGGC
This sequence comes from Ranitomeya variabilis, assembly GCF_051348905.1. NCBI lineage: Eukaryota > Metazoa > Chordata > Amphibia > Anura > Dendrobatidae > Ranitomeya > Ranitomeya variabilis. The sequence continues at coordinate 21,893,615 of NC_135235.1, forward strand.
TCCGCTCTTCTGCGGAGAATTTCTACAGGATTTTCCAGGTGGGATTTTTTTCTCCTTCATCCAGAGGAGCATTTGTGGGGTCAGACCCTGATGTTGGTGGGACGCCGGGCTCATAACCTCTATTATAGGATGGGGCTGAGGCCCGGGCTCTGTGCGGCCGCTCATGTTCCCCCTCCATGTCTGTATGGATCCTGTGCACTGGCACAGTCATGGGGGGCAGATGAGGGTCTTTCCCAAACTGTTCACACAAAGCTGAAGTTACAATTGTCCACAATGTCTTGTGCTGAAGTATTAAGATTTCCCATCACTGGTTCTAAGGGTCCGAGGCCGCCCCCTGATACCAGCACACAGCATTATCCCCCTCCACCATCTGTACAGGGGGCACAATGCGGTCAGGGGGTAACGTCCTGGCATTCACCAGGGACAATGGGCCCGGATGTGATATATTGGGGTGAGGAAACGAATGTTATATACCGAGGGTGAGGGGCCGGATATTTTATTCTGGGGAGAGGGGCCAGATGTTATATACGGTGGGTGAGGGGCCAGATGTGTTATACTGAGGGCGACGGGCTGGATGTGATATATTATGGGCGAGGGGCTGGATGTTATATACCGAGGGTGAGATGTTATATACTGGGGGCGAGGGGCTGGATGTTATATACCGAGGGTGAAGGGTCAGATGTTATATACTGGGGGCGAGGGGCCAGATGTGATATATTAGGGGCGAGGGGCTGGATGTTATATACTGGGGGTGAGGGTCCGGAAGTGATATATTGGGGGCGAGGGGCTGGATGTTATATACTGGGGGTGAGGGGCCGGAAGTGATATATTGGGGGCGAGGGGCTGGATGTTATATACTGGGGGTGAGGGGCCGGAAGTGATATATTGGGGGCGAGGGGCTGGATGTTATATACTGGGGGTGAGGGGCCGGAAGTGATATATTGGGGGCGAGGGGCTGGATGTTATATACCGAGGGTGAAGGGTCAGATGTGTTATACTGAGGGCGAGGGGCCGGATGTGATATATTGGGGGCGAGGGGCCGGATGTGATATATTGGGGGCGAGGGGCCGGATGTGATATATTGGGGGCGAGGGGCTGGATGTTATATACCAAGGGTGAACTGTCAGATGTGATATACTGAGGGCGAGGGGTCGGATGTTATATACCGAGGCTGAAGGGTCAGATGTGATATACTGAGGGCGAGGGGCCGGATGTGATATATTGGGGGTGAGGGGCTGGATGTTATATACCAAGGGTGAAGGGTCAGATGTGATATACTGAGGGCGAAGGGCCGGATGTGATATTTTGGGGGTGAGGGGCTGGATGTTATATACCGAGGGTGAAGGGTCAGATGTTATATACTGGGGGTGAGGGGCCGGATGTTATATACTGAAGGTGAGGGTCTGGATGTTATATACTGAGGGCGAGAAGCTTGAAGTTATATACTGGGGGCGAGGATCTGGATGTTATACACTGGGGGCAATGGGTCGGATGATATATACTGAGGGCAAGGGGCCGGAGGTTATATACTGTGGGAAGGGGCCGGATGTTATATACTGGGGGAGATGGGACCGATGTTATATACTGGGGCCAATGGGCTGGATGTTATACACTGAGGCGAATGGGCTGGAGGTTATATATTTTAGGCAAGGGGTCGGATGTTATACACTGTGGGTCAATGGGGCCAAGAGTTATACACAGGGGTGAGGAGCTGGGTATCATGCCCCGGGTTTTAGGGGCCAGATGTGATACACCGGTGGGCAATAAGGCTGGATGTTATAAACGAGGGACAAGGGGACGGATAATAATCACCAGGGGTAATGAGACTGAATGAGAAATCGGAATGCAGTGATTACAATGTGCGTCGTCTACTTTTCTCATAGCTGTTACCCTCAGTTCAGAGCACACAGCATTGATCATCTACAGTGGGTAAAATTAATATTTGATACACTGCCGATTTTCACGTTTTCCCACCTACAAAGAATTTAGAGGTCTGAAATTTTTATCGTAGGCATACTTCACTTGTGAGAGACAGAATCTAAAAATAATATCCAGAAAATCACATTATATGATTTTTGCATAACTAATTTGCATTTTATTGCATGAAATAAGTATTTGATACAATGGAAAAACAGAACTTAATATTTGGTACAGAAACCTTTGTTTGCAGTTACAGAGGTCAGACGTTTCCTGCAGTTCTTGACTAGGTTTGCACACACTGCAGCAAGGATTTTGGCCCCCTCCTACATACAGATCTTCTCCAGAAGTTCCAGATTTTGGGCAGTCGCTGGGCAACATTGGGTTTCAGCTGCCTGCAAAGATTTTCTATTGGGTTCAGGTCTACAGACTGACTAGGTCACTCCAGGACCTTGAAATGCTTCTTACAGAACGGAGCCACTCCTTAGTTGCCCTGGCTCTGTGTTTAGGGTCATTGTCATGCTGGAAGACCTAGCCACGACCCATTTTCAATACCTTTAATGAGGGATGGAGGCTGTTGGCCAAAATTTAACGTTACATGACTCCTTCCATCCTCCCTTCGACACAGTGCAGTCACTCTGTCCCTTTTGCAGAAAAGCACCCCCAAAGTAGGCGGTTTTCTTCACCATTCTTTATTGTTGGGACTGTGTTCTTGGGGTTGTCCTTCTTGTTCCTCCAAACACAGTGAGTGGAGTTGTTACCAAAATGGAAAAAAAGGGATAAAAAGGTGGATTAATTCTGCACTGCTTGAAAGATAGAAGTCCAAAATATATACTTTTGTGGTTTCCTGATGAAGGAGTCATAGTGCTCCGAAACACGTTGAATAAAGCCACTTTTTCATCTGAATATCCATTTGGACTTCTATCTTTCAAGCAGCGCGGAGTTAATCCACCTTTCTGACCCTATTACGCTTTTACTTTCCTTACAGCTTTTTATTGACTAACCATAATGTTTGAGACTGTGGTCCCAGCTCTCTTCATGTCACTGACCAGATCCTTCCATGTAGTTCTTTGCTGATTCCTGACCTTTCTCAGAATCATCCTTACCCCACAAGGCGAGATCTTGCCTGGAGCCCCAGACCGAGGAAGACTGACAGGAAAGGACTGGTGACAAAATTCAGCCTTGGCATTTGAAATCACACAGGCCCATGTTGTCCCCGTCCCCATGAACCAGATGGGATATATCACTAATATTACCCTGTGTGACAGGGTGTACGGCAGAGCAAGAAGGGACAACAGGCCGAGGGATGATTCAACAGATTTATTATCAAGAACGCTGGAACAGCACATGCAGGTAGATCTACAGAGTCCACAATTAGTCCAACGGAACAGATTCGGGGGCACCTCCCGATAATCCTTGTGCCAGCTAACAAAGCAATAGTCCACACGAGTCCAAGGGATCCCAAAACAATCCCACGAACGACGAGATATGTCCTCAGCTCAAGTCTCGCCCCATTCGCTTCCGCAGTCACAGATGGACGTGGGGTCTTGCCTCGGCTAAATGTACCTTCACACATAACGATATCGTTAAGGATATCGTTGCAACGTCACGCTTTTTGTGACGTAGCAACGATCTCGTTATAGTGTGACAGCGACCAACGATCAGGCCCCTGCTGGGAGATCGTTGGTCGTAGGGAATGATCAGGACCTTTTTTTGGTCGCTGATCACCCGCTGTCATCGCTGGATCGGCGTGTGTGACGCCGATCCAGCGATGTGTTCACTTGTAACCAGGGTAAATATCGGGTTACTAAGCGCAGGGCCGCGCTTAGTAACCCGATATTTACCCTGGTTACCATTGTAAAAGTAAAAAAAAAACAAACAGTACATACTCACATTCCGATGTCTGTCACGTCCCCTGCCGTCAGCTTCCCTGCACTGTCAGCGCCGGCCGTAAAGCAGAGCACAGCGGTGACGTCACCGCTGTGCTCTGCTTTACGGCCGGCGCTGACACAGTCAGTGCGGGAAGCTGACGGCGGGGGACGTGACAGACATCGGAATGTGAGTATGTACTGTTTTTTTTTTTTAACTTTTACAATGGTAACCAGGGTAAATATCGGGTTACTAATCGCGGCCCTGCACTTACTAACCCGATGTTTACCCTGGTTACCCGGGGACTTCGGCATCATTGAAAACAGTTTCAACGATGCCGAAGTCGTTCCCCTGATCGTTGGTCGCTGGAGAGAGCTGTCTGTGTGACAGCTCCCCAGCGACCACACAACGACTTACCAACGATCACGGCCAGGTCGTATCGCTGGTCGTGATCGTTGGTAAGTCGTTAAGTGTAACGGTACCTTAAGAATCCCCACTCCTTCTCCTTCAAGGGTCAACTCACATCTGATCTCAAAAATAAGAATGAATTGTCTGAGCTCCTGGGATCAGCCCATGAAGGGGTAGGGGTCACACCTTCTATTCAATGGTTGGGTCCACCAGAAGATTCTAGACTGGTCGGCTCCGCTTAGTCTATCCAGTATGTGCATTTGACTAACCACCTGCTGTGAGGAAGAATGGCTATTCCTTCACTAGTGGTGTTGACAAAGCTTAATTACATTATAGCTTAGGGCTGCAAGTATTGGGGGAAGGAGACAGGTTAAGTTACATACATCCCATGACATTGCAAAGTGTACAGTAAATACAACCAAAGAGAAGTCGCATCACATCATGACATATTATACAAAATACAGGACAGGGAAAAAAAGTACATATCATGACAATCCCTTCCCCTCCCAATTTGTGTACGTACTAGGGACCTCTACAGGTCGCTGGTTAAGTACACACAGGCATGGCTGACCGTACTCAGGGCTCCTCTTGCCTGGACAGTCCATCTGCATTTTGGTGTTGGCTCCCTCTTCTGTATTGTATGGTGCAGCTGTAGACTTAAAGGCGGGCTCCATTTTACATCCTCTTTGACTTAAACTCTGCTACCGGCACCCACAAATCGACATTGTAGCTCTCCCACATCATTTCCTAAGACAATATCTGCAGGCAGGCCCCTCATCACCCCAACCACGCATTGCTTGACCCCAAAGCCAAAGTCCAGTTCTACGCTTGCTTTTGGGATATTCTTCCATTGGCCTCCAGCTAATTCAATGGTAATCCCAGGTCCACGCTGTATTGCCTCTGGCCGAACAACTCTGGGATCAGCTATGGTGAGAAATGCCCCAGAGTCACAAAAACCAAGAACTCTCCGACCGTCCAGCATGACCTCCTGTACATGCTTTCTTTGAGGATTAAAGGAACTCGTGGCTGTGGCCCGCACCCCATAAACCCTTAATGGTCGAACATGGGTTTCTGAGCTATTAGGCAAATCAATTTGTAGCGGTGGCACCTCTTCCCCCGTTGTATTTGGCTGTAAATAATTGATGGGCTGATTCGGTGCAGGGTCATTCCTCAATTGACCCTGAGGGCAGGCATCTTGCAGATGCCCAGCCTGCCCACATCGGTAACATCTGCGCTGTATCGCACTCCTTCCCATGTGCACTCTGGGGACGGAGGTAAGGGAACCTGGAGGCTGATATCTATGTGACGGTGCATGCGGTGGTTGTTGGGGTTGAGACCGATTTCTCCACTGTATAGCTGGGCAGGTGGTCTGCAGATGCCCAGGATGCCCACATCCATAACACCTGCGCTCAACTACTTTCTCTCCTTGTAGCATTTCAGAGGAAGGGGTAGGACTAGCTGGAAGGTGAGTCACATGGGTATCAACATGAGGTGGTGGTCTAGTGGGACAGCAAACTTTGGGGACTGAAGGACAAGAGACCACTGGTGGTGGGGTGTTGGTATTTTTTACTCCATCCACCAGTAAATTTTTCCAATGAGGCTTGATAGTGAGAACCTCATCAGCTAAAGCAGCAGCTTGCTCCACTGTTGCTGGTCTCCTCGCATGCACCCATTCCTGGATCTCAGCAGGGCACTTGAAGTAGAACTGCTCTTTTAGGATAACCTGGAGGAAGGTCTCCCAGGTTAAGGCCTCCTGTGCCTCCAGCCAGCGATTACATATTTATTTCAGTCTGTGGGCATACATCTTGAAAGACACTTCCTCATCACAAGCGAAAGTACGAAACTGAGCCCTGTAAGTGTCTGGGGTAACAGCATAATGTTCTAGAATAGTCTGTTTAATCTCTGCATACTCACAGTTCCCCCGAGGGTCCATAGCTCTATAGGCTGCGGCAGCTCCACCCTCCAAGAGCCCCACCAGATGTCGGACTCGCTCCCTTTCCGGGACTTCCATTAATCGACACTGATGCTCAAAGTCCTGGAAGAAGCCCTCAATGTCGCCTGCAGCCTCATTAAACGGCTTGAAGTCTTTGCGGGACACTCTGGGGAGTTCCCTCATGGTGGGTGCTGGGGTTACAGTCTGTCTGGAGCTTCTAGCTGCTTCCAAAGCAATCTGCCTCTCCAGCAATGCCATCTCCTGAGCTCTGTGAATGGCCTCCCTCTTATCGTCTATGGTGGCCTCTTCTCCCAGCAATGCCAACTCCTCCTCGTACCACACAACCCACTGACTTTTTTGGGTATTTACCTCCGGCTGCCATCTTTCCTCCGTTTGCTGTGGGAATCCTTCCTCAGCGTAATCTTGCAGGCGAACTCCTTCCAAAGCCTCAATTAGCTGCTCCTTGGAGAGTCCCTTGTAGCTGACTCCCAGTTAACGGGCCTTTGTTTGTAGGTTCATCGCAGTCCAGTTCTTGTACTCTGCGGTGCTGGTTCCCGATGTTGATGGGCCTTTGTCCTCCATTCCTTCTGCTCTGATCCCACTGCTTGCCACCAGTTTGTGACGGGGTGTACGGCAGAGCAAGAAGGGACAACAGGCCGAGGGATGATTCAACAGATATATTATCAAGAACGCTGGAACAGCACATGCAGGTAGATCTACAGAGTCCACAATTAGTCCAATGGAACAGATTCGGGGGCACCTCCCGATAATCCTTGTGCCAGCTAACAAAGCAATAGTCCACACGAGTCCAAGGGATCCCAAAACAATCTCACGAACGACGAGATATGTCCTCAGCTCAAGTCTCGCCCCGTTCGCTTCCGCAGTCACAGATGGATGTGGGGTCTTGCCTTGGCTAAGAATCCCCACTCCTTCTCCTTCAAGGGTCAACTCACATCTGATCTCAAAAATAAGAATGGATTGTCTGAGCTCCTGGGATCAGTCCACGAAGGGGTAGGCGTCACACCTTCTATTCAATGATTGGGTCCACCAGAAGAATCTAGACTGGTCAGCTCTGCTTAGTCTATTCAGTATGTGCATTTGACTAGCCACCTGCTGTGAGGAAGAATGGCTATTCCTTCACTAGTGGTGTTGACAAAGCTTAATTACATTATAGCTTAGGGCTGCAAGTATTGGGGTAAGGAGACAGGTTAAGTTACATACAGTTAGGGCCCCTTCACACTGGTCGATTCTGCTACGATTACGACGCATTTGCGTCATATTCGACATCGCAGTACGAGCTCGTAGCCAGCGGTCACACTCTACGATGTTAACGCTTTTTCTGACGTAGTTGCGATGTGAACGTCACGCGTCGCAATCGTACGCTACCCTTCACACCGCCATAGTCCTACGACTCCGAGCGTGACGTATTACCAGCATGGGCGTGCTAAAACGTCACGCCCAATCAGGAGACAGGTATGCGGAAGCCCAACCCACGTAGTCGCATTACGAGCTCGTATGACCGCCGTCACATACTACGATTTCGACCGCCACAGCGAGACATTTACGACGAAAGAAAGTTCTGCTCTTTCTTTCACATCGTACGATGCTGGGCTGCGTCGCAGATCGTAACGCCATGTCACACTTTGCAACCTCGGAACGAGGACGGATAAACGTCACAAATCGAACGCTCGTTCAGACTTTGATTGCACAGTGTGAAGGGGCCCTTAGGTCCATATATATTTGGACAAAGACAACATTTTTCTAATTTTGGTTACAGACATTACCACAATGAATTTTAAACAAAACAATTCAGATGCAGTTGAAGTTCAGACTTTCAGCTTTCATTTGAGGGTATCCACATTAAAATCGGATGAAGGGTTTAGGAGTTTCAACTCCTTAACATGTGCCACCCTGTTTTTAAAGGGACCAAAAGTAATTGGACAATTGACTCCAAGGCTATTTCATGGACAGGTGTGGGCAATCCCTTCGTTATGTCATTCTCAATTAAGCAGATAAAAGGCCTGGAGTTGATTTGAGATGTGGTGCTTGCATTTGGAAGGTTTTGCTGTGAAGTAAACATGCGGTCAAAGGAGCTCTCCATGCAGGTGAATCAAGCCATCCTTAAGCTGCGAAAACAGAAAAAACCCATCCGAGAAATTGCTACAATATTAGGAGTGGCAAAATCTACAGTTTGGTACATCCTGAGAAAGAAAGAAAGCACTGGTGAACTCATCAATGCAAAAAGACCTGGGCGCCCACGGAAGACAACAGTGGTGGATGATCGCAGAATAATCTCCATGGTGAGGAGAAATCCATTCACAACAGCCAACCAAGTGAACAACACTCTCCAGGAGGTCGGCGTATCAATATCCAAATCTACCATAAAGAGAAGACTCTATGAAAGTAACTACAGAGGGTTCACTGCACGGTGCAGCCACTCATAAGTGTCAAGAATAAAAAGGCCAAAAAACATCTAAAAAAGCCAGCACAGTTCAGGAAGAACATTCTTTGGACAGATGAAACCAAGATCAACCTCTACCAGAATGATGGAAAGAGAAAAGTATGGCAAAGGCGTGGTACAGCTCATGACCCAAAGCATACCACATCATCTGTAAAACACGGCGGAGGCAGTGTGATGGCTTGGGCATGCATGGCTGCCAGTGGCACTGGGTCACTAGTGTTTATGGATGATGTGACACAGGACAGAAGCAGCCGAATGAATTCTGAGGTATTCAGAGCCGCCATACTGTGTGCTCAGATCAAGCCAAATGCAGCAAAACTGATTGGTCGTCGTTTCATACTACAGATGGACAATGACCCAAAACATAAAGCCAAAGCAACCCAGGAGTTTATTAAATCAAAGAAGTGGAATATTCTTGAATGGCCAAGTCAGTCACCTGATCTCAACCCAATTGAGCAGCATTTCACTTGTTAAAGACTAAACTTCAGAAAGGCCCACAAACAAACAGCAACTGAAAACCACCGCAGTGAAGGCCTGGAGAGCATCAAAAAGGAGGAAACACAGCGTCTGGTGATGTCCATGAGTTCAAGACTTCAGGCAGTCATTGCCAACAAAGGGTTTTCAACCAAGTACTAAAAATGAACATTTTATTTAAAATTATTGAATCTGTCCAATTACTTTTGGTCCCTTTAAAAACAGGGTGGCACATGTTAAGGAGTTGAAACTCCTAAACTCTTCATCCAATTTTAATGTGGATACCCTCAAATGAAGGCTGAAAGTCTGAGCTTCAACTGCATCTGAATTGTTTTGTTTAAAATTCATTGTGGTAATGTTTATAACCAAAATTGGAAAAATGTTGTCTCTGTCCAAATATATATGGACCTAACTGTACATCCCATGACATTGCAAAGTGTACAGTAAATACAACCAAAGAGAAGTCGCACCACATAATGACATATTATACAAAATACAGGACAGGGAAAAAAGTACATATCATGACTCCCTGGATGGAGGAAAGGAAGATTTACTACAAGACGAATATTTCTAATGATACCCGTGGCTGCTGGGGTAAGTGACGGAGTCAGCGACTTTGTGCTCCGTCACAACTCTTAACAGTATGGGTGTCTTGACAACACCGATTCTGTTAACAACGTAGCAAACAAGGCGGCCCATGACCAGACAGGCCCTTCTGGCATTTGCCAGAATTGCCAGATGGCCAGTCCGGCCCTGCGGACAATCATCTTGTGTTTCTTCAATTTTCTAATAATTGTGCCAACAGTTGTTGCCTTCTCACCACCTGCTTGCCCATTGTTCTGTAGCTCATCCCAGCCTTGTGCAGGTCTACAATTTTGCCCCTGATGTCATTAGACAGCTCTTTGGTCTTGGCCATGGTGGAGAGGTTGGAGTGTGATTGATTGAGAGTGTGGACAGGTGTCTTTTATACAGGTAACGAGTTCCAACAGGTGCAATTAATACATATAATGAGTGTGGAGTACGAGGGCTTCTTAAAGAAAACCTAACAGGTCTTTAAGAGCCAGAGTTTTGTTGGTTGGTAGGTGATCAAATACTTATTTCATGCAATAAAATACAGTTTAATTATTTAAAAATCATACAATCTGATTTTTTGGATTTTATTTTTAGATTCTGTCTCTCACGGTTGAAGTGTACGTACATTAAAAATTAGAGACGTCTCCATTCTTTGTAGGAAGGAAAACTTGCAAAATCGGCAGTGTATCAACTACTTATTTTCCTCACTGCATCTCCCATAATGGATGTGGAGTCAGCACTGACCTCATATCTCACAGTCTTTCAGTGCTCAGTACACACATTGGGGCAGGTTTATGAAAACTGCGTAAAAGTTCTTTTATCTTTGTTAGCCACAGCAACCAATCACGTTGCAGCTTTTATTTTCCGCTGTTCTTGGATTAGTTACTTTGGGCAAAAATGCCAATTTTACTTTTAGGCTTTTTTTTTTTTTAATAAACTTACCCTATTGCACTCAATGTGAGCCCAAATATGTCACAACTTTTTGCATTAAGTCAGTATCATATTTAAAGGGGTATTTCAAAAATGAAAAGTTATTCCTTATCCATAGAAATGGTTAAAACTTACTGATCTGACCCCTGGGATCCCCAATGATCCTGAGGATGGTTTTGAATGGAGCGGTGGTGCGCAAACTCGACCTCAGCCTCATTTGCTGTCTACGGTACTACAGGAGAAAGCGGAGCATGGCGTGTCTGTACGTCCATGCCGGGATACTTGCCCAGTACGTGGACTAACACTAGATCACACTGGATTTCCATAAGCTCTCTACATTCATCGTATTCATTCATACTCCGCTGTGTCGAGAGTACGTGTGATCTCACTGGAGAACAAATAGTACGCAGCTCCCAGGCACCGACCATCTCAAGAACTGGACAATATCACTGGAGAAAAATCACATAATACTATCCTGAGCTCCAATCAGTAGTTAACTCAGGACATCAAGAGGACATGCAGAACTAGAAAAACAGCTGATTTCTGCCAGACAGACTTCTCCACCAGTACACATGTTGTGTATGGTATTGCAGCTCTGCTCCCATCACTTTAATTGAGCAGTACCAGAAACAACCAGGAGACAGGATCGGCGCTGCTTCTGGAAGAAAGCTTACATTTTTATCCCTGTTAGATGTTTGATTTTGACATTACATGACTATAATCGATACCCTACGCACCGGCCAGGAACCTCGCCTCCTTCTCTCCATCACTCAGGTCAGAGTAAGCGTCGCTGTCCAACTGAGTGCATTTAGTGGTCGGAGGCGGTGGCTGACCCCAACTTTGCCATTCTATCATATGAGCAACACGTCCTGAACCAATTGCTGTAGGCTTGGTAACATGATCCTTCATCGTTCGAGAGACACCTGCAATGAAAGAGAAGAGGGTTATTATTGTGACTCCACGGTGAAGACAGACGGTCGGCCCAGGTCCGGGTGGAGATCATCACAGAATGTCCAGTACCTTTGACAGAGGATTTGGCGAGAGCACCAATTCCATACGCATTGGAATGTCTCTTCAACCGAGGAAGGATCGAGGTTGTGTCTTCCATTGATAGCTAACAGATCATAAGAGAGAGAGAGGAGATAATCGCTCAGGGAACGAGATGGACAAGAAATTAAAGATAGAGAGACAGGACAGGATCGAGAGACCGAGAGACGGACAGACATGAGACAGGTTCTGCTCAGAGCCAAGAGAGGTGGATACAGAGATCGTTGAGTGACTATGTAATCTTGCAGTGACAGTGATAAAGAGAAAGTGATCAAATGTGCAAAAAGAGAGTGTGAGCCAGTGGGGGGAGGGCGTGGGGGGGGGGTACGCTAATGGTGGCCGGACATGGTGCGGATTCTCCTAAGATTCACCAACAAGGTTTCACCTTTGGTGACATTTTTTAGTATTCCAGTTGGGTGGGTTTCCAACTTGGCTGCTTCAATATCTCCCATAGAGATAAGTGGACAGCATTGTCCACTTTTTACCTAAAAGAGTAATGGTACCCCCATTCTGGTGACTACTGAAAATACCAGCAAATCAAACATTTATGCCATATTAAATCTTCATTGAATCTTAAGAAACACTGCACATGTCCAGCTTAAAGGGTTTTTTTCGGGACTTAGATATTGATTGTCCTTTATTAGGGCAAAAGAACAGTCCACAGAAGTGGGGGAGAAATTGGAGTATCTTTAGGTATCCACTTTCTGGCACATCCACAATCTGCTGATTGAAGTGGCTTTGATGCTCCAGCGAGCGCTGTGTCCATTTTATAGTTTACCAATCACAGCGCCATGAATTTTGCAGTGGTTATTTTTGGTACTGCAGTTCTTTTCACATCTGTGTTATTGAAGTGAATGGGACTGAGCTGCAATATCAGGTGCAGCACCAAACATTTTGTAGTGGCTATACCTGGTATTGCAGCTTCACGAAAGTGTCTTGGACTAAGACGTACAGGCACAGGATATCTGATTGGATGGGGTGCAGGAAGTTGTACCCCTACCAATTTAATAGTTAATACTGAGAATAGAACATCAATATTAAAGTCTAGGAGAACCCCTTTAACTAAAAAAAAAATTGTTTTGTGTATTTTAGACATAGTGATTAGAAGAGAAAGAAGTTGAGAAGTGTTCTTACCCATCAAGTCATCATTATAAATAAAAAATGTTGCTGATGTTTTTTTATGATGTTTTTTATTTCTGTGACTACTTGGAAAACCATCAGTAAGCTTTTAGCCTTTTTGCTGCCTTTAGAGATAGATTATCCTCTTCTCTCCAAAAATGGATGTAGAAAAAGTGCAGTTACGGACTTCATCGGAGGTGTATCAGCTTAGGCAAAAACAGAACCACACCTGTCCATAATTCCTTTAATCTGGCATTAATGGAACCCTTTGGGTCTGATAGTCAGACGTTGTGGATTATCACACATTCATAGAAAAGTATATAAAAATGTTACTGTTAATATGGCTGCCTGAAAAATCTGTTTTCATACTTTGGAAATTGGAGTGTTAAAAGGAACCTGTCATCGGAGCTATGCAGCCCAAACCATGGGTAGCCTGGATGAGATCTAGGGTGCATGATTGCCACCAGGTATACACGGGATCTCTCTGAAATGCTCGGCGGTACAGGGATCCAGCTGGAGATCCTAACAGTCTGGCACCACTCCCGGATGCCTCTTCCCAGCGCTGCTAGAATGATTGACAGATCTTTCCAATAGTGAGTGACCTGTCAATCACCTGGAGCAGCACAGGGAAAAGCCATCAGGGGTTGGTGCTGGACTTGTCTACTCTCTGTCTATGGTAGCGCAAACAGAAAAAGCGGACGTAATAGCTTAATTAAATAAGAAATCCATACGTGACTATGTATAGTCGCCAGCATATATACGTCCTTGACAATAAATGGCCGACCATTCGGAGATAGACAAAAACTGAAAAAAACCTTGAACATGGATAGCCAACAGAAAAAGGTCATGGGACACATACAGCTCTGGCAAAACTTAAGAGACCACATATCAAAACCCTGTCATGGCCGCCCAACTCTATACCTGACCCCCATTGAAAACCTCTGGAATGTAATCAGGAGGATGATGGATAGTCACAAGCCAACAAACAAAGAACTGCTGATATTATTGTACCAGGAGAGGCATGAGGTCACCCAAAAGAAGTGAAAGACTGGGGGAAAGCATGCCATGACGCATGAAAGCTGGGATTAAAAATCATGGTTATTCCACAAAATATTGATTTCTGAACTCTTCCTGACTTAAAACATTAGTATTATTGTTCTAAATGATGATGAACTTGTTTTCTTTGCATTATTTGAGATCTGAAACCACTGTTTTTTGGTTTTTTTTTTTGACCATCTTTCCTTTTCAGAAAAAAAATACAAAATTTATTGCTTGGAACTTCGGAGACATGTTGTCAGAAGTTTATAGACTAAAAGAACAATTTACATTTTACTGAAAAATATACCTATAAAGAGAACAATCAGACAAACTGAACATTTTGCAGTGGTCTCTTAATTTTTGCCAGAGTTGTATATAAATAATATAAAATGCCTTTATTACCAAGTGAATGGCAGACAGATGGCACTGTGTGCAAGAGTGCCCACACTATCGTGAGAGATAAAAATGACAATAAAAGAAAAACATGTATAACATCCAATTAATGTAGACAACTGGGGACCACCAAAGAGGGAAAGTGTTATAGACCAGTTTAACAGAACATCCTAAATATTGAGATGCATGAAAGTTCTATATTAAACGGCCTCATCATAGCAGAAGACGAACAAAAAAGTGAGGACTACTCATAAACACACCCATATTGGACAATAGTTGTAAAGAATATATATGGTGGGCACATGGTTAATATTTTTACAAATTAATAAAAAGATTTAAATTAATAATATGAACAAATATATACTTAATAGCGTCCCCAACGTACTTTGCCCAAATTTAAAATCATGTTTGACATGCTACTGCCCAAAAATATGCCAAATGAACCAGGCTATAGCAGCACAACAATAGAACAGTGTAATATACAAGGTCAAACACACATTTGAATATAGGAATCCTCCTGAAGAAAAAAATGAATAAAAAATCACTGCATGATGCACATTTGCAAGATAGATGTACAGTGTATCTATCAATAATTACCTGGTAGTGGTCTAGTGGTGGTCCTCGGTTTGAGGTGCGGCACACACCCCGACGCGCGTTTTCGGAACTGAGTCCTTCGTCAGTCCTAGATAGATACACTGTACATCTATCTTGCAAATGTGCATCATGCAGTGATTTTTTATTCATTATTTCATCTACTATTGTGCTGCTATAGCCTGGTTCATTTGGCATATTTTTGGCCAGTAGCATGTCAAACATGATTTTAAATTTGGGCAAAGTACGTCGGGCACGCTGCTAAGTATATATTGGTTCATATTATTAATTTACATTTCCCCACCATATATTTTCTTTATGACGATCATCTAATATGGGTATGTTTATGAGTAATCCTCACTTTTTTGTTCGTCTTCTGCTATGATGAGGCCATTTCTTTTATTGTCATTTTTATCTCTCACGATAGTGCGGGCACTCTTGCACACAGTGCCATCTGTCTGCCATTCACTTTGTAATAAAGGCATTTTATATTATTTATATATGTATGTCCCATGACCTTTTTCTGTTGGCTATCCATGTTCAAGGTTTTTTTTGGCTTTCTCTCTGTCTATGGTCCCAAGCCAAGGGATCTTTAAAGCGTATTTTTGCAATCGTGCAGTCAGTATCTGATTCATGCTACCCACGGTTTGGGCAGCATGAATCAAATGATAGGTTCCTTTAAATGTAAAGGTGCTCGTGGAAAGTAAAGCAACGTGAGACAGTGAGTGCAGAGATATGTGAGACAGTGAGTGCAGAGCTACAGAGAGAAGAGATAGGCAGGGTTAATGCTGGACTCACATTAATTCCGTCCCAGGAAAAGTCTGTTCGTGTCTGAGAGAGAGGGAGAACAGTCACATGAGAGGCAACACAGAACCAGACAAAGCAAATGAGAGAGAAACAGAGAAGACGATGGACAAGAGAGGAAGAACGAGGGAGAGTGAGAGAGCAGGGTGAGAGAAAGGAGAGATAGATATGAAGGAGATAGATAGATAATAGATAGATAAAAGGCCCAACTATTTTGGGCTGAAAAGTTGCTGCTTACATGAGCAAATAAAGTCCGTTTTTTTTGCACAAGAACTGGAGTGCTGCCTCTCGTCTGGAATTTAGATAGATATGAGAGAGATAAATATAAGAGATAGAAAGATAGAGATAAAGAGATAGAGAGAGAAAGGAAAAATTAAAGAAATCAAGAAAGTTGGGGATAGAAAGAAAGTTGGGTATATACAGTGCCTTGAAAAAGTATTCAAACTTTGTTAACTTTTCCACATTTTATCACGTTACATCCACAAACTTAAATGTATTTTAATGGGATTTCATGTGAAACAAACACAAAGTGGCAAGTATTTATGAAGTGTAAAGGAAATGATACAGGGTTTTCTAATTATTTGTAAAATATAAATTTGAAAATTGGGATGTGCATTTGTATTCATTCCCCCCTAGAAGTCACATAATTAGTACATGGCATCCACATGTGTGTGATTTCTTCTCAGTATAGCTACAGCTGTTCTGTGAAGGCCTCAGAGAATTGTGTGAGAACATTAGGAATCAAACAGCACCATGAAAACAAGGTGCCCACCAGACAGGTCAGGGATAAAGTTGTGGAGCAGAGTAAAGCAGGGTTTCTTTTTTTAACAGCCTTTGGCTTGATCTCGAGTCATGGCGACTTGATGGATGAATGATCCATAGGAAGATTATTCTTGTGCAAACCTAGATAGGTCCACCAGGTTCTTCTCCATCATTATTTTGACTGTGTCAAGCCATTGGGTTGCTGGTCTTCCTCTTTTCCTTGTTCCTTCTATTCTTCTGACCATGATGTTTTTCTCCAGTGATTGCTCGCTTCGATTGACGTGTCCAAAGTAGGCAAGTCGTACCTTGGTGATCCTTGCTCCAAGTGACATATCTGGGTTGATTTGTTCCAAAATCGATTTGTTTGTTCTTCTTGCCATCCATGGTATTGATAACATCCTTAGGTTATAAAAATAGCCCAAGCCCTGAACATCTCATCGAGCACTGTTCAATCCATCATCCAAAAATGGAAGGAGCATGGCACAATTGCAAACCTACCAAGTCCACCTCAACCAACATACCAAGCAAGGAGAGCACTAATTACAGAAGGGAGCAGCCAAGAGGCCCATGGTCACTCTGGAGGAGCTGCAGAGATCCACAGCTCGTTTGTGAGAATCTGTCCACAGGACAACGATTAGTCACATACTCCACAAATCAGGCCTTTATGGAATAATAGTAAAAAGAAAGACATTTTTGTAAGCCATAAGGAGAGCAACTTGCATTGAAAAAGCCATGTAGGGGTCACAGCGAGCATGTGGAAAAGGGGGCTCTGGTCAGGTAAGACCAAATTAGAACTTTTCAGGCTAAATACAAAACGCTATGTGTGGCAAAAAACTAAACTGCACATCACCCTGGAACACCATCCCCACCGTCACACATGGTGGTGGCAGCATCATGGTGGTAGGGAGGCTTTTATTAAGCAGCGACAGAGAAGCTGGTCAGATTTGATGTTAAAATGGATGGAGCTAACTACAGGGTAAACCCGGAGGAAAACCTGTTAGTGGCTGCAAAAGAATAGAGACTGGGGCGTAGGTTCATCTCCCAGAAGGAAAACAACCCTAAACATCCTGCCAGAGCTACAATGGAGAGTTTATTCATGTGTGGGAACGGCCTAGTCACAATCCAGACCTAAATCCTATTGCTAATCTCTGACAAGATGCGAAAATTGCTGATCACAGACGTCTCCATGCAATCTCACTGAGCGAGATCGACTGCAAAGAAGAAGGGGCAAAAATGTCACCTCTAGATGTGCAAAACTGGGAGAGACAGACCCCAAAGGACTACAGCAGTAACTGCAGCAAAAAGATAGTCCTTCAAAGTATTGACTCAGGGGGGTAAATACAAATGCACCTCACAATTGTCAGACTTACATTTTTTAAAAATATTTAGAAAACCCTGTATCATTTCCTTTATATTTCACAGATACTTGCTACTTTGTGTTGGTATCACATAAAATCCTAATAAAATACAGTTAAGCTTGTGGGTGTAACGTGAAAAAAAATGTGGAAAAGTGAATGGTTATATGAATAATTTTTCAACGCACTGTATGTAGAAGATTATTTAAAATTCGTTATTTTGGTTTGTTACAAAGAGTGGAAATAAGAGACAAAAGAGGAGGCAGAGAAAGACATTAAATGGTTTGTGCCAAGTGTGGAAGTTATCCTCTGCACTTTATTGTGGGATAGCTTTCTAATTGTTGAGGGTCCAGCTGATGGGATCCCAAGAACGAGGCCCTGAAGACCAGTTCTCTGCAGTATCTGGCAGCCATGGGGCAGTGGTACGCATGTCCAACCTCAAATTCCTTGGGATCAGTGGGAGTCCGAGTGGTTGAATCTTCAGCAATCAGGATGTTATGAGGATGTTATAAATAGGGGATAACTACCAAACATGGCACAAAACGTTTAAGGGCTTTAAAGGAAGGTATAGGAAGGGAGAGGGTAAGATAAAGACAGAGAGACATAGGAAAACTATAGAGAGAGCACAGATAGACATAGACTGTTCTATACATTAACACACAGAAGATGAACAGAACGTAACACACAAGTATAAACCTATATATTATACCCACATGCAGTGACTGATACACCTGGCACATTACATTCACTTGTACAGAAAAACAATCACATCTTTAAAAATGTAATACTGCAAAAAAAAAATTGACTAAAAGTTTAAATCTACATGAATTGTTGGGAGAGTTTTTATTACAGTTTATATAAATTTGAAATGCAAAATATCAATATGTGAAGTTTTAACTGGATATTTTGGTTTGATGTCTAAGGGATTTATCAGGAATGTGTAGTTGCGATATGATTCAGAATTTATATATCTAAAGCTCTGTATCTGCTGTCAGGACTCATTAAGACATCCTGTAAGTCCTGCCTATTCTACCAACTTATAGAGGAAGACTGAGACCATCTTTCTCCACCCACTCATAATTAAACCCTGCAAACCCTGCTTTCTACAGACACCCATACAGAAAAGCTGAATCCTGCCTCCCTGCCCACTCATAAAGCCTAGGACTCCTGCCTCCCTGCCCACTCAAACCTAGGAATCCTGCCTCCCTTCCCACTGATAGAACCTAGGAGTCCTGCCTGCTCATAAAGCCTAGGAGTCCTGCCTCCCTGCCCACACATAAAGCCTAGTCCTACCTCCTTGCCCGCTCATAAGCCTAGGAGTCCTGCCTCCCTGCCCACTTATAAAGCCTAGGACTCCTGCCTCCCTGCCCACTCAAACCTAGGAATCCTGCCTCCCTTCCCACTGATAGAACCTAGGAGTCCTGCCTGCTCATAAAGCCTAGGAGTCATGCCTCCCTGCCTGCTCATAAAGCCTAGAAGTCCTGCCTCCCTGCCCACACATAAAGCCTAGTCCTACCTCCTTGCCCGCTCATAAGCCTAGGAGTCCTGCCTCCCTGCCCACTTATAAAGCCTAGGAGTCCTGCCTCCCTGCCCGCTCATAGAGCCTAGAAGTCCTGCCTCCCTGCCTGATCATAAAGCCTAGGAGTCGTGCCTCCCTGCCTGCTCATAAAGCCTAGGAGTCCTGCCTCCCTGCCCACTCATAAAGCCTAGTCCTGCTTCCCTGCCTACTTATAAAGCCTAGGAGTCCTGCCTCCCTGCCCACTTATAAAGCCTAGGAGTCCTGCCTCCCTGCCCACTTATAAAGCCTAGGAGTCCTGCCTCCCTGCCCACTTATAAAGCCTAGGAGTCTGGCCTCCCTGCCTACTCATAAAGCCTAGGAGTCCTGCCTCCCTGCCCACTCATAAGCCTAGGAGTCCTGCCTCCCTGCTTTCTCATAAAGCCTAGGAGTCCTGCCTCCCTGCCCACTCATAAAGCCTAGGAGTTCTGCCTCCCTGCCTGGTCATAAAGCCTAGGAGTCCTGCCTCCCTGTCTACTCATAAAGCCTAGGAGTCCTGCCTGCCTGCCCACACACACATAAAGCGTAGGAGTCCTTCCTCCCTGCTTTCTCATAAAGCCTAGGAGTCCTGCCTGCCTGCCCACGCATAAAGCCTAGGAGTTCTGCCTCCCTGCTTACTCATAAAGCCTAGGAGTCCTGCCTCCCTGCCTGCTCATAAAGCCTAGGAGTCCTGCCTCCCTGCCCGCTCATAAAGCCTAGGAGTCCTGCCTCCCTGCCTACTCATAGACAAAGCTAGTGAGCCCAGATTGTCATGCACAGTCATACAGGAAGCTTGCGGGTGCTTTAGCCCACACCCAGTATTTGCTAGCCTTCACCTCATACATATGCAGGATCACTGTGGGCAATGAGTAGGACTCACAGGCAGAGGATTCTGTCGGTCCTCAGGCCCTGCACCAGGCATAACATAGATTTCCTTTAAAGTTGAAAAAGATTAGATTTTTTTTATTGTTGATAACTAGAAGAGACGATCTGTCTCGGTGGCAACAATTCAAGTGGATTTTCTTAATAGCCCCTTTGTGGAACTATGAGAACAAGTCTTCTCTGTCAGCAAAATTGGGATTCCACCTGGGCTGATTGGCTGAGAGGGATCACATGTCGGGTGTCATGAATCCCAATGGCTAGGGATAGCACAGGACAAGCAAAGTACAAATATATTACGGACGAGCTCTAGGGTGATGGAACCTGGGCTGACCGCTGCCCTACGCCTGACAAACGCAACTAGAGATAGCCAGGGAGCGTGCCTACGTTGGTTCTAGACGCCACGCACCAGCCTAAGAGCTAACTAGCACTGCAGAGAAAATAAAGACCTCACTTGCCTCCAGCGGAATGAACCCCAAAAGATATAGTTGCCCCCCACATGTATTGACGGTGAAATGAGAGGAAGGCACACACATAGAGATGATATATATAGTTTTAGCAAATTGAGGCCCGCTGTAAACTAGAAAGCAGAACGATACAAAAGGGGACTGAGCGGTCAGCAAAAAACCCTAATCAAAAAAACCATCCTGAGATTACAAGAACCCATGTGCCAACTCATGGCACATGGGGAGAACCTCAGTCCACTAGAGCTACCAGCTAGCATAGAGACATAATAAGCAAGCTGGACAAAAAACCAAACAACTGAAAATCAGCACTTAGCTTATCCTGAAAGATCTGGGAGCAGGTAGGCAGGAACCAAACAGAGCACATCTGAATACATTGATAGCCGGCAAGGGAAATGACAGAAAGGCCAGGTAAAATAGGAAACACCCAGCCACTGATGGACAGGTGGAAACCAAAGGCCGCAACCCACCAAAGTCACCCAGTACCAGCAGTAACCACCAGAGGGAGCCCACAAACAGAATCCACAACAGTACCCCCCCCTTGAGGAGGGGTCACCGAACCCTCACGAGAACCCCCAGGGCGATCAGGGTGAGCTCTATGGAAGGCGCGGACCAAATCAGTCGCATGAACATCGGAGGCGACCACCCAGGAATTATCCTCCTGACCATAACCCTTCCACCTAACCAAATACTGGAGTTTGCGTCTGGAAACACGAGAATCCAAGATCTTCTCAACAACATACTCCAATTCTCCCTCCACCAGCACCGGAGCAGGAGGCTCAACCGAAGGAACAACGGGCACCTCATACCTCCGCAACAACGACCGATGGAACACATTATGAATAGCAAACGATGCTGGGAGATCCAAACGAAAAGATACAGGGTTAAGAATCTCCGAGATCCTATAAGGACCGATGAACCGAGGCTTGAACTTAGGAGAAGAGACCTTCATAGGGACAAAACGAGAAGACAACCACACCAAATCCCCAACAAGAAGTCGGGGACCCACGCGGCGACGGCGATTAGCAAACTGCTGAGTCTTCTCCTGAGATAACTTCAAATTGTCCACCACCTGATTCCAAATCTGATGCAGCCTGTCCACCACCACGTCCACTCCAGGACAATCCGAAGGCTCCACCTGACCAGAGGAAAAACGAGGATGAAACCCCGAATTACAAAAAAAAGGAGAGACCAACTTGGCCGAACTAGCCCGATTATTAAGAGCAAATTCGGCCAGTGGCAAAAAAGCAACCCAGTCATCTTGATCAGCAGAAACAAAACACCTCAAATAAGTTTCCAAGGTCTGATTAGTTCGCTCCATCTGGCCATTCGTCTGAGGATGGAATGCAGACGAGAAAGACAAATCAATGCCCATCTTGGCACAAAACGTCCGCCAAAATCTAGACACAAACTGGGATCCCCTGTCAGAAACGATATTCTCCGGAATCCCATGCAAACGAACCACGTTCTGAAAAAATAAAGGGACCAACTCAGAGGAGGAAGGCAACTTAGGCAAGGGCACCAAATGAACCATCTTAGAAAAGCGGTCACACACAACCCAGATAACGGACATTTTCTGTGAAACCGGGAGATCAGAAATAAAATCCATGGAAATGTGCGTCCAAGGCCTCTTCGGGATGGGCAAGGATAACAACAACCCACTGGCCCGAGAACAGCAAGGCTTAGCTCGAGCACACACTTCACAAGACTGCACAAAGGTACGCACATCCCTAGACAAGGAAGGCCACCAAAAAGACCTGGCCACCAAGTCTCTAGTACCAAATATTCCAGGATGACCAGCCAACACAGAAGAATGGACCTCGGAGATGACTCTACTGGTCCAATCATCCGGAACAAACAGTCTTTCTGGTGGACAACGATCCGGTTTATCCACCTGAAACTCCTGCAATGCACGTCGCAAGTCTGGGGATACGGCGGACAATATTACCCCATCCCTAAGGATACCAGTAGGCCCAGAGTCTCCAGGAGAGTCAGGCACAAAACTCCTGGAAAGAGCATCTGCCTTCACATTCTTTGAACCTGGCAGGTATGAAACCACGAAATTGAAACGAGAAAAAAACGACCAACGAGCCTGTCTAGGATTCAAACGCCTGGCAGACTCAAGGTAAATGAGATTCTTGTGATCAGTCAAGACCACCACACGATGTTTAGCACCCTCAAGCCAATGACGCCACTCCTCAAATGCCCACTTCATGGCCAAAAGCTCCCGATTACCCACATCATAATTGCGCTCGGCGGGCGAGAATTTTCTAGAGAAGAATGCACATGTGTCATGGTTCTCAATGGCAAGAGAACATAGTAAAGCATACAAAAAGGACTAGCTCTTGGAAGATGGGAACTCGAGCTGACTGTGAGCTAAACCTACCGCACAACTAACAGTGGCCGGGTAGCGTGCCTACGTTTTATCCCTAGACGCCCAGCGCCAGCCGGAGAACTGACTGACCCTAGCAGAGGAAAATACAGACCTGGCTTACCTCTAGAGAAATTTTCCCCAAAAGGCAGACAGTAGCTCCCACATATATTGTCGGTGATTTCAGAGGAAATTGACATACGAAGTATGAAGATAGGTTTAGCAAATTGAGGTCCGCTTACTAGATAGTAGGAAGACAGAAAAGGGAACTTCACAGTCAGCTGAAAACCCTTTCAAAACACCATCCTGAAATTACTTTAAGACTCTAATATCAACTCATGACACCAGAGTGGCAATTTCAGCTCACAAGAGCTTCCAGCCTCAGAAATAATCAATCGCAGAGAACTGGAACAAAAATGCAAAACAAACTTAGGACTACAAGTCCAACTTAGCTGATAGTAGTCTAGGAGCAGGAACATGCAACAGAAAGGCTTCTGGTAACATTGTTGGCCGGCATAGAAATGACTGAGGAGCAAGGTTAAATAGAAAACTCCCACATCCTGATGGAAACAGGTGAACAGAGGAGATGAAGCACACAAGTGCAGTACCACCAGAAACCACCGGGGGAGCCCAGAAACCAAATTCACAACAGTACCCCCCCCCTCAAGGAGGGGGCACCGAACCCTCACCAGAACCACCAGGGCGATCAGGATGAGCCCTATGAAAGGCACGGACCAAATCGGAGGCATGAACATCAGAGGCTATCACCCAAGAGTTATCCTCCTGACCGTAGCCCTTCCACTTGACCAGATACTGAAGTCTCCGTCTGGAAACACGGGAGTCCAAGATCTTCTCGACAACGTACTCCAACTCACCCTCAACCAACACCGGAGCAGGAGGCTCAACGGAAGGCACAACCGGTACCTCATACCTGCGCAACAATGACCGATGGAAGACATTATGAATAGAAAAAGATGCAGGGAGGTCCAAACGAAAGGACACAGGGTTAAGAATCTCCAATATCTTGTACGGGCCGATGAACCGAGGCTTAAACTTAGGAGAAGAAACCTTCATAGGGACAAAACGAGAAGATAACCACACCAAGTCCCCAACACAAAGACGAGGACCAACACGACGACGGCGGTTGGCAAAATGCTGAGTCTTCTCCTGGGACAACTTCAAATTGTCCACCACATGCCCCCAAATCTGATGCAACCTCTCCACCACAGCATCCACTCCAGGACAATCCGAAGACTCCACCTGACCGGAAGAGAAACGAGGATGAAACCCCGAATTACAGAAGAAAGGAGAAACCAAGGTGGCAGAACTAGCCCGATTATTGAG
Organism: Ranitomeya variabilis; assembly: GCF_051348905.1. Taxonomy (NCBI): domain Eukaryota; kingdom Metazoa; phylum Chordata; class Amphibia; order Anura; family Dendrobatidae; genus Ranitomeya; species Ranitomeya variabilis. The sequence goes on from NC_135235.1 coordinate 21,917,881, forward strand.
GGCAAACTCCGCCAAGGGCAAAAAGGCAACCCAATCATCCTGATCCGCAGACACAAAACACCTCAAATAAGTCTCCAAGGTCTGATTAGTTCTCTCGGTCTGGCCATTAGTCTGAGGGTGGAAAGCAGACGAAAAAGACAAATCAATGCCCATCCTAGCACAGAACGCTCGCCAAAATCTAGACACGAATTGGGTTCCCCTGTCAGAAACGATATTCTCCGGAATACCATGCAAGCGCACCACATTTTGAAAAAACAGAGGAACCAGCTCGGATGAAGAAGGCAATTTAGGCAAGGGAACCAAATGGACCATCTTAGAGAAACGGTCACACACCACCCAGATGACAGACATCTTCTGAGAAACAGGGAGATCAGAAATAAAATCCATGGAGATGTGAGTCCAAGGCCTCTTCGGAATAGGCAAGGATAACAACAATCCACTAGCCTGAGAACAACAAGGCTTGGCCCGAGCACAAACATCACAAGACTGCACAAAACCTCGCACATCTCGCGACAGGGAAGGCCACCAGAAGGACCTAGCCACCAAATCCCTGGTACCAAAGATTCCAGGATGACCTGCTAACGCAGAAGAATGGACCTCCGAGATGACTCTACTGGTCCAATCATCAGGAACAAACAATCTACCAGGCGGGCAACGATCAGGTCTATCCGCCTGAAACTCCTGCAAGACCCGTCGCAAATCTGGGGAAACAGCAGATAATATCACTCCATCCTTAAGGATACCTGTAGGTTCAGAATTACCAGGGGAATCAGGCTCAAAACTCCTAGAAAGGGCATCCGCCTTCACATTTTTAGAACCCGGTAGGTAAGAAACCACAAAATTAAACCGAGAGAAAAATAACGACCAGCGCGCCTGTCTAGGATTCAGGCGCCTGGCGGACTCAAGATAAATCAAATTCTTGTGGTCGGTCAATACCACCACCTGATGTCTAGCCCCCTCAAGCCAATGACGCCACTCCTCAAAAGCCCACTTCATAGCCAAGAGCTCCCGATTACCAATATCATAATTTCGCTCAGCGGGCGAAAACTTACGAGAAAAGAACGCACAAGGTCTCATCACGGAGCAGTCGGAACTTTTCTGCGACAAAACCGCCCCAGCTCCGATTTCTGAAGCGTCGACCTCAACCTGAAAAGGAAGAGTAACATCAGGCTGACGCAATACAGGGGCGGAAGAAAAGCAGCGCTTAAGCTCCCGAAAGGCCTCCACAGCAGCAGGGGACCACTCAGCAACATCAGCACCCTTCTTAGTCAAATCAGTCAACGGTTTAGCGACATCAGAAAAACCAGTTATAAATCAACGATAAAAATTAGCAAAGCCCAAAAACTTCTGAAGGCTCTTAAGAGAAGAGGGTTGCGTCCAATCACAAATAGCCTGAACCTTGACAGGGTCCATCTCAATGGAAGAGGGGGAAAAAATGTACCCCAAAAACGAAATCTTTTGAACCCCAAAAACGCACTTAGAACCCTTTACACACAAGGAATTAGAACGCAAAACCTGAAAAACCCTCCTGACCTGTTGGACATGAGAGTCCCAGTCCTCCGAAAAAATCAAAATATCATCCAGATACACAATCAAAAATTTATCCAAATATTCACGGAAAATGTCATGCATAAAGGACTGAAAGACTGAAGGGGCATTAGAAAGACCAAAAGGCATTACTAAATACTCAAAATGGCCCTCAGGCGTATTAAATGCGGTTTTCCACTCATCCCCCTGCTTAATTCGCACTAAATTATACGCCCCACGAAGATCAATCTTAGAGAACCACTTGGCCCCCTTTATTCGAGCAAACAAATCAGTAAGCAGTGGCAAAGGATACTGATATTTAACCGTGATTTTATTCAAAAGCCGATAATCAATACACGGCCTCAAAGAGCCATCTTTTTTAGATACAAAGAAAAAACCGGCTCCTAAGGGAGATGACGAAGGACGAATATGTCCCTTTTCCAAGGACTCCTTAATATATTTCCGCATAGCAGCATGTTCAGGCACAGATAGATTAAATAAACGACCCTTTGGAAACTTACTGCCCGGAATCAGATCTATAGTACAATCGCACTCTCTGTGCGGAGGTAGTGAACCAATTTTAGGCTCCTCAAAAACGTCACGATAATCAGATAAAAATTCCGGAATCTCAGAGGGAATAGATGACGAAATGGAAACCAAAGGTACGTCCCCATGAGTCCCCTGACATCCCCAGCTTAACACAGACATTGCTTTCCAGTCGAGGACTGAGTTATGAGATTGCAGCCATGGCAATCCAAGCACCAACACATCATGTAGATTATACAACACAAGGAAGCGAATAATCTCCTGGTGATCCGGATTAATACGCATAGTTACTTGTGTCCAGTATTGTGGTTTATTACTAGCCAATGGCGTGGAGTCAATACCCTTCAGAGGTATAGGAACTTCCAGAGGCTCTAAATCAAACCCACAGCGTTTGGCAAAGGACCAATCCATAAGACTCAAAGCGGCGCCAGAGTCGACATAGGCGTCCGCGGTAATAGACGATAAAGAGCAAATCAGGGTCACAGATAGAATAAACTTAGACTGTAAAGTGCCAATTGAAACAGACTTATCAACCTTCTTAGTACGTTTAGAGCATGCTGATATAACATGAGTTGAATCACCACAATAGAAGCATAACCCATTTTTTCGCCTAAAATTCTGTCGTTCGCTTCTGGACAGAATTCTATCACATTGCATAATCTCTGGCGCCTTCTCAGTAGACACCGCCAAATGGTGCACAGGTTTGCGCTCCCGCAAACGCCGATCAATCTGAATAGCCATTGTCATGGACTCATTCAGACCTGTAGGCACAGGGAACCCCACCATAACATCCTTAATGGCATCAGAGAGACCCTCTCTGAAATTCGCCGCCAGGGCGCACTCATTCCACTGAGTAAGCACAGACCACTTACGAAATTTTTGGCAGTATATTTCAGCCTCATCTTGCCCTTGAGACAGGGCCATTAAGGCTTTTTCAGCCTGAATCTCTAAATGAGGTTCCTCATAAAGCAACCCCAAAGCCAGGAAAAACGCATCCACATTGAGCAACGCAGGATCCCCTGGTGCCAAAGCAAATGCCCAGTCCTGAGGGTCGCCCCGGAGCAAGGAAATTACAATCCTGACCTGCTGTGCAGGATCTCCAGCAGAGTGAGATCTCAGAGACAAAAATAATTTACAATTATGTTTGAAATTCTGGAAGCGAGATCTATCCCCGGAGAAAAATTCAGGTAAAGGAATTCTAGGTTCAGATATAGGAGCATGAATAACAAAATCCTGTAAACTTTGAACCTTCACAGCGAGATTATCCAAACCTGTAGCTAAACTCTGAGGATCCATATTAATCAGGTGAAATCAGAACCATTCAAGGATTAGAAGGAGAGAGAGACGAAGGCTGCAGTAAGCAGAGATGCAAGTGAATCAACTAATGAGCAAACTCAGGAAAAAAAAAAAAAAATTCTCTGCAGAGTTCTTTTCTCTCCTTTCTTCTGCCAATTATTTTAACCCTTGGCCGGCCAAACTGTCATGGTTCTCAATGGCAAGAGAACATAGTAAAGCATACAAGGACTAGCTCTTGGAAGATGGGAACTCGAGCTGACTGTGAGCTAAACCTACCGCACAACTAACAGTGGCCGGGTAGCGTGCCTACGTTTTATCCCTAGACGCCCAGCGCCAGCCGGAGAACTGACTGACCCTAGCAGAGGAAAATACAGACCTGGCTTACCTCTAGAGAAATTTTCCCCAAAAGGCAGACAGTAGCCCCACATATATTGTCGGTGATTTCAGAGGAAATTGACATACGAAGTATGAAGATAGGTTTAGCAAATTGAGGTCCGCTTACTAGATAGTAGGAAGACAGAAAAGGGAACTTCACAGTCAGCTGAAAACCCTTTCAAAACACCATCCTGAAATTACTTTAAGACTCTAATATCAACTCATGACACCAGAGTGGCAATTTCAGCTCACAAGAGCTTCCAGCCTCAGAAATAATCAATCGCAGAGAACTGGAACAAAAATGCAAAACAAACTTAGGACTACAAGTCCAACTTAGCTGATAGTAGTCTAGGAGCAGGAACATGCAACAGAAAGGCTTCTGGTAACATTGTTGGCCGGCATAGAAATGACTGAGGAGCAAGGTTAAATAGAAAACTCCCACATCCTGATGGAAACAGGTGAACAGAGGAGATGAAGCACACAAGTGCAGTACCACCAGAAACCACCGGGGGAGCCCAGAAACCAAATTCACAACACACATGGCTTCATCACCAAGCCATTAGAACTTCTCTGTGACAAAACCGCCCCCTCTCCAATCTCGGAAGCATCAACCTCAACCTGAAAAGGAAGTGAAACATCTGGTTGACACAACACAGGAGCAGAAGAAAACCGGCGCTTAAGTTCCTGAAAGGCCTCCACGGCCGCAGGAGACCAATCAGCAACATCAGCACCCTTTTTAGTCAAATCAGTCAAAGGTTTAACAATACTGGAAAAATTAGCAATGAACCGACGATAAAAATTAGCAAACCCCAAGAACTTCTGAAGGCTCTTAACAGATGTAGGTTGTGTCCAGTCACAAATCGCCTGAACCTTGACGGGATCCATCTCAATAGTAGAAGGAGAAAAAATGTACCCCAAAAAAGAAATCTTCTGGACTCCGAAGAGACACTTTGAGCCCTTCACAAACAGAGAATTGGCCCGCAGAACCTGAAACACCTTCCTGACCTGTAGAACATGAGACTCCCAGTCATCAGAAAACACCAAAATATCATCCAAATACACAATCATAAACTTATCCAGATATTCACGGAAAATATTGTGCATAAAGGACTGAAAGACTGACGGAGCGTTGGAGAGTCCAAAAGGCATTACCAAATACTCAAAATGGCCCTCAGGCGTATTAAATGCGGTTTTCCACTCATCACCCTGTTTTATCCGCACCAGATTATACGCACCGCGAAGATCTATCTTAGTGAACCACCTAGCCCCCTTAATGCGAGCAAACAAATCAGTCAATAATGGCAATGGATACTGATACTTGACTGTAATCTTATTCAGAAGGCGATAATCTATACAAGGCCTCAGGGAACCATCTTTTTTTGCCACAAAAAAAAAACCTGCTCCCAGAGGGGACGAAGATGGACGAATATGTCCCTTTTCCAAGGACTCCTTAATATAATTCCGCATAGCAGTATGCTCTGGCAGTGACAGATTAAATAAACGACCCTTAGGGAACTTACTGCCAGGAATCAATTCTATAGCACAGTCACAATCTCTATGCGGAGGGAGCGAATTGAGCTTAGGCTCCTCAAAAACATCCCTATAGTCAGACAAAAACGCAGGGATCTCAGAAGGAGTAGATGAAGCGATTGAAATCGGAGGTGCATAATCATGAACCCCCTGACATCCCCAGCTTAACACAGACATTGTTTTCCAGTCCAGGACAGGATTATGAGTTTGTAACCATGGCAGACCAAGCACTAGTACATCATGTAAATTATACAGTACAAGGAAGCGAATCACCTCCTGATGAACGGGAGTCATGCGCATGGTCACTTGTGTCCAATACTGCGGTTTATTCATAGCCAATGGTGTAGAGTCAATTCCCTTCAGAGGAATAGGAACTTCCAGAGGTTCCAGACTAAAACCGCAGCGTTTAGCAAATGACCAATCCATAAGACTCAGGGCAGCGCCCGAATCCACATAGGCATCGACGGAAATGGAAGACAGTGAAAAAATCAGAGTCACAGACAAAATGAACTTAGGCTGCAGAGTACCAATGGCAAAAGATTTATCAACCCTTTTTGTGCGTTTAGAGCATGCTGATATAACATGAGCTGAATCACCACAATAGAAACACAATCCATTTTTCCGCCTATAATTTTGCCGTTCACTTCTGGACTGAATTCTATCACATTGCATAGTCTCAGGTGCCTGTTCAGAAGACACCGCCAACTGGTGCACGGGTTTGCGCTCCCGTAAACGCCGATCAATCTGAATGGCCATAGCCATAGACTCATTCAGACCTGTAGGCGCAGGGAACCCCACCATAATATCCTTAATGGCCTCAGAAAGACCATTTCTGAAGTTTGCAGCCAGGGCGCACTCATTCCACTGAGTAAGCACCGACCATTTCCGAAACTTCTGACAATATATCTCCGCTTCATCATGCCCCTGAGAGAGGGCTAATAAAGCCTTTTCAGCCTGAATCTCCAGGTTAGGTTCCTCATAGAGCAATCCCAATGCCAGAAAAAACGCATCCACACTGAGCAATGCAGGATCCCCTGGTGCCAATGCAAATGCCCAATTCTGAGGGTCACCCCGCAGGAAAGATATTACAATCTTGACCTGTTGAGCAGGGTCTCCAGAGGAGCGAGATTTTAAAGAAAGAAACAATTTACAATTGTTCCTGAAATTCAGGAAGGTAGATCTATCTCCAGAAAAGAACTCTGGAATAGGAATTCTAGGTTCAGACATGGGAGTGTGAACAACAAAATCCTGTATGTTTTGAACTTTTGCCGCGAGATTACTCAGGCTGGAAGCCAAACTCTGGACATCCATGTTAAACAGCTAAGATCAGAGCCATTCAAGGGTTAAGAGGAGGTAAGAAGCAGCTAGACAGCAATTAAGGGCTAGGCAGCAAAACTCTGAAGGGAAAAAAAAAAAAAAATTTCCCTTAAACACTTCTCTTTCTCCTGCTTCAGCCCAAACAATTAACACTTTGTGGGCCGGCTATACTGTCATGAATCCCAATGGCTAGGGATAGCACAGGACAAGCAAAGTACAAATATATTACGGACGAGTTCTAGGGTGATGGAACCTGGGCTGACCGCTGCCCTACGCCTGACAAACGCAACTAGAGATAGCCAGGGAGCATGCCTACGTTGGTTCTAGACGCCACGCACCAGCCTAAGAGCTAACTAGCACTGCAGAGAAAATAAAGACCTCACTTGCCTCCAGCGGAATGAACCCCAAAAGATATAGTTGCCCCCCACATGTATTGACGGTGAAATGAGAGGAAGGCACACACATAGAGATGATATATATAGTTTTAGCAAATTGAGGCCCGCTGTAAACTAGAAAGCAGAACGATACAAAAGGGGACTGAGCGGTCAGCAAAAAACCCTAATCAAAAAAAACATCCTGAGATTACAAGAACCCATGTGCCAACTCATGGCACATGGGGAGAACCTCAGTCCACTAGAGCTACCAGCTAGCATAGAGACATAATAAGCAAGCTGGACAAAAAACCAAACAACTGAAAATCAGCACTTAGCTTATCCTGAAAGATCTGGGAGCAGGTAGGCAGGAACCAAACAGAGCACATCTGAATACATTGATAGCCGGCAAGGGAAATGACAGAAAGGCCAGGTAAAATAGGAAACACCCAGCCACTGATGGACAGGTGGAAACCAAAGGCCGCAACCCACCAAAGTCACCCAGTACCAGCAGTAACCACCAGAGGGAGCCCACAAACAGAATCCACAACAGTCGGGCTCCACATTACTTTTAGAACTGAATGGTTGATACCGCTTACCTAATCAACTGAAAAAAGAGCTAACGATTTGTCTTTAGCATACACATTCCCCCTTTTTTCACCTTCAGGAGCAGCATTAATAAAGGGAATCTGTCACGTCCTGCTCCCCCCCCATCTGAGAGCAGCATGATGTAGGGGCAGATACCCTGATTCCAGCAATGTATCACTTACTGAGCTGAAGTTTTAATCTTTGTTTTCTGTGCTGCAGATCTAGCAGTTCTTTGAATGCTGAACTGTGTATAACCCCGGCCCACCCCGCTGATTGATAGCTTTTTGTGTACACTGTGCATAGGCACAAAGCTGTCAATCAGTGGTGGGGTTGGAGTGACAGTGCAGGATTATATGACAGCAAGTTTACTAGTCCTCTAGCGATAATCTCCTTATGATAAAATAATCTTTTTTTATCAAAACTGCAGCAAGTAGCCCAGTAAATGACACATCACTGGAATCAGGGTCTCTGTTTCTACAGATTAGGTGCCAAAAACCTGGTGGCACCTAAAGTGCCCTTTGTATTTCCCATTGACTTGTATTGAGATGTCAGCTTTGGTGATAGGTCCATGACAACATAAGACACCAAGGCTTTTGTACCTGGGGATATAGGGGCAAGTCCAAAGGCAGCATATTCACATTATCTCATGTATCAATCTTGTCTCTGCAGAAACATGGTAGAACATACGCCCTATAATGGGCACCATATATATCAATGTATTCTTTCCTCCTTCTAAGGCGCTTTCTCGCTGCTAATAATGGATGGCTCAGTGCTCGGAATCTGCAACATTGTGATCCATCTATAAAACCACATCATACAGAGTACAGAATGATGGAGCTGAAGATAGCACCTTAATGATCAAAATCTGCATAACAAATCTGCCTGATAACAGCGGGCGATGACCCTGACATCCAAATAAATAGCAGACACAAATAAGGGATGATTCATTAAAGGTGATGTCTCAGCAAAGATGACAGTGGCATATTACTAGGGTATGCTGATGAGCTGGGCAGATCCCTGGGTGGTAGACATGAGCAAATTATTCACTTTGAATTTGCCTTAAGAAAAAATGTTTGGTTTGGTAGGTCTTTATAATCTGACAATATTATTCCCAAATCCCATATGTGAGTCAGGAAGGCACGCCGGCATCCTCTCCATGCTGTTCCCATTTAGTTTTAGCTATTACCCATCCATTTCAGCTTTTTTCTCAGGCCCCCAGACCTGTTTTTTGGGTCCAGCAGAAAAATATTGGGTTTTCCCATTGACTTGCATTGGATTTGTTTTTTGGTGCAAATACACGGATATTAGAAATTATTTGTGCCGATTTTCCCGAATCCAAATATTTCACTATTCTAACATCACTAGTAGTAACAGCTCGCTGCCATATTTGTATCCATCTAGGACAGATATCACCTGTATATTGTTGCTGGCAGTAGTAGTATTGGTAGTAGTGTCTTAGCCTGAGTCTAAAGAAGCTGGTGTCCAAATGGTCAGACCTTCCGACAATGGACAGAGGCCAAAAGGAAGAGGGCCTGCAATTAAAAAGACAGGAAGATTGACACCCCTATACGTGCTTGGGGCAATGGCGGAGGAGATGCTCTCCAAATTTAGGGGCTTTTTGCTCCATTTATGTTTCTGCAAAACAATGGGGGCTGCCTTTATAGTTCTAATATGGCTTGTATTTAGCAACTTGTAATATTCAATGGACCTTCATACCTTCAAAAAGCTCCAAACCCAAGCAAAGCTATAAGAGGCACAAAGAGAGAAATTGCACTCGTGTCCTGGGGTCAAATTGGGGCACAGAGGCCCCTCCATCACAATGTAATATGCTGGGATTATAAACAGTACTTGGTACAATCTATGCGGTCTCCACTTATATTAAGAGCATCCAGGCAATCCAGCACCCTGACAGTATGGCACCCTGACAATCCAGCACCCCTTCAATCCAGCACCCTGACAATATGGCACCCTGACAATCCAGCACCCAGTCAATCCAGCACCCTGACATTCAAGTACTCTGACAACCTAGCACCCAGACAATCTAGCAACCTGACAATCCAACACTCTGACAATCCAGAACCCAGTCAATCTAGCATCCTGACAGTCCAACATCCTGACAATCCAGCACCCTGACAATCCAGCATCCTGACAATTCAGAACTCTGACAATCCAGCACCCTTCACTCCAGCACCCTGACAATCCAGCACCCTGATAATGAGGACCCTAACAATTCAGCATACTGACGATCCGGCATCCTAACTATCCAGCATTCTGACAATCCAGCATCCTTACAATCCATCCAGCATTCTGACAATACAATATCCTGACAATCCAACCTCCTGACAATCCAGCATCCTGACAATCCAGCACCCTGACAATCCAGCACCCTGACAATCCAGCACTCTGACAATCCAGCATCCTGACAATCCAGCACCCTCACAATCCAGCATCCTGACAACCCAGCACCCTAACAATCCAGCATCCTGACAAACCCAGCACCCTGACAATTCAGAACTCTGACAATCCAGCACCCTTCAATCCAGCACCCTGATAATCCAGGACCCTAACTATCCAGCATTCTGACAATCCAGCATTCTGACAATACAATATCCTGACAATCCAACCTCCTGACAATCCAACATCCTGACAATCCAGCACCCTGACAATCCAGTACTCTGACAATCCAATATACTGACAATCCAGCATTCTGACAATACAATATCCTGACAATTCAACCTCCTGACAATCCAGCATCTGACAACCATCCTGACAATGCAGCACCCTAACAATCCAGCATCCTGACAATCCAACACCGTAACAATCCAGCATCCTGACAATCCAATATCCTGATAATCCAGCACCCTGACAATCCAACATCCTGACAATCCAGCACCCTGACAATCCAGCACCCTAACAATCCAGCATCCTGACAATCCAACACCGTAACAATCCAGCATACTGACAATCCCGCATCCTGACAATCCAGCATCCTGACAATCCAGCACCCTAACAATCCAATATCCTGACAATCCAGCATCCTGACAATCCAGCATCCTGACAATCCAGCATCCTGACAATCCAATATCCTGATAATCCAGCACCCTGACAATCCAACATCCTGACAATCCAGCACCCTAAAAATCCAGCACCCTAACAATCCAGCATCCTGACAATCCAATATCCTGACAATCCAGCATCCTGACAATCCAATATCCTGACAATCCAGCACCCTAACAAACCAGCACCCTAACAAACCAGCACCTTAACAATTCAGCATCCTGAAAATCCAGCATCCTGACAATCCAGCACCCTGATAATCCAGCACCCTAACAATCCAGCATCCTGATAATCCGGCATCCTGACGATGAAACATCCTGACAATGAAACATCCAGACAATCCAGCATCCTGACAAACATCCTGACAATCCAGCATCCTAACAATCCAGCATCCTGACAAACATCCTGACAATACAGCACCCTAACAATCCTGCATCCTGGCAATCCAATATCCTGACAATACAGCATCCTGACAATCCAGCACCCTAAAAATCCAGCACCCTAACAATCCAGCATCCTGACAATCCAATATCCTGACAATCCAGCATCCTGACAATCCAATATCCTGACAATCCAGCACCCTAACAAACCAGCACCCTAACAAACCAGCACCTTAACAATTCAGCATCCTGAAAATCCAGCATCCTGACAATCCAGCACCCTGATAATCCAGCACCCTAACAATCCAGCATCCTGATAATCCGGCATCCTGACGATGAAACATCCTGACAATCCAGCATCCTGACAATGAAACATCCAGACAATCCAGCATCCTGACAAACATCCTGACAATCCAGCATCCTAACAATCCAGCATCCTGACAAACATCCTGACAATACAGCACCCTAACAATCCTGCATCCTGACAATCCAATATCCTGCCAATCCAGCACCCTAACAATCCAGCATCCTGACAATTCAGCACCCTGACAATCCAACATCCTGACAATACAGCACCCTGACAATACAGCACCCTAACAATCCAGCATCCTGACAATCTAATATCCTGACAATCCAGCACACTGATAATCCAGCACCCTTACAATCCAGCACCCTAACAATGAAACATCCTGACAATCCAGCATCCTGACAATCCAGCATCCTGACAATTAAACATCCTGACAATCCAGCACCCAAACAATCCAGCACCCTAACAATCTAGCATCCTGACAATGACACATCCTAACAATCCAGCATCCTGACAATCCAGCATCCTGACAATGAAACATCCTGACAATCCAGCATCCTGACAAACATCCTGACAATCCAGCACCCTAACAATCCAGCATCCTGACAATCCAATATCCTGACAATCCAGCACCCTAACAATCCGGCATCCTGACAATCCAATATCCTGACAATCCAGCACCCTAACAATCCAGCACCCTAACAATCCAGCATCCTGACAATCCAATATCCTGACAATCCAGCACCCTAACAATCCAGCATCCTGACAATGAAACATCTTGACAATCCAGCATCCTGACAATCCAGCATCCTGACAATCCAGCACCCTGACAATCCAACATCCTGACAATCCAGCATCCTGACACTGAAACATCCTGACAATTCAACACCCTAACAATCCAGCATCCTGACAATCCAATATCCTGACAATCCAGCACCCTAACAATCCAGCATCCTGACAATCCAGCATCCAGACAATCCAGCACCCTGATAATCCAGCACCCTAACAATCCAGCATCCTGACAATCCAGCACCCTAACAATCCAGCACCCTGATAATCCAGCACCCTAACAATCCAGCATCCTGACAATCCAGCACCCTAACAATCCAGCACCCTAACAATCCAGCATCCTGACAATCCAATACCCTGACAATCGAGCACCCTGATAATCCAGCATCCTGACAATCCAGCATCCTGACAATGAAACATCCTAACAATCCAGCATCCTGACAATCCAATATCCTAACAATCCAGCATCCTGACAATCCAGCACCCTAACAATCCAGCACCCTAACAATCCAGCACCCTAACAATCCAGCATCCTGACAATCCAATATCCTGACAATCGAGCACCCTGATAATCCAGCATCCTGACAATCCAGCATCCTGACAATGAAACATCGTGACAATCCAGCATCCTCACAATGAAACATACTGACAATCCAGCATCCTGACAATGCAGCACCCTGATAATCCAGCAACCTGACAATCCAACATCCTGACAATCCAGCATCCTGACAATCCAGCACCCTAACAATCCAGCATCCTGACAATCCAATATCCTGACAATCCAGCACCCTAACAATCCAGCATACTGACAATCCAGCACCCTGATCATCCAGCACCCTAACAATCCAACATCGTGACAATCCAGCATCCTAACAATACAAGATACTGACAATCAAGCACCCTAACAATCCAGCATCCTGACAATCCAGTACTCTGACAAACCAGCTCCCTGATAATTCATCACCCTAACAATCCAGCACCCTAACAATCCAGCATCCTGACCATCCAGCACCCTAACAATCCAGCACCCTGACGATCCAGCCCTCTGACAATCCAGCAGGCAGCACAAATCAGACACTGGCAGCGTTACTGCAGCCATGTACATTTTGCTCTGGACCCTGCAACATTTTAGAGAAAACATACTTAGGAAAGCCGTCTGCAAACTATGCATCTCACATAACTAGTGCAAGAGGCCTGTGCCTGGCTGCTTCTCCCTGGCTTGCTCCTTTACACTGACAGGTCTCTCTATATGTGTTTATAGGGAGTGAACTGTCAGTCTGGGGAGACTGTGGGGAGAAGCTGTACGGACATTCAGTAATGCAGCCAGACTCTGCTTCGGACACCATGTATCTGCTGTCAAGTTTCCTATTATTTTTTCCTGGGGCAATCATAAGGTTGACATAAGAAAATCAAACTCAGGAACTTTCCGAGTCAGCCGGCACCCATATTGGGTGTAACAGTCGACAAGGGTGCACATCATCCTAAATATCGTGTAAGCTTATTGGCAGAAAGGACCTCTTTCTGGATGATTATTGCTAGAAATGATACATTCATTGCAGCAGAACATCTCCATATATAAATACAGAGCTGAGATGAATGTCCTGAATCCTTGGACATTGTCGTTATCACCTATCATGGTCGGACTCAGAATAAACAAGACACTTATCAATGCCATACATAAGGAAAGTCAGCTAGTAGCGATGAGCGAACGTGCTCGGATAAGATGCTATCATGCTCGGGTGCTAACCGAGTGTCTTCGGCGTGCTCGAAAAATATGTTCGAGTCCCCGCGCCGGCTGTTCTATTGCCGCAACGCATGCAGGGATTATCTAACAAACAGGCATTCCCGACATGTGTTGTGGCTGTCGAACAGCCGAGGGGACTCAAGCATACAGTTATATGAAAAAGTTTGGGCACCCCTGTTAATCTTAAGCTTAATGTTTTATAAAAATTGTTTTTTTTGCAACAGCTATTTCAGTTTCATATATCTAATAACTGTTGGACATAGTAATGTTTCTGCCTTGAAATGAGGTTTATTGTACTAACAGAAAATGTGCAATCTGCATTCAAACTAAATTTGACAGGTGCATAAGTATGGGCACCCTTATCATTTTCTTGTTTTAAATACTCCTACCTACTTTTTACTGACTTACTAAAGCACTTTTTTTGGTTTTGTATCCTCATTGAGCTTTGAACTTCATAGCCAGGTGTATGCAATCATGAGAAAAGCTACTTAAAGTGGCCACTTGCAAGTTGTTCTCCTGTTTGAATCTCCTCTGAAGAGTGGCATCATGGGCTCCTCAAAACACCTGTCAAATGATCTGAAAACGAAGATTATTCAACATAGTTGTTCAGGGGAAGGATACAAAAAGCTGTCTCAGAGATTTAACCTGCTGCAGATGGTGTCACTGTGCATCGGTCAACTATACAACGCACTTTGCACAAGGAGAAGCTGTATGGGAGAGTGATGCGAAAGAAGCCGTTTCTGCAAGCACGCCACAAACAGAGTCGGCTGAGGTATGCAAAAGCACATTTGGAGAAGCCAATTTCTTTTTGGAAGAAGGTCCTGTGGACTGATGAAACCAAGATTGAGTTGTTTGGTCATACAAAAAGGCGTTATGCATGGCGGCTAAAAAAACACAGCATTCCAAGAAAAACACTTGCTACCCACAGTAAAATTTGGTGGAGGTTCCATCATGCTTTGGGGCTGTGTGGCCAATGCCGGCACCGGGAATCTTGTTAAAGTTGAGGGACGCATGGATTCCTCTCAGTATCAGCAGATTATTGATAATAATGTTCATGAATCAGTGACAAAGTTGAAGTTACGCAGGGGATGGATCTTTCAGCAAGACAATGATCCAAAACACCGCTCCAAATCCACTCAGGCATTCATGCAGAGGAACAATTACACTGTTCTGGAATGGCCATCCCAGTCCCCAGACCTGAATATCATTGAACATCTGTGGGATCATTTGAAGAGGGCTGTCCATGCTCGGCGACCATCAAACTTAACTGAACTGGAATTGTTTTGTAAAGAGGAATGGTCAAAAATACCTTCATCCAGGATCCAGGAACTCATTACAAGCTGCAGGAAGCGACTAGAGGCTGTTATTTTTGCAAAAGTAGGATCTACTAAATATTAATGTCACTTTTCTGGTGAGGTGCCCATACTTATGCACCTGTCAAATTTCG
The DNA here is from genome assembly GCF_051348905.1 of Ranitomeya variabilis. Taxonomy (NCBI): domain Eukaryota; kingdom Metazoa; phylum Chordata; class Amphibia; order Anura; family Dendrobatidae; genus Ranitomeya; species Ranitomeya variabilis. The sequence continues at coordinate 21,933,155 of NC_135235.1, forward strand.
TTTGAATGCAGATTGCACATTTTCTGTTAGTACAATAAACCTCATTTCAAGGCAGAAACATTACTGTGTCCAACAGTTATTAGATATATGAAACTGAAATAGCTGTGGCAAAAAAAACAATTTTTATAAAACATTAAGCTTAAGATTAATAGGGGTGCCCAAACGTTTTCATATAACTGTATTTTTCAAGCAGACCAACTCAGCACCCGTACACGTACGAGTGCTACCTTATCCGAGCACATTCGCTGATCACTACCAGCCAAGCCTTCTGAGCACCCTGCAGCCTTTCTTCCCCACTGCTGGAGCTCAGACTCTTCGCTTGCTCCAGACGGACCCTGGTAACACACTGCAGTCTGCTCTGCAGTCACCATGACAGCTCTGAGTTATGGGCCGAGGCAGAGACTACTGAGGTTTTCATAGTGCAGCCATGGCAGCTGCCAGGCCTGTGCGCAGGGGAAACAAAGAGGGGGCTGAATGCTGCCTCCTCAGGGGGTCTCTGCTCCTGCAGGGAGAAATATGTGACAATTTATACAATTTATATATATTTCACTTTCCCTTTGTAATACATAGCAATCTTATAATGAGTCGCCACTTCTCGGGGAAAGCATAACACGTTGTCTGGGGGTTAATGAGACAGAAAACAAACGCTCTAGGTAAATGCTAATTTAGTAAACGGTGTGGTCAGACCACTACTAGGGACCCGACCATGGTATTGGTATTACATGATAAAATGTAAAATCCCTGCTATGTTGAAGTCCTTGAGTCGTCCTCTTCTGTTATTTCAGATGTTTAGTTAGAAAGCGACTACAAAGGGGATCGTTCTCTCTCTCTGGAGGACCCGACATATCCCTGCATTACTCATTGATTGCAATAGACACCATGTAATACTTCAATTCCCCTGTGGTGGCGCTGCAGAGAAATTGAACACTTGTTGCAAAGTTATAGCACAAATTACAACTGATCGCTGAGGATTGACCTGTAACAATTTTCCCAAAAATGAATTGTTCAGTGTAAACAGAAGATATATATTGCAAATTCTACAGGGTGGGCCATTTATATGGATACACCTAAATAAAATGGGAATGGTGGGTGATATGAACTTCCTGTTTGTGGCACATTAGTATATGGGAGGGGGAAACTTTTCAAGATGGGTGGTGACCATGGCGGCCATTTTGGATCCAACTTTATTTTTTGCAACGGGAAGAGGGTCATGTGACACATCAAACTTATTGAGAATTTCACAAGAAAAACAATGGTGTGCTTGGTTTTAGCGTAACTTTATTATTTCATGAGTTATTTACAAGTTTATGACCACTTATAAAATGGGTTCAAAGTGCTGCCCATTGTGTTGGATTGTCAGTGCAGCCCTCTTCTCCCACTCTTGACACACTGATAGCAACACCGCAGAAGAAATGCGAGCACAGGCTTCCAGTATCCGTTGTTTCAGATGTTGCACAGCTCCTATCTTCACGGCATAGACAATTGCCTTTAGATGACCGCAAAGATAAAAGGTCCGAGCATTCCTACATGAACAGTTTCCTGGAAAGTGGATTGGTCGTTGTGGGCCAGTTGAATGGCCACCAAGGTCTCCCGATCTGACCCCCTTAGACTTTTATCTTTGGGGTCATCGTAAGGCAATTGTCTATGCTGTGAAGATACGAGATGTGCAGCATCTGAAACAACGGATCCTGGAAGCCTGTGCTAGCATTTCTTCTGCAGTGTTGCTATCAGTGTGTCAAGAGTGTGAGAAGAGGGCTGCACTGACAATCCAACACAATGGGCAGCACTTTGAACACATTTTATAAGTGGTCATAAACTTGTAAATAACTCTTGAAAGAATAAAGTTACATTAAAACCAAGCACACCATTGTTTTTCTTGTGAAATTCTCAATAAGTTTGATGTGTCACATGACCCTCTTCCCATTGCAAAAAATAAAGTTGGATCCAAAATGGCCGACTTCAAAATGGCCACCATGGTCACCACCCATCTTGAAAAGTTTCCCCCCTCCCATATACTAATGTGCCACAAACAGGAAGTTGATATCACCCACCATTCCCATTTTATTTAGGTGTGTTCATATAAATGGCCCACCCTGTATATTATGGCCGCTGTTACAACTCCTATAAAGGTTGTCGCATGGCAGGAAAGTAGTGATAAGAGATTATGGAGGTCACTGTGACAGTAACCCTCGCCCTATAGAATGAACCCACTAGTACCTTGAAAAGTAGACTGAAAGAGCTGAGAGGAGGAAGACGGGTTTATTGGGCAAATACAGCCATGTTCTTCCTGGGGGGCTTATGATTGTTACGGCTCTTCACTACGAGCTTAGTGGACACATGACAGGTCGTAATGTTCCATGGGAAAAAAAGCCGAATATCTACTGTTTTTGTAAGTAAAGTAATAAAGTGTACCGTAATACATGACAGCAGATACAAGCTGCCTGTACCGCAGACACTATGTATCAGATCGTGGCTGGATCATTCCGGCCAGGTATGTCTGACTCTGATACACTGCGACATTTCAGGGAAAAACATTTTTAAAACCTGTCATGGACCATGTTGATCAGGAGACCGGTCGGACAGGCAGATAGATTCCCGACGGCTTCTCCAGTGACTGGTGGGTCTCTCCCTATATACACATACAGGAAGACACCGGTCACGTAAGGGAAGCAGGAGACGTTGCCTGTCTGACTAGTCTCCCGAGCGGCTTCATCCCCAGCGGCTTTTACAGTATGTTTTCTCTGAAATGCCGCAGTGTTTCAGAGTCAAACACACCTAGCTGGAATGATACAGTCACTATCTGATACATAGGGCATCATGTATCAGCTGTCAGGTTCCCTTTATTACTGCCATATGGTGATAACACACATGAACACATAATAGTGCCGTACAGAGTTTAAACACATATCCAAAATAGCATTATAAAATGTCCAAATAATATCACCGGGCAGGGGTGGACTTGGTGCCTGCCTTTATGCCCATGCTATATTGTGGCCTTAGTCATGGGTTTATAGGGGGCACAGAGGTAGCGATCACATCGGGGCCCTAGCACTTGAGGGGTCTAAAAACCGCTGTTACATAAGAAGACACCGGTATTATAAAATGGAACATGGAGGGATCCGGTCATAGATTTTGTACTGGAGATGAGGAGTTTCAAGCTATTCCTCCGGCTCTGACCATACGAGATAATGATCGTCTCCAGCGTATACGAATATCTAGAGAATGAGAACACAAAATCTAACAACAAATGGAAACAAACAAAAAAGCATCAACAATACAAACAAGAAGAAAGTCACTATCTCATTGCCAGGAACAATAAAAACACCAGATCGATACCAAAGTCCTCATCATTCTCAGGATCTTCGATTCTGGCAAGAACCAGAGAAGACGCTCACACAAATAATCATAAAACTCTGCTCCGCCAGTTGATAAGTCAATGTGAACATGTTTGGATTTCTCTTTTAGCTCTTTTATAGACCAGATTATAAAATTGTAAAAGAATCAAACTGTGTGGAAATGAAAACAGTCTATAATGTGAAATGCCGGGTAGTGCCATCATTTAGTAGCTGCGGAGAGGGAGAGAGGCAGTGCCATCAATTAAATACAAAAATAAGGATGAGTGGGAGTTACACAGTAGAAGAATCAGAATCCCCAGCAACAGTGAGTATTTACGGAGAAGAACGTGTTCATTTTGACAGTGACCTGTCCACTTGTGATCATGGTGGCAGGGAGAGGGCTGAAAGGCACAGGTTCAAAGTCTTGAAGCATGAAGCAAAATCAAAGAAAAAGGAAGAAAACAGTGAGAGTTATATACTGGAAGGAGCATGGTCACTAGCAGCAGGAGATGAGTGTGCAAATCTTGTCAGGGGAAGTGACTTGTCTATTCATTTGATGGTGTAAGGAAGGACAGGGCCGAATAGAAGGGAATGGAAGCAAATACTGGAAAGAGCATTTTTACTAGCAGTGGAAGATTGCTGAGATGATCTTGTGAGAGGAAAGTGACCTAACTATTCTTCTGATAATGCACATTAGGACAGGGCTGAATGGAGTAAAAAGAAAGCAAGTAGAAGGTAAAGAGTGAGAGTTATAAACTAGAAGAATCATGGTCACAAGCAGCAGGAGATGAGTGTGCTGATTTTGTGAGAGAAAGTGTTATGATCTGGTGGCCTAGGAGCAGCATGAGACGTACTCTGGAGAAGGTGGTACCTGTACTAACCGCAGACTCTGAACTTAACACCGCAACTAGAAGTAGCCGTGGAATGTACCTAACACTCCCTAGACATCTCGACACAGCCGGAGGACTAAATACCCCTAGAGATAGAAAAGGGAAAACTATCTTGCCTCAGAGAAAATCCCCAAAGGATAGACAGCCCCCCACAAATATTGACTGTGAGAGGAGAGGGAAATAACATACGCAGACTGAAATCAGGATTTAGCAAAGGAGGCCGCTCTGGCTAAATAGAAAGGATAGGACAGAGTACTATGCGGTCAGTATTAAAACACTAGAAAATATCCACCACAGAAAATACAAAATCTCCACATCTAACTAAAGATATGGAGGGTATATCCGCATCTCCAGAGACACCAGCTTGGCTGAACAAATCATACAGACCAAGCTGGACAACACAAAACATGGAAAAGAACTGAACAATAAGGCCCACAGCATGTGGACTGCAAAAAACAAGGCCAGAACTTATCTTTGTTGAAATGAACAGCAAAGCAGGAGAGACCAGGCATGGATGTGAATCCTCCAGGAACAATGGACAACTGGCACTGACTAAAGGGTCAAGCAAGACTAAATAGCCCAGTCAGAATTGCAATAAGTGGACACACCTTACATAGTTAGTTACATAGTTATTAAGGTTGAAGGAAGACTTTAAGTCCATCTAGTTCAACCCATAGCCTAACCTAACATGCCCTAACATGTTGATCCAGGGGAAGGCAAAAAAAAAAAACATGTGGTAAGAGTAAACTCCACCATGGGGAAAAAAATTACTTCCCGACCCCACATACGGCAATCAGACTAGTTCCCTGGATCAACGCCTTATCAAGGAATCTAGTGAATATACCCTGTAACATTATACTTTTCCAGAAACATATCCAGTCCCCTCTTAAATTTAAGTAATGAATCACTCATTACAACATCATACGGCAGAGAGTTCCATAGTCTCACTGCTCTTACAGTAAAGAATCCGCGTCTGTTATTATGCTTAAACCTTCTTTCCTCCAGACGTAGAGGATGCCCCCTTGTCCCTGTCTCAGGTCTATGATTAAAAAGATCATCAGAAAGGTCTTTGTACTGTCCCCTCATATATTTATACATTAACATAAGATCACCCCTTAGCCTTCGTTTTTCCAAACTAAATAGCCCCAAGTGTAATAACCTATCTTGGTATTGCAGACCCCCCAGTCCTCTAATAACCTTGGTCGCTCTTCTCTGCACCCGCTCTAGTTCAGCTATGTCTTTCTTATACACCGGAGACCAGAACTGTGCACAGTATTCTAAGTGTGGTCGCACTAGTGACTTGTATAGAGGTAAAATTATGTTCTCCTCATGAGCATCTATGCCTCTTTTAATACATCCCATTATTTTATTTGCCTTTGTAGCAGCTGCCTGACACTGGCCACTGAATATGAGTTTGTCATCCACCCATACACCCAGGTCCTTTTCATTGACAGTTTTACCCAGAGTTTTAGAATTAAGCACATAGTTATACATCTTATTACTTCTACCCAAGTGCATGACCTTACATTTATCCCCATTAAAGCTCATTTGCCATTTATCAGCCCAAGCTTCTAGTTTACATAAATCATCCTGTAATATAAAATTGTCCTCCTCTGTATTGATTACCCTGCAGAGTTTAGTGTCATCTGCAAATATTGAAATTCTACTCTGAATGCCCCCTACAAGGTCATTAATAAATATGTTAAAAAGAAGAGGGCCCAATACTGACCCCTGTGGTACCCCACTACTAACCGCAACCCAGTCCGAGTGTGCTCCATTAATAACCACCCTTTGTTTCCTATCCCTGAGCCAGCTCTCAACCCACTTGCACATATTTTCCCCTATCCCCATTATTCTCATTTTATGTATCAACCTTTTGTGTGGCACCGTATCAAAAGCTTTTGAAAAGTCCATATACACTACATCCACTGGGCTCCCTTGGTCCAGTCCGGAACTTACCTCTTCATAGAAGCTGATCAAATTAGTCTGACATGAACGGTCCCTAGTAAACCCGTGCTGATACTGGGTCATGAGGTTATTCCTCTTCAGATACTCCAGTATAGCATCCCTTAGAATGCCCTCCAGGATTTTACCCACAGTAGAGGTTAAGCTTACTGGCCTATAATTACCGAGTTCAGTTTTTGCCCCTTTTTTGAATATTGGTACCACATTTGCTATACGCCAGTCCTGTGGTACAGACCCTGTTATTATGGACTCTTTAAAGATTAAAAATAACGGTCTATCAATGACTGTACTTAGTTCCTGCAGTACTCGGGGGTGTATCCCATCCGGGCCCGGAGATTTGTCAATTTTTGTGATTTTTAGACGCCGCCGTACTTCCTGCTGGGTCAAGCAGGTAACATTTAATTGGGAATTTTTATCACTAGTCATATTGGCTGCCATGGGATTTTCTTTTGTAAATACTGATGAAAAAAAGTAATTTAGCATATTGGCTTTTTCCCCATCCTCATCCACCATTTCCCCCAGACTATTTTTAAGGGGGCCAACACTATCATTTTTTAGTTTCTTACTATTTATGTAGTTAAAGAATATTTTGGGATTATTTTTGCTCTCTCTGGCAATGAGTCTCTCTGTCTCAATCTTTGCTACCTTGATTTGCTTTTTACAGAATTTATTTAATTTTCTATATTTATTTAATGCCTCCTCACTACCTACTTCCTTTAATTCTCTAAATGCTTTCTTTTTGTCACTTATTGCGCCCCTTACAGCTCTATTTAGCCATATTGGTTTCCTCCTATTTCTAGTATGTTTATTCCCATACGGTATATACTGTGCACAGGTCCTATCCAGGATGCTAATAAACGTCTCCCATTTTCTTTGTGTATTTTTATGCCTCAGGATATCGTCCCAGTTAATTGCACCAAGATCCTCTCTCATCCGTTGGAAATTTGCCCTCCTGAAGTTTAGTGTCCTTGTCACCCCTCTACTACACATCTTATTAAAGGAGACCTGAAAACGTATTATTTTGTGATCACTATTCCCCAAGTGACCCCCAACCCTTATATTTGATATGCGGTCTGGCCTGTTGGTTAATATTAGGTCTAGCAGTGCCCCCCTCCTTGTTGGGTCCTGAACCAGTTGTGAAAGGTAATTGTCTCTCATAGTTGTCAAAAACCGATTATCTTTACTGGAATTGCAGGTTTCTGTTCCCCAATCTATTTCAGGGTAGTTGAAGTCCCCCATAATAATGACTTCTCCTTGAGTCGCAGCTTCATCTATTTGCTTTACGAGGATATTCTCCATTGCTTCCATTATTTTTGGAGATTTATAACAAACCCCTATCAGTATTTTATTATTTTTTCCCCCTCCCCTTATCTCCACCCACAGGGACTCCACATTTTCATTAGATTCACCTATATTATCACGTAGGATGGGTTTTAAGGTGGATTTTACATACAGACACACCCCACCCCCTCGCTTATCTGTACGGTCATTTCTGAACAGGCTATAGCCCTGCAAGTTAACAGCCCAGTCATGGCTCTCATCCACCCATGTTTCAGATATCCCCACCATGTCATAATTATGCTCCAACAACATTAGTTCTAATTCGTCCATTTTGTTGGCGAGGCTTCTCGCATTAGTATACATGCACTTGATGTTACTCTCTGTACCTCTATTCTTTCTTAAATTACTAACTGTTCTAACCCCACCCCCCATGCCTCCGCCACCCCCAACTTCCTTATTTGTGCCCAGGTCTCTATCTGCCCTATCTTCCCCTCCTATAAAATGAATACCCTCCCCCCCAATCCCTAGTTTAAACACTCCTCCAACCTTCTAGCCATTTTCTCCCCCAGCACAGCTGCCCCTTCCCCATTGAGGTGCAGCCCGTCCCTAGCGTAGAGCCTGTAGCCAACTGAGAAGTCGGCCCAGTTCTGCAGGAACCCAAACCCCTCCTTCCAACACCAATTCTTGAGCCACTTATTAACCTCCCTAATCCCCCGTTGCCTCTCTGGCGTGGCACGTGGTACAGGCAGTATTTCGGAAAATACCACGTTGGAGGTCCTTGCTTTCAGCTTGCAGCCTAATTCCCTGAAATCATCTTTAAGGACCTTCCACCTACCTCTAACTTTGTCATTTGTGCCAATGTGCACCATGACCGCTGGGTCCTCACCAGCCCCTCCCAGTAATCTGTCCACCCGATCAGCGATGTGTCGGACTCGAGCGCCAGGTAGGCAGCACACCGTTCGACGATCCCTGTCTTTGTGACAGATTGCCCTATCTGTTCCCCTAATAATTGAGTCCCCCACTACCAGCACCTGTCTGGCCTGCCCTGCTCTCCTATTTCCCTCCTTACTGGAGCAGTCACTCCTCCGGCTTTCAGAGGACATGCCTGGCTGCAGCAGTGCTACCCCTGCACTGGCACCCCCCTCATCTGCCAACTTAGCAAACTTATTGGGGTGTGCCAGATCAGGACTAGCCTCCCTGGCACTCTTCCCTCTACCCCGCCTTCTATCTGTCACCCAGCTAACTGCCACACTGTCCTGCAGCTCCATCCTGCCATCCCCCTCCTCATCTATCCCATTGAGCGTCTGCTCAGTGAGCAGAAGACTCCTGTCCATATTGTCTATGGATCTCAGTGTTGCCAGCTGCACATTTAGATCCAGAATCTGGGATTCCAAATGCACAACGTGCTCACATCTCGCACAGCAGTATGCACCCTCGACCGGCTGATCAAGGACTGCATACATGAGGCAAGATGTGCACTGGATGGCATTAACAATAGTGGAGCACATTTCCTAATGGGGATTGCACCACACAAACGTTATATAAAAAATAAATACAAAGTATTAATTAAAAACAGACAGCAATTCCTCCCTTGGAAACTCCCTGATTCCAAAGTCACTGAATCACAAGTCACACTTACCGCCGTCCACACTTACGCTCAGGTCACACTCAGCTCGCTCACACTCGCTATGCTGAAGATTTAAAGATGTTTTTTTTTTCTCTATTTCCCTTCAACAACAAGCCACCTTGCTGTTCAAATGTACTTCCCCCAAAAAAAAAAGCCACCTGATGAATGCAGCGATCCAAAGACAGCAGCGCTACCACTTATAACCACCGGAGGGAGCCCAAGAGCAGAATTCACAACAACAAAGTAAGTAGAAATATGAAAAATGATCCAGGTCCAGTAGCTACGTTGTTAGTCTTAGGCTGCCGGACTAGAGCCCTGCAAACCACCCTGAACCTACTAGCATTCCTGGTTCTTCTCTGGTTAACATGTTTGGCGTGATGTCATGCACACGTCACACTGCAACAATGACATCGTGTCAGACATACTAATCAGAATAGGCACCAAGGATAGGGGCAGGTAGGAGGAGATATGTAAGGTTCTGGTCTGGCGGCCACTAGACCAGGGTCCTAAAAATCATTTAGCCCTAAAAGTGACCCGTCCATTCATGTGAGGATGTAAGTAAGGGAAGAGCTGAATGGAAGAGAATGGAAGCAGGTGGAAGATAACAAAATCAGGGTTTTACATATTGGAGGGAGCGTGATCACTAGCAGCAGAAGATGAGTGTGCTGATCTTGTGAGGTAAAGTGACCTGTCCATTTATGAGATATCAGTGAGGACGGGACTGCTTGTGACAACAGAGTCATGATGTCAGGAGTGGGAAGCAGACGTGGGAATCCAGTAACTGTAGTACATGGAAGAAGCAAAACAGAGTATTCTAGGAGTGAAATATTTCAATCGTATAAAGGAAGTGATAACATTGTCGAGGACACAGACAAAAACATTACAATTCATTTCATGTATCCAGCTTTCATAATTTTTCACTTTGCACTGCTGAGTCTGACCCTTCAGCACTTTACATTTGTGTCACGACTCCCGGGTAATACTTATGTGGGAAATGCTGCACACAGCAGCAAGGAAGCTGAGCAAAGCATTACTAACCAGGTACAAACAGGACCTGAACCATGTGACAGAGTGGGAGGTGATCGGGGGCGGAGCCAAATGCTGGGGAACAGAGAAAGGATAAACACAAGAGAGTAGTCCAATAAGCTAAGATCAGAGCCAGGAGATCACAAAGTACCAAAGGGGTGAGACAGAGGATTGTCAGAAGTGAAGCCAGAGGTCAGGAATCCAGAAGAACAAATAGAGTAACGCACGGAGAGCAAGGAAAACAACTGCAAACCGGGCACACACTCCAGAGGTCAGGCACACAAACTAGAACAGAAACTATAGCTGACAGCCAATCCTAGTCTGGAGTGAGTATAAATACCCCACACAGATCGAAAGAGAGACCAGCAAAATTAACCCTGAGAGAACAGGACATTAAACATGTCCTAACCATGACATATGAATATGACTCCAACTAAAGGCGGAACTTCAAAAACTAGGAGCCAATATAAAATCCATACCAGTACTAGCGACTTGGGTCTGTGTAATTGTTATATAAGCACACCCTATAATAATGTCCTGATCACAGCCTAACCTAAGCCTTAAACAATACACTGTAGGCTGTAGTCTCATACACTAGTATATACTGAATGTATGTATATACAATCCTGGCCAAAAGTGTTGGCATCCTTTAAATTCCTCCAGAAAATATTACAATTACACATTTTTTGTTAAACACATGTTTATTTCTTTTGTTTATAATGGAACAACACAAAAAATGGAGAAAAAAGGCAAATTTGACATAATTTCATACAAAACCCCAAAAATGAACAGGACAAAGAAGTTGCCACCTTTCCAAAATTGTGAGTAAGCAACTTTGTATCAAGCATGTGATGCTCATTCACGCTCACCTGTGGCAAGTAACAGGTGCGGACAATATGAAAAATCACACCTGTAACCAGATAAAAAAGGGAGAAGTTGACTCAATCTGTGCATTGTGTGTCTGTGTGTGCCATACTAAGCATGGAGGACAGAAAGAAAGTAGAACTGTTTGAGAATTTGAGAACCAAAAATTGTTGAAAAATATCAGCAATCTCAAGGTTACAAGTCTATCTCCAGAGATATTGATGTTCCTTTGTTCACGGTGCTCAACATAATGAAGAAATTTATATCCCATGGCACTGTAGCTAATCTCACTGGATGTGGTGTGGACGGCAGAGAAAAATTAATGAAAGGCTGCAAAGTAGGATAGTCTAGTTGGTAAATAAGCAGTCCCAATCAAGTTCCAAAGAAATTCAAGCTGTCCTGCAGGCTCAGGGTGCATCAGTGTCAGCTCAAAAATCCATTGACATTTGACTGAAATGAAACGGTATGACAGGAGACCCACTGCTGACACAGAAACATAAAAAAGCTAGACTGCAGTTTGCAAAAGTGTACGTGCATAAGCCAAAATGCTTGTAGGAAAGCGTGTTCAGGACACATGAAATCAAGATACAGCTATTTGGTAAAGAGCATCAATCTTCTGTTTACCGAAAACGGAATAAGGCCTACAAGAGAAGAACACAGTACCTACAGTCAAGTATGATGGAGGTTTGTTATGGACCTGGTGGTTAGGAGCACCCGGAATGACCTGATGAGTAAATTCAAAAATCGGGACTAGCTCTGGGTAAGTGGGAACTCTGCTGACCGCAAACCCTACTCCTATCACACACACTAGAAATAGCCGTGGAGTGTACCTAACTCTCCCTAGACGCCTCTTCACAGCCTAAGAGCTAACTACACCTAAAGATAGAAATAGAAGCCTTACCTTGCCTCAGAGAAATTCCCCAAAGGTAAAGGCAGAGCCCCACATATATATTGACTGTGAGTTAAAAGGAAAGTCACAAACACAGGAATGAAACAGGTTTTAGCAAAGGAGGCCAGATTTCACTAAATAGTCAGAGGATAGAAAAGGGAACTATGCGGTCAGCACAAAAGACTACAAAAAACCACGCAGAGTAAGCAAAAAGACTCCCCACACCGACTCACGGTGTGGAGGTGCCACTCTGCACCCCAGAGCTTCCAGCTAGCAAGGGAATATCATGATAGCAAGCTGGACTAGAAATTAGCAGTAACAACAAATGAACCAGCAGGGACTTAGCTTCTGCTGGAGTAGACAGGTCCTCAGAGAAGTCCAAGAGAGATCTGAACCAATACTGAACATTGACAGCTGGCATGAAGTAACGATCTGAGTGGAGTTAAATAGGGAAGAAGCATAGCAATAAACGAGAGCAGCTGATAAAGCCAACCTCAGTGACCAGCAGTTCCGCTCGAAGCCACCAGAGGGAGTCCAAGAGCAGAACCAACCAAAGTACCATTCATGACCACAGGAGGGAGTCCGAGAACGGAATTCACAACAGAGGTTCAAAGATGTTCTAGGGTTGTTTTGTTGCCTCTGGCACTGGGTGCCTTGACTGTGTGTAAGGCATTAAGGCATTATGAAATGTGAAGATTACCAATACATTTTGTAATGTAGTGCCCAGTGTCAGAAATCTAGGTTTGCATCCTAGGACATGGGTCTTCCAGCCATACAGTGACCCCAAAAATACTAAAAAAGGCACTGGAGAGTTCTGAAGTGGCAGCAATGAGTTCGGATCTAAATCCCATTGACCCAATACGGAAAGATCTTAAAATTCCTTTGGGATATGGTGCCTTCAAATATGAGAGACCTGGAGCAGTTTAAAAAACAATAAAAGTTGCCCAAAATTCCAGGTGTAAGAAGCTTGTCTGGACCATTTTTGGGGTTTTGTATGGAATGATGTCCAATTTGCGTTTTTCCTGTTTGTTTTTTGTGTTGTTCCAATACACGCAAATTATATAAACATGTGTATAACAAAACATGCGTAATTGTAATAATTTTTTGGCAAAAATATTTGTATGTTAGAGGAGAAATGTATTACGATGATTGCTATCTTCCGTGATGTGAAACCCAGAAGTTTCTCTCCAGCATGTTATGTGCTGAGGAGTTGGCCATGACAGGGTTGGGGTTTTTTGTGACTGGTGTGAGGGGGATCATATGCGAGGGTCGATATATATCCCCCATGATGCGGACAGAGTCCTATTAGACCCGCTGGAGTGCCTTGTATTCACAGCAGGATGCCTGTGAGTCACAAGGCAAAGTAAATGTAAGTGTGGACCTGGTCAAGCTGTTTGACCAAGGCAATGTTCAGGAAAACCCGGTAAGGGCATTTATTATTGAAGTGGACTACACAGTAGCGTAGCTACTGGGGGGGCAAAGGGGGCCATCGCCCCGGGCCCAGTCACATGGAGGGGCCAATTCAGAGCCGCGGTTGCTTTAGTCATTAAGCAATAAGCGGCCGCGGCTCTCTGATGTTTCAGAGTACAGGAGGAGGCAGGAGCGCAAGCTGCAGCATCGCCCCGGGCCTTGTAACATGATGCAGGAGGGGCCCACCCACCCATCCAGAGCCGCGGCCGCTTCAGTGTTAGGCTGGTTTCACACTTGCGCTTTGATCTGCAGCGTTTTAGCACTAAAAAACGCATGCGTTTTTTTCCTATACTTAACATTAAAAACGCATGCGTTTTTTAGCGTGCGTTTTGACGCGTTTTCGGCAACGCATGTGTTTTTTGACGCGTGCGTTCATTTGCAGAAATGCAACATGTAGTAATTTCTAGCGGCGTTTTTTTGCCGCGAAAAAACGCATGCGTTTATTCGCGGCAAAAAAATGCATTGCTGTCTATGTAAACGCATGCGTTTTTAAGCACATGCGTTTGTTTGCGTTAAAAACGCATGCGTTTTTATAGAAAAACACAAGAAAAAACAAGAAAACCCTAACCCTAACCCTAAACACAAGAAAAAACAAGAAAACCCTAACCCTAAACACAAGAAAAAACAAGAAAACCCTAACCCTAACCCTAGGGTTACTAGGGATCCTAACCCTAAACCTAACTCTAACCCTAAGGTTAGGATCCCTAGTAACCCTAGGGATCCTAACCCTAACCCTAGGGATCCTAACCCTAACCCTTAGGGTTAGGATCCTAACCCTTAGGGTTAGGGTTAGGGTTAGGATCCCTAGGGTTAGGGTTAGGGTTAGAGTTAGGATCCCTAGGGTTAGGGTTAGGGTTAGAGTTAGGGTTAGGATCCCTAGGGTTAGGGTTAGGATTAGGATCCCCAGGGTTAGGGTTAGGGCTAGGGTTAGGATCCCTAGGGTTAGGGCTAGGGTTAGGGTTAGAGTTAGGGTTAGGATCCCTAGGGTTAGGGTTAGGATTAGGATCCCTAGGGTTACTAGGGATCCTAACCATAACCCTAACCCTAACCCTAGGGATCCTAACCCTTAGGGTTAGGGTTAGGATCCCTAGGATTAGGGTTAGGGTTAGGATCCCTAGGGTTACTAGGGATCCTAACCCTAACCCTAGCTATTTCTGTTTATAGTGGGTTTTCTAGTTGATTTTGATGATTGGCAGCTGTCACACACTTCTCAGCATGCGTTTAAAAAACGCAAACGCAGGAAAAAACGCATGTAAATGCGGTAAAACGCCGCATTTTTTTCTGAATGCAAAAACGCATGCTTCTATAAAACGCGGCATTTTGCAGCGTTTACATGCGTTTTTTCACCACCTGCGTTTTTTTAAAAAACGCTGCAGATCATAACGCAAGTGTGAAACCAGCCTTAAGCAATAAGCGGCCGCGGCTCTCTGCAGTCCAGACATGGCGATGCGCTGCTGCCTGGTCTCCGCTCAGCTGGAGACTCTGCACGCTGCACAGCAGCCAATAGCAGAGTCCCACTGCGAGCGCACGGTGAGGGCTGGAGCGCTGCTAACCTGATAATATCTTGACAGGCTGGCAGCGCTGCAGATAGCTCCGCCTCCACCCCAGGTCTGCTGCTCCTATTGGCCCGCTGTTCTCAGGTCCTAGTCGGCACTCAGCAGCATCTCTTATTGTGCCAGGAGCCCAAGATAGTGCCACCTGGACAACCTGACGGACGGGAGAGAGAGGCAGGAGTCAGGAGGACGGACATTTTCATACATGTAAGGGCTGCTGACTGTGAAACAGTGCAATTTTCGACTTCTTTTAAATAAATGAAAGCACAAATGACACTGCACATGATGTTAGTAATGCTACTGTGGGAGTGAGGTGAATGTTAGGGGGAGAGGGGGAGTTGAGTTAGGGTAGTGGGGGTGGGTGGCGCTGTAGGGGCATGCCTGCTATATTTCTTTTCATGGAGTGTTATCATCTACTAGTTGTCTGGGTGGATGTAGGGGGCTTATTATATTTACAGCTGTTAGGCTATGTCTACACGTTCAGGATTCCCTGCGCTTTGGATGCAGCAAATACCCCGCTCCACCAAAAGCGCTGCCCCCTGTTGTACGCGCGGTGATTCCGCTTGTGTTAATTGAACACAGGCGGATTCACCACATCGTATTCATAGACTGGGTTATTCATCTTGTGGAGATGAAGTATCTTCACAAGATAAACAGACATGCTGCGGTCTATAAAAACGCGCCGCATGTACGGTTACGCAGGTCTGCCACCTGCGTGTTTGTGCGCATAGTGGAGACGGGATTTCATAAAATCCCCTCTACTATGCTGTAACATCTGGACGCTGTAAATTGGATGCTGCGGCTGTACGCAGCGTCCAATCCGCAGCAAATCCGGAAGGTTTCATGACCATGGAAACACAGCCTTGGTATAACAAGCCCTCATACATTAACCATGGCTCTAGCTGCACTTTATTTAAAGGGATTGTCTGATCTCATGCTGCAAGTTTGCTATGTGGCTGTAAAATTGTGACCCTTCACATCTCACATACTAAGGATTCGCCATTACCCATATCGACAAGTATGCGATTTGCTTACTCCTGGCCATGTTCTAACTGTGCAGCCTCAATGAGGCCTCTTTCACACGTCCGTTTATTTCCAATACCAGAAAAAACGGTACCAGACATATCCATGTCCGTGTGTGTAATACGTGCGGCACACATGTAACTGAGATGCCCACAAGAGTGTTTAAAACCACCATAAGGCTGTGTGCACACGTTTTTTCGCCTTTTTTGCGCTATAAAAACGCAAAAAAACCCCGCATACATTATGCATCCCATCATTTAGAATGCATTCCACAATTTTTGTGCACATGATGCATTTTTTTCTGCAAAAAAAATGCATCGCAGTAAAAAACGCAGCATGTTCATTAATTTTGTGGATTTTTTGTGGATTTCCCACTATATTATTGCATTGGGAACCTCCGGAAAAATCTGCAAAAAAAACCGCACCAAAAACGCGGTAAAAACGTGCAAAAAACACATGCAGATTTCTTGTAGAGAATGTCCTGTTTTGCTCAGGAAATTTCTGCAAGAAATCCTGAACATGTGCACATAGCCTAATTATGTAAACAAACGTTACTCAGGTTAAGGGTCCCTTTCCACTTGCGAGATAAAAAACGGTCCGTAATCTGGACCGAAAAAACGGATGGAACGTATGCGATTTTCATGCGAGTGTCATGCGAGTACAATGCGATTTTTAATCGCATCATCCGTTTTTTATAATCGCATCATCCGTATGACATCCGTATTACTGTCCGATTTGTACGCACCGGTGTCCTTTGAAAAGCCGGCAATTCAGCGCAGTGTACAGTAAAATCACACTGACAGGTTAGAATAGACTAGATATATACACATAGAATAGGTATATATACATATATATATGTCAGTGAGACACCTATATATGTATATTTATATTTAATGCAGCGCAAGATAGCATAAAAGCCGCTAATTCAATTGCCGGCTTTTAATTTCTCCTTCCCAAACCCGACAGGATATGAGACATGGTTTACATACAGTAAACCATCTCATATCCCCCTTTTTTTTGCATATTCCACACTACTAATGTTAGTAGTGTGTATGTGCAAAATTTCAGCGCTGTAGCTATTAAATTTAAGGGTTAACTCGCGGAAAAAATTGGCGTGGGCTCCCGCGCAATTTTCTCCGCCAGAGTGGTAAAGCCAGTGACTGAGGGCAGATATTAATAGCCAGGAGAGGGTCCATGGTTATTGGCCCCCCCGTGGCTAAAAACATCTGCCCCCAGCCACCCCAGAAAAGGCACATCTGGAAGATGCGCCTATTCTGGCACTTGGCCACTCTCTTCCCACTCCCTGTAGCGGTGGGATATGGGGTAATGAAGGGTTAATGCCACCTTGCTATTGTAAGGTGACATTAAGCCAGATTAATAATGGAGAGGCGTCAATTATGTCACCTATCCATTATTAATCCAATTGTAGGAAAGGGTTAAAAAACACACACACACATGATTACAAAGTAGTTTAATGAAATAAACACAGCGGTCGTTGTAATAATTTATTGCTCTCTCAATCCATCAGGAACACCCTCGCTTGGCAACATAATAAACGCACAAGATACATACCCTCAGATGTCAGATCACGTCCCACGATGTAATCCATCTGAAGGGGTTAACTAATATTACAGGCAGGAGCCCTGCTAATGCAGCTGTGCTCCGTGCTTGTAATTCCCCTGCGAATGAATGAAATGTAGGTCATTGACCTACATTTCCCTCAGTCGCGGTGATGCGCCCCCTGGTGGATGTCCTCATATGACCTGGAGCGTGGGAAAAAGTTCCCAGGCTGCAGTTTATGAGAACATCCACCAGAGGGCGCATCACCGCGACTCAATGTAAGTACAGATCCAGCTTTCCTTTCAGCACCCGGGGATTACAGGCACCAGTGAGTGGTTTATCGCAGCTCGTGCCTGTAATATTAGTTAACCCCTTCAGATGGCTTACCTCGTGGGACATGATCGGACATCAGAAGGTATGTATCTTGTGCGGTTATTATTTTGCCAAGCGAGGGTGTTCCTGATGGATTGAGAGAACAATAAATTATTACAATAACCGCTGTGTTTTTTTCATTAAACTACTTTTAAATCATGTGTGTGTGTGTTTTTTAACCCTTTCCTACAATTGGATTAATAATGGATAGGTGTCATAATTGACGCCTCTCCATCATTAATCTGGCTTAATGTCACCTTCCAATAGCAAGGTGGCATTAACCCTTCATTACCCCATATCCCACCGCTACAGGGAGTGGGAAGAGAGTGGCCAAGTGCCAGAATAGGCGCATCTTCCAGATGTGCCTTTTCTGGGGTGGCTGGGGGCAGATGTTTTTAGCCACGGGGGGGCCAATAACCATGGACCCTCTCCTGGCTATTAATATCTGCCCTCAGTCACTGGCTTTACCACTCTGGCGGAGAAAATTGCGCGGGAGCCCACGCCAATTTTTTCCGCCATTTAACCCTTTATTTCAGCAGCTACAGCGCTGAAATTTTGCACATACACACTACTAACATTAGTAGTGTGGAATATGCAAAAAAAGCGGGATATGAGATGGTTTACTGTATGAAAACCATGTCTCATATCCTGTCGGGTTTGTGCAGGAGAAATGAGAAGCCGGCAATTGAATTAGCGGCTTTAATGCTATCTAGTGCTGCATTAAATATAAATATACATATATAGGTGTCTCACTGACATATATATATGTATATATACACATTCTATGTGTATATATCTAGTCTATTCTAACCTGTCAGTGTGATTTTACTGTACACCGCGCTGAATTACCGGCTTTTCAAAGGACACCGGTGCGTAAAAATCGGACAGAACTCGCATGGTGCGAGTACTGTGCGATTTTTTTCTCGCACCCATTGACTTGCATTGGCGAGTCTCGTCCGAGAATCGCAGCAATACGCAGCATGCTGCGATTTTTTTCTCAGCCGATCCAGATTTTTCTCAGTCCGATTTCGGCTGAGAAAAAAATCGCAAATCAAAAGACACCTATTAACTAACATTGGTCCGAGTGCAATCCGATTTTTTATCGGATTGCACGCGTCCGTTTTCCTCGCAAGTGGAAAGGGACCCTAAGGGGCCCACTCAGATGTGTTTCGCCCCCCCTAGCCTGAACCCTTAGCTACGCCTCTGGGACTACAGGATGGTGGGGTAGTGAGGCGGTCCACTTCCTCCAAACCGGGTCTCACAGGTGGTCCATGGCCACAGATTCCAGTTAAAAACCCTGCAGTATACCAAATATACCACTGTACATATATATATATATATATATATATATATATATATATATATATATATATAATGTATATATATATATATATATATATATAATGTAGTGAGGAATATAAGTATCTGATACACAGTCGATTTTGCAAGTTTTCCCACCCACAAAGAATGGAGAGGTCTGTAATTTTTATCGTAGGTACACTTCACCTGTGAGAGACAGAATCTATATATATAATTGTCTAAGGGTAACTTCCGTCTGTCCTTCTGACACCGTTATTCGTTCGCTGATTGGTCTCGGCAGCTGCCTGTCATGGCTGCCGCGACCAATCAGCGACGCGCACAGTCCAGAAAAAAATGGCCGCTCCTTACTCCCCGCACTCACTGCCCGGCGCCCGCATACACCGCTCACACAGGGTTAATGCCGGCGGTAACGGACCGCGTTATGCCGCGGGTAACGCACTCCGTTACTGCTGCTATTAACCCTGTGTGTCCCCAACTTTGCACTATTGACGCTGCCTATGCGGCATCAATAGAACAAAATGTAATGTTAAAAATAATAAATAAAAAAAAAAAACCTGCTATACTCACCCTCCGCCGCCTTTCTCGCTCCTCGCCACGCTCCCCGGACCGCTCCATTACAACCGTCAGCTTGCGGTGAGGTCCCGTCCCAGGGCTGGTGTGCGGCAAGGACCTTCCGTGACGTCACGGTCATGTGACCGCGACGTCTTCATAGGTCCTGCTCCCACCAGCCCTGGCACTTGCAATGGAACTCGGCTTCAGGAAAATGGCCGCCGCGATCTCGATCTGCGCACGCGCGGCATCCCGCGGCCATTTTCCTGAAGCCGAGCACTACCATCTGCACAGGATCCCACGAAGAGGAAAGGCGGGACGCGGAGGAGCAGCGACAAGAATGGTGAGTATGATACACTACAAGGGGCCCTCGGATCGTTAGGTGAGTATGTTTATTTTTTATTTTTTGGACCTGTCACATACGTGCCTCGGTAATATACTACGTCACTGGGCAATATCCTACGTGGCTCTGCTGTATACTACAAGGCTGGGCAATATACTACGTGGCTGGACAATATACTACAAGGCTGGGCAATATACTACAAAGCTGTGCAATATACTATGTGGCTCTGTGCAATATACTACGTAGCTGTGCTGTATACTAGGTAGCTGGGCAATACACTACGTGGCAGGGCAATATACTACGTCGCTGGGCAATATACTATGTGGCTGGGCAATATACTACGTGGCTGGGCAATATACTACGTGGCTGGGCAATATACTATGTAGCTGGGCAATATACTACGTGGACATGCATATTCTAGAATACCCGATGCGTTAGAATCGGGCCACCATCTAGTCTAAAAATAAAACCAGAAAATCACATTGTATGATTTTTAAATAATTAAATCGCATTTAATTGCATGAAATAAGTATTTGATCACCTACCAACCAACAAGAATTCTGTCTCTCACAGACCTGTTAGTTTTTCTTTAAGAAGCCTCCTACTCTGCATTCATTACCTGTATTAATTGCACCTGTTTGAACTCGTTACGTGTATAAAAGACACCTGTCTAGACAATCAATCACACTCCAACCTCTCCAGCATGGCCAAGACCAAAGAGCTGTAAAGGGTACCAGGGACAAAATTGTAGACCTGCACAAGCCTGGGATTGGCTACAGGACAATAGGCAAGCAGGTTGGTGAGAAGGCTACAACTGTTGGCACAATTATTAGAAAATGGAAGAAACACAAGATGACTGTTAATTTTCCTCAGTCTGGGGCTACATGCAAGATCTCGGACATGGTCAATGAGCTGAAGAAAGCAGGGACGACAGTCTCCACATTACCATTAGTAGCACACTACGCTATCATGGATTAAAATCCTGCAGGTCATGCAAGGTCCCTCTGCTCACGCCAGCACATGTCCGGGCCTGTTTGAAGTTCACTAATGACCAGATGATTCAGAGGAGGAATGGGAGAAGGTCATGTGGTCAGATGAGACCAAAATAGAACTTTTGGTATCAACTCCACTCATCATATTTGGAGGAAGAAGAAGTATTAGAACAACCCCAAGAACACTGTCCTGCCTGTCAGGCATGGTGGGGGTAGAACATCATACTTTGGGGGGGCTTCTGCCAAGGGGACAGGATAACTGCATCGTAATGAAGGGAGGATGGATGGGGTCATGTATCACTATATTTTGGCCAACAACCTCCTCCCCTCAGAAAGAGCAATGAAGATAGTTCGTGGCTGGGTCTTCCACCATGACTATAATCAAAAACACACAGTCAGGGCAACTAAGGAGTGGCTCCATAAGAAGCAATTCAAGGTCCTGATGTCTCCAGACCTGAACCCAATACAAAATCTTTGGAGGAAGCTGAAACTCAATGTTGCCCAGCGACCGCCCTGAAAACTAGAAGATCTGTATGGAGGAGGG
This sequence comes from Ranitomeya variabilis, assembly GCF_051348905.1. NCBI lineage: Eukaryota > Metazoa > Chordata > Amphibia > Anura > Dendrobatidae > Ranitomeya > Ranitomeya variabilis. Next base: position 21,954,758 of record NC_135235.1, read on the forward strand.
GGCCAAAATCCCTGCTGCAGTGTGTGCACACCTGGTCAAGAACTGGTCTGACCTCTGTAATTGCAAACAAAGGTTTCTGGACCAAATATTAAGTTCTGTTTTTCTATTGTATCAAATACTTTTTTCATGCACTAAAATGCAAATTAGTTATGTAAAAATACTACAGTGTGATTTCCTGGATTCTTTTAAAGAGTCTGTCTCTCACAGGCAGGGCCGCCATCAGGGCATTACAGCCGTGACTGGCGTATGGGGCCCGGTGGGCAGAGGGGGCCCACATCGGGCCCTGTCTCATCTGCTCACCGGGCCCCTACCGGCAGCCGCAGGCTAAACCGGGCCCTTAGCGGCGCTGCAGCTGTTTAACGCTATTGACAATAGTTAACAGCCGCCTGCCAATCTGAGGCTGGCAGCTGACGTCAGTCGCAGTGTGCATGTCGCCGGCGTCTGACGTCATTGTCAGTCGCCAGCGAGTGCGCGCTTCAGCTGCGTGGAGACAGCAGGAGCGCGGCCAGGTAAGCAGAACTTGATTTTTTTTTTTTTAATTGAGAGCGGCGATCCGGGGGGCCCAGGGCAGAATGCTGGACACAGGGGCATAACGCTGGACATAGGGGCAGAAAGCTGGACACAGGGGCACAAATCTGGACACAGAGGCAGAACGCTGGACACGGGCAGAACGCTGGACACGGGCAGAAAGCTGGACACAGGGGCAGAACGCTGGACACAAGGGCAGAACGCTGGACACAGAGGCAGAACGCTGGACACAGAGGCAGAACGCTGGACACAGAGGCAGAACGCTGGACGCAGGGGCAGAAAGCTGGACGCAGAGGCAGAAAGCTGGACACAGAGGCAGAAAGCTGGACACAGGGGCAGAAAGCTGGACACAGGGGCAGAACGCTGGACACAGGGGCAGAACGCTGGACACAGGGGCAGAACGCTGGACACAGGGGCAGAACGCTGGACACAGGGGCCGAATGCTGGACACGGGCAGAAAGCTGGACATTGGGGCAGAATGCTGGACACAGGGGCAGAAAGCTAGACACGGGCAGAAAGCTGGACACAGGGGCAGAAAGCTAGACACGGGCAGATTGCTGGACACAGGGGCAGAATGCTGGACACTGGTGCAGAATGCTGGACACTGGTGCAGAATGGAGAAACGGGGCATGATTGGAGACACGGGGCAGGATGACAGACATGGCGGCATGACTGGAGACACTGGGGCATGACTGGAGACAGATGGGGCAGGATTGGAAACAGATGGGGCAGAATGGAGACACAGGGGGCATGATTGCAGACATGGGGGCATGATTGGAGACGGGGCAGAATGGTGATACGGCATGATTGGAGACACTGGAGGCAGGATTGGAGACAGATGGGGCAGGATCATGGGGAGGATGGATACGATGGAGACAGATGGGGCAGGATGGGGAGATCATATGGTGTAGAATGGATACTCATTAGGGCAGGATGGGAGAACAGATTGCTGACGCCAGAAATGAGACACACGGGGGCTAGGATGGCGAATATTATTATCATAGGGGCTAATTAAGGGATATTATTACTGCAGTTATGTATTTATTTTATTTTTTGAGTACACTGTTTTAAATGGAGGGGCAGTCCTATTACTGTGTGGAGTGATACTATGTTGCCTTCTTCATGTGGTGTAATGTAGAAGTTGGGAAAATTAAGTAATGTGTTCTGCAAGCGGAACTCGAGATGACTTCATCTAGAGACGTCACTGGTGAGTCAGTGTTACCTATACACTGACACTATACACTGTATACTATATACACCGGTCCTGTGTATAATGTCACCAGTGATCACTGTATTACCTATACACTATATACAGAGCTCCTGTGTATAATATCACTGGTGATCACTGTATTACCTGTACACAGACACTGCATACTAAGTACAGATCTCCTGTGTATAATGGCACTGATGGTGATAGTATTGCGTTTTTTTTTATATTATTGATCAGTATTGTAGTATTCAGTCACTATGTGGTGGTAATATGTGGTCTGGTCATGATGTTGTGGTATTTGTTCCTTGTATTTGATATTATTCAATCATTGTGGTGGTAATATGTCATCTGGTCATGGTGCTGTGGTATTTGTTCCTTGTATGTGGTATTATAGGTCATTTTAAAAATTGAAAAATAAATAAAAATATACCTAAATTGTATTGCATATTTTAACAAATATTTAATAGGTTACAGTAGAGTAGGGCCTGGCCAAAAGTGTCTACCTTGTCATTTTGGTGGCTTAAAAAATCTTTTGGCCAAAACAAAAGCTGCCGGCTATATGTGTGATCTGGTGATGGGAACTGTCTATGTGTGATAGGTGAGAAGTGGAGATTTTCCAAAAGAGACAGCGGTGGGACTGTGGACAGTTTGAGGGGTGGAGCGTGGAGGTGGGGCTGGGGTAGAGCCTGGGCGGAGTCTCAAGGGGGCCCCGAAAATTTTGCCAGTATGGGGCCCCGAAATTTCTAGCGGCAGCCCTGCTCACAGGTGAAGTGTACAGATGATAAAAATTACAGACCTCTCCATTCTTTATAGGTGGGAAAACCTGCAAAATCGTCAGTGTATTAAATACTTATTTCCTCTACTGTGTGTGTGTGTATATATATATATTGACAACCACTGGCCAAAATCCAAAATTAGCATATAGATGGAATGCTCTTGTATCTGTATCTGGTGGGAGCGGCAGAAGGGAAGAACACATAGTTCACCCACACTTATAACAATACCCAGAGAATGACCGCACCGCCCCTCTCATAAGGACACAGCCAGAGACTGACACATGGAAGATGTGCCGCCATTCTCTCCCCTCCAAGCGGTCTCCCTTTAATGTCTGTTATCTGCTGTTCTGCATGACCGGCTCCATGGTTGCTTGTCCCTTCCCAGAAGATGAGTGTTAAATGATGTAAAGGACATAGATATCCCGCTAATTACCGAGCCCCATTGTGCTGCTGACCAGACTTCAATCCCAGTATAGTGAAATCAAACATCGAGGGCGTCTAAGATCATTCTCCACATGATGGAAGCTCTGAAAGGGGAACTCATAGGGCTTATAAATCGGTGTATAATTATACATGTACAGCTAGTATAGTTTATAAATAATTGATATAATGATATGGAGCATACTGGTATAACCTGGGCATCTTCTGTATATAATCCCTTGTAGATCGTGAGCCCTTCTCTTTTCCTGTACTAGACATGACTTTTATTGTTAAGAGTACTGTACTCATTTTTATTATATATACCCCTTTTCACATGTTAAACGCCACGGAATAAATGGAGCTATAATAATAATAAATAATAATAATATATAATTATATATGTACAGCCGGTATAATCTGGATATCTCCTGTATACAATTATATACGTACAGCTGGTATAACCTGGGTATCTTTTGTATATAATTTGTGAGGCAGTGAACGGTGTCACAGGTAGTCTCCCCAGGATGCGCACGGAGGCATAGTGAGGCCATGAGTGGGCATTGCAGTTGCAGGTGTAGCTGTGATTGCAATGGTGAGGCAGTGACCGTTGTCACAGGTAGGGGTCACTGTGTGTTCTCCCCAGGTTGTGCACAGAGGCGTATGAAGGCCATAGGAGTGCATGGCAGTCACGGGCATAGCGGTGGCTACAATGCAGACTAGAAATAATAAAAGTAAGTGTTAGTCTTGGACATGCTAGTGTCCAAGATAGATGTAGAGAAAACCTGCTCTGGGATGTTGTGTTGTGAAACAGACTGCAGGATGGTAGTCGTGTAGTCTGTTTTATTCCAGGCCCGGGTTTTCCATCTGACTGAAGGCCACAGGTTTCTTTGTTACAAGCCCTACAGTAAAGGGTTTGGGTGTGTCGGTGTCAGGTGTAATGTCAGTGTGAGTCTGGTGTTCGGCGAGAGTGCAGAGCAGAGGCCCTGCAGAGCGCTGGCTGTGTATGTGAAGCAACACAAGCAAGCGGAGCCGAACAGCCAAGGCAGCTGGAAGGTCTGGCACCCACAAGGGACACAGTGGTGTAGACGCCCACGGCAACCGGTCACAGGAGGACTGGCATGTTTAGTGCCTGCAAACAGGAGGATATGGTTCCCGGCTGCAATCAAAAGATATCATGGACTGTGTTATGCTGTGAGTAAGAGATATTAACATGGTGGTGTAGTCACCCATGGTAACTGGTCAGAGGAAGACTGGCGTGCTTAGTGACTGCAATCTAAAGGATACCGTGTACTGTGTAAAAGCTGTAAGAGACATTGACACGGTGGTGCAGTCACCCACCATTACTAGTCAAAGGGAAGGTCAGCGTGCTTAGTGACTGTAGTCTAAAGGACGCCGTGTAGTATGTAGTGCTGTGCAATGGACACTAATATCACATGCACTTGTGTGAATTGGACATTTAATGCCGAGAAGAAGTAACGCATTAAAGGAGTTTTGTGTCTGAACTTTGATATAACCTGGGTATCTCCTCTATATAATTATATATGTACAGCTGGTATAACCTGGGCATCTCCTCTATATAATTATAGATAATAGATATACAGCTGGTATAACCTGGGCATCTCCATTATATACTTATTTATAAATACAGCTGGTATAACCTGGGCACCTCCTCAATATAATTATATATGTATAGCTGGTATAACCTGGGCAGCTCCTCTATATAGTTATATATGTATATACAGCTGGTATAACCTGGGCATCTCCTGAATATAATTATATATGTACCGCTGGTATAACCTGGGTATATTCTATATATAATTATATATGTACAGCTGGTATAACCTGGGCATCTCCTGTATATAATTATACATGTACAGCTGGTATAACCTGGGCATCTCCTGAATATAATTATATATGTACCGCTGGTATAACCTGGGTATATTCTATATATAATTATATATGTACAGCTGGTATAACCTGGGCATCTCCTGTATATAATTATACATGTACAGCTGGTATAACCTGGGTATCTCCTGTATATAATTATATATGTACAGCTGGTATAACCTGGGCATCTCCTGTATATAATTATATATGTACAGCTGGTATAACCTGGGCATCTCCTGTATATAATTATATATGTAATGCTGGTATAACCTGGGTATATTCTATATATAATTACAGTATATTGTCTTGTGCTTTACAGATGCTGACAATAGCGCTGTAAAATCTAATCTTTTGTAATCCCAGAACATTCTGACAATGTAATAAATGTAACACATAAATTCAAGGTCAAAATAAACTGCAAACAAAAAGGAGATTGAAGGCGGCAGTAGGTATCTGAGAACTGTGCCTGAGCTACAATGTCTGGATGTTATCATGCTCTGCACCATCATATGAATGTGTCTGTACAACCAGAATTAAAAATATTAAATACTATGTTTCACAAACTGCAAGTATAGTTACATCAGGGAGACAACTACCTAAACTGTAAACCAACAAGGGCCTGACATTATAATGCTCACACCTATAGAAAAGAATAAACTACAATAAAATGAAAATGCTTTAATATTGACATTGTGATGTGTACCGTCTGTACAAAAACATATTTACAGTAATTTTTCTTCTATATATATAAAACTATGACTCAATAGTAGAGTCCTCTCCCTGCTCACCTCTTCCTTCTTTTTACTCCCCCGTGCCGTGAAGATGTGTGCACTTATGCTTCAATAAAGACAAGCCTTGATCACAGGTCCGGTGAGTGTTGCTGCGTTCTTTTCTACTATTGACACATGGTTTTCTCCTTACTTCTGACGCGAGCACCTCCCGAGATTGCCGGGTTTCCAGTACTGAGGACTGAGTATACACCTAGTTACTGAGGACTGAGTATACACCTAGTCTCGCTTTCAGGCTGTGCTGCTTTACTTTTGTATCTTCTTTTTGGATAAAACTATGACTACTATACTACTGCCCCTATGTACAAGAATATAACTACTATAACACTGCCACTATGTACAAGAATATAACTACTATATTACTGCCCCCTATGTATAAGAATATAACTACTATAATACTGCTCCTATGTACAAGAATATAACTACTATAATACTGCCCCCTATGTATAAGAATATAACTAGTATAATACTGCACCTATGTACTAGAATATAACTACTATAATACTGCTCCTATGTACAAGAATATAACTACTATAATACTGCCCCTATGTACAAGAATATAACTACTATAATACTGCTCCCTATGTACAATAATATAACTACTATAATACTGCACCTATGTACAAGAATATAACTACTCTAATACTGCACCTATGTACAAGAATATAACTACTATAATGCTGCCTTCTATTTACAAGAATATAACTACTATACTACTGCCCCATGTACAAGAATATAACTACTATAATACTGCACCTATGTACAAGAATATAACTACTGTAATACTGCCCCTATGTACAAGAATATAACTACTATAATACTGCACCTATGTACAAGAATATAACTACTATAATACTGCCCTTTATGTACAAGAATATAACTACTATAATGCTGCATCTTTGTACAAGAATATAACTACTATAATACTGCTCCTATGTACAGGAATATAACTACTATAATACTTCCCCTATGTACAAGAATACAACTACTATAATGCTGCCTTCTATTTACAACAATATAACTACTATACTACTGCTTCTATGTACAAGAATATAACTACTATAATACTGCCCCCTATGTACAAGAATATCACTACTATAATACTGCCCCTATGTACAAGAATATAACTAATATAATACTGCCCTTATGTACAAGAATAAAACTACTATAATACTGCTCCCTATGTACAAGAATATAGCTACTATAATACTGCTCCTATGTACAAGAATATAACTACTATAATACTGCCCGCTATTCACAAGAATATAACTACTATAATACTGCTCCTATGTACAAGAATATAACTACTATAATACTGCCCGCTATGTACAAGAATATAACTACTGTAATACCGCTCCTATGTACAAGAATATAACTACTATAATACTGCTCCTATGTACAAGAATGTAACTACTATAATACTGCCCCTATGTACAAGAATAGAACTACAATAATACTGTCCCTATGTACAAGAATATAACTACTATAATACTGCCACTATGTACAAGAATATAACTACTGTAATACTGCTCCTATGTACAAGAATATAACTACTATAATACTGCTGCTATGTACAAGAATATAATTACTATAATACTGCCCCTATATACAAGAATATAACTACTATAATACTGCACCCTATGTACAGGAATATAACTACTATAGTACTGCTCCTATGTACAAGAATATAACTACTATAATGCTGCCTTCTATTTACAAGAATATAGCTACTATAATACTGCTCCTATGTACAGGAATATAACTACTATAATACTGCCTGTATGTACAAGAATATAACTACTATAATACTGCTCCTATGTACAGGAATATAACTACTATAATACTGCCTGCTATGTACAGGAATATAACTACTATAATACTGCTCCTATGTACAAGAATATAACTACTATAATACTGCCCCTATGTACAATATAACTACTATAATACTGCTCCCTATGTACAAGAATATAACTACTACAATACTGTCCCTATGTTCAAGAATATAACTACTATAATACTGTCCCTATGTACAAGAATATAACTACTATAGTACTGTCCCTATGTACAAGAATATAACTACTATAATACTGCTCCTATGTACAATATAACTACTATAATACTGCCCCTATGTACAAGAGTATGTATCTACTATAATACTGCCCCCTTTATACAAGAATATAACTACTATAATACTGCTCCTATGTGCAAGAATATAACTACTATAATACTGCCCCTATGTACAAGAATATAACTACTATAATACTGCCCCTATGTACAAGAATATAACTACTATAATACTGCCCCCTATATACAAGAATATAACTACTATAATACTGCTCCTATGTGCAAGAATATATCTACTATAATACTGCTCCTATGTACAAGAATATAACTACTATAATATTGCTCCTATATACAATAATAAAACTGCTACATTACTGACTTTATAGGCAATGGGTGAACTGAATATATGTAGGATTTACAGTTTTTGGCATATTAACAGATACATTTCATTGATAAATATGGTGCAGATTTTAATGTTTCCATTTTCTTTCTATGACTTTTCTTTAAATCAACTTTTACTGTTTTCTATTAAAGCTTATTTAATGTAAAACTCTGTCTCTAAGGTGCACTGCTAAATAGTAAAAATTAAACGCTTTAACATTGTTGCGCCAGATTTTGCTGTTGTCTGAGGAATGTTTTGCATCGCTGAATTCAAATGGACATATCATCAATGTTACATCGAGCACCTGGAATGGATCCTAGAAGGGTCCGTCTACTGTGCATTATGTGCGCAGCCCACCCAGCATAATCCCTGGAGTAGGACCGCTGTGACATTCCCTCGTTAAGGTCTCTCGAGAACGCTGCACTCGAGGTCTACAGACCAATATCCACCTTTCCCTGCGTCCAAGACAAAAGCTAGACTCATGAATGACGAGGATAGATGTCCATTCAAGCCACCATTGCCATCTTGAATTGCCCCATGATAGCCTTTGAGAGCAAAGAGAGATGTCAATGATGGGGAACCTGTAGCTGGTCCTCTGATTCATAGCTCAATGTTGTGCTGATGCCTTCTGATGGTTTGTGTAGAAACTGACGCCTTAGAGCACATCTGGGACGTCATTGGTTGGTTATTACACAGGAGCCGCCAGCAGAGGATCTTGATGATATGCCTATTCAGTGGCAGAACCTTCCTCAGACGAACATTATTAAGCTTATTTACAACCACGAGGCTGGAAGTCCTGGGATTTCTGTGATCATACTCGATACTTAATATTATATATTATATTTTGAAAATTTTGTTTCCACGTTTTCATCATTTGCAGATCATTAATATGTCTATCCTTCCTGTGATTTCCATTATTCCATCATTTTTCCTTCTCAGTGTCATAGTTTCAATGTTGAGGAGCGTATTCATGAATCTACAGTATCTTTCCATGTCTGAGCTTATGACCCACATCCACAGCTGTGCAGGCTTTTCTGTGTTATTAGAGATTCTGCTGTAACTTACTATGGAAAAATAATGCAGGAAAATGTGCTGACAAGTGAAATGCGGTGGATTCTGGCCAAGTGTACAGAACCTAGTAGAGCACTGACATACATTTTGCATAATATATCATCACGGAGACCCAGGTAACACCAGGAAATATTGCCAAAAATAAATGGCAAAGCTACAGTGCAATGAGAAATATTGAGGCTAAATACTCCTTCAGTCCCAGGAGCCAGTATGGAGGAGCGCCATAAACAAGGTGGTACCTCATTGGATGGTCTGTGAGTACTGCTTCCGTGGACCGAGCTGTTCTCCATTGTTCCTTGGTCTGCATCTTGTAAACCTTTCCAGTCCAATGCTGCCCCTTCACCACCTGTGGGAAAGAAAGAGGGATTGGTTTGGTTAGCAGCCAACACATCAATGGTGCAACCTGTGCGGCCACGCAAGGGCCCCAGGAGTAAGGGGGCCCATTTCTAACTTCAAAGAAGGTGCGATTTTGCATTATTAGGAGCTCTTGGGCTGCAAAGGGCCCATATATTATTCTTGCACAGGGGCACAGAGGTTTGTGTGAGAACATTAGGCATCAAACAGCATAATGAAAAATAAGAGCCCACCAGACAGGTCAGGGATAAAGTTGTGGAGAAGAGTAAAGCAGTGTTAGGTTATAAAAAATAGCCCAAGATCTCAACATGTCATGTTCAATCCATTATTCATAAATGGAAGGAGTATGGCACAACTGCAAACCTACCAAGACATGGCCGTTCACCTAAACTGACATCCCAAACAAGAAGTACACTAATTAGAGAAGCAGCCAAGAAGCCAGTGGTCACTGTAGAGGAGCTGCAGAGATCCACAGCTTAGTTGGGAGAATCTTTCCACAACTTACGCCAACTAATAGTCGTATGCTCCACGAATTATATCTCTATGGAAGAGTGGCAAGAAGAAAGCATTTTTGAAAGCCATAAGAAGTCCCGTATGCAAAAAGCCATGTAGGGGGCACAGCGAGCATGTGGAAAAAGGTTCTCTGGTCAGATGAGACAAAAGGAAAACTTTTTGGGCTAAATGTAAAAAGCTGACACTGCTAATCACCCTGAAAACACCATCCCAAGCATCACACATGGTGGTGGCAGCAGCCTGCTGTGGGGAGGCTTTTCTTCAGCAGGGACAGGGAAGCTGGTCAAAGGTGGAATGAAGATGGATGAAGCTTAAATACAGGGCAATCCTGGAGGAAAACCTGTTAGAGGCTGCAAAAACTTGAGACTGGGGAGTAGGTTCACCTTCCAGCAGGACAACGACCCTAAACATCCTGCCAGAGCTATAATGGAGGGTCAAGATCAAAGCATATTCCTGTGTGTGAACGGCCCAGTCACATTCTAGACCGAAGTCCCAGAGGATCTATGACAAGATGTGAAAATTGCTGATCACAGACGTCTCCATCCACTCTGAGAGCGAGTGTGCAAAAAAGGGTCAAAATATCACCTCTATATGTGCAAAGCTGGAGAGACAGACCCCAAAAAGACTGCAGCAGTAATTGCAGAGAAAAGTGGTCCTACAAATTATTGACTTAGGAAAGATGAATACAAATGCACAGCACAATATTCAGACTTTAAAATAATTAGAAAACCTTGTATCTTTTCCTTTATATTTCTGGAATGCAAGAAGTAAAGTTTCTCCTTGAAGAGAGTGACATGTTAAGCATGCTGAGATGAGGAGACTTAATGCCCCAATGCTCCTCTGGGAAATATGCTAATATTAATAATATGCTATCTCTCTTCAGAGAGGAAGAGGACTAGAAGTCTAGTGCACTGCCACCTATAGGAAGTAGCGATCCTAGAAGTCACTGTTGACCCTTTAATTGAGCCTCGTTACATGACTTAAGGTACCTTCACACTAAGCGACGCTGCAGCGATACAGACAACGATGCTGATCGCTGCAGCGTCGCTGTTTGGTCGCTGGAGAGCTGTCACACAGACCGCTCTCCAGCGACCAACGATGCCGAGGTCCCTGGGTAACCAGGGTAAACATCGGGTTGCTAAGCGCAGGGCCGCGCTTAGTAACCCGATGTTTACCCTGGTTACCAGTGTAAAATGTAAAAAAACAAACAGTACATACTCACCTTCGCGTCCCCCGGCGTCCGCTTCCTGCACTGACTGTGAGCGCCGGCCCTAACAGCAGAGCGGTGACGTCACCGCTGTGCTGTACTTTCATTTTGCGGCCAGCCGGAGCTCACAGTCAGTGCAGGAAGCGGACAGCGAGGGACGTGTGACAGACATCAGAGGGTGAGTATGTACTGTTTGATTTTTTACATTTTACACTGGTAACCAGGGTAAACATCGGGTTACTAAGCGCGGCCCTGCGCTTAGTAACCCGATATTTACCCTGGTTACCATTGTAAAACATTGCTGGCATCGTTGCTTTTGCTGTCAAACACGACGATACACGGCGATCTGACGACCAAATAAAGTTCTGAACTTTAATCAACGACCAGCGATATCACAGCAGGATCCAGATCGCTGCTGCCTGTCAAACACAACGATATCGCTAGCCAGGACGCTGCAACGTCACGGATAGCTAGCGATATCGTTTAGTGTGACGGTACCTATAGGATAAAAGCCAAACCAGAATCTCAGTTTTTTATCCTGTCATGTGACAAGGCTCGGTAAAGGGTCGACATTGACTTCTAGGATTGCTACTTCCTATAGGTGGCATTAGAGTTCTAGAACTCCACCCCTTCATATTTCACAAACATTTGTTACTTTGCGTTGGTATCACATAAAATCCCAATAAAATACATTGACGTTTGTGGGTGTAACGTGAAAAAATGTGGAAAGGCACTGTATATTCAATATATCTATAATTATATCAATCAATAATGTACGGTATCTATCATTACATATATCTGTAAGCTATCACACTTCTCTTTTATGTCATGTATCTATTATCTATCTATTTATAATTTATGTATCTATTACATATTTATCTATTTATATATAATTATCTATCTATTAATCTATTATCTATCTATTATCTATCTATTGTCAATCTATTATCTATCTATTATCTATTATCTGTTTATAATTTATGTATCTCTCTATTACATATTTATCTATTTATATATAATTATCTATCTATTAATCTATTATCTATCTATTATCTATCTATTATCTATTTATCTATTATCAATCTATTATCCATCTATTATCCATCTATTATCTATCTATTATCAAACTATTATCTATCTATTATCTATCTATTTATCTGTTATCATCTATTATCTATCTATTATCTATCTATCATCCATCTATTATCTATTTATCTATTATCAGTCTATCATCTATCTATCATCTATTATCTATCTATCTATCTATCTATCTATCTATCTATCTATCTATCTATTATCTATCTATTAGCTATCTATCTATCTATCTATCTTATCTATTATCTATCTTTTATCAATCTATCTATTATTTATCTATCTATTATCTATCTATTATCTATCTATCTATGATCTATCATCTATTATCTATGTATTATCTATCTATCTATCTATCTTATCTATTATCTGTCTTTTATCAATCTATTATTTATCTATCTATCTATTTATCTATTATCTATCATCTATCTATATATTTATCTATTATCTAACTATCCATTATCTATCTATCTATCTATCTATCTATTATCTATTATCTATCTATCTATCTATCTATCTATCTATCTATCTATCTATCTATCTATCTATCTATCTATCTATCTTATCTACCTACCTATATATGTATCTATTATCTATCTATCTATCCATTATCTATCTATCTATCATCTATTATCTATCTATCTATTATCTATCTATCTATCTATCTATCTATCTATCTATCTATCTATCTATTATCTATCATCTATCTATATATTTATCTATTATCTAACTATCCATTATCTATCTATCTATCTATCTATCTATCTATCTATCTATCTATCTATCTATCTATCTATCTATCTATCTTATCTATCTATATATTTATCTATTATCTATCTATCCATTATCTATCTATCTTATCTATTATCTATCTATCTATTATCTATCTATCTATCTATCTATCTATCTATCTATCTATCTATCTATCTATCTATCTATCTGTGGCTCCATGGAGTGACATTTGTAATCTGACTTGGATCCAGGCAGAGCCCAGGAGTCTTGTTATATTGCAGATCTTGAGATGAGATGTCAGCCCTGATTTGCAGGGATTAGTGCTTTTCCATAGAACGTTGTAATGTGTTTTGTACGGACACTTCCAGCTGCTGGAGAACACAATTATCCGGGACATATTAATGTACATGCACCGTGAGCTCACGCATGACAGAACGTACAGAATTCTTAATTGAATGTCAGCACAAGAGATAATTAGCGGATGGGAATATCAGCGGCTGGGATGAATTCTGGGGCTGACTCCCTAACAATGCCTGGAAGCCGACTGCCTGGAAACTTCCGCCTTCAGCACAAACAGAAGCTTTATCTCATGCTGGACTTATTGCAGGGCAGACCCAGGGCATGATTACCGTCCTACAGCACCCTTCATCTCACAGTGACCTGTGACGCTTTAAGCTATGTGCACACGCTGCGGATTTGACTCTGGGGATCCGCAGCAGTGTTCCATGCATTGTACAGTACCATGTAAACCTATGGAAAAACAAATCCGCAGTGCACATGCTGCGGAAAATTCCGCGCGGAAACGCTACAGTTTATTTTTCCCAGCATGTCAATTTTTTGTGTGGATTCCGCAGCGTTTTACATCTGCTCCCTAATAGGAATCAGCAGGTGTAAAAACGCAGGTGAAATCCACACAAAAAGTCTGGAAATCCGCGGTAAATCCGCAGGTAATCCGCAGGTAAAACGCAGATTTTTCAGAATCAGGGCAGAAAATCCGCACACGAATCTGCAACGTGTGCACATCCCCTTATACCCACAGATTCCCGAATTACAATTATATTTCCTGGTGCGGACATTAAGGCTATGTGCACACGTTCAGGAATGTCTGCAGAATTTTCCTGAAGAAAACCGGACTTTTTCTGCAGGAAATCCGCATGCGTTTTTTACCGCGATGCGTTTTTTTTTGCGGAAAAAAAAGCAGCATGTGCACAAAAATTGTGTAATGCATTAAAAATGATGGGATGCTTATGTATGCTTTTTTTAGCATTTTTTTCCACGGAAAACGGCCGAAAAAAAAACGTGAAAAATCTTGAACGTGTGCACATAGCCTTAATCAGCGTCTCGTGTATCTTATTCTTCCTAAACCCACAATTGTGTCTTCTTGAGTTCTTGCTCCACTTATTTCCCCTTCGTCTTGGACACTTTTTGTCCTCACTTCCCATCCTTCATGCTGCCTGATAACATACAGCTACAATGTATCAGGAAGGCAGAGAAAGTGTTCTGTAACCTCCGGAGGTGCTGAGTCAGGAAGCCAAGGCTTGTAGTCATCATGAGCAGCGGCCATCAGAATACACAGGACATGCCAGGTGGCATCTTGTCTGGAAGGCGCAGGAAGCCAGGACAACATTGAGATTCCTCCTGGTTTCTTTCACTGCCTTCCTTCCATCTAGAAAGTTGGGCAGTGACTATGACAGTGGTAATGATGCTGTTATTATATCAGATTAAGGAATCTATTCAGTGTGACATTTTATAGAACAATATTATTATCAGCGGGCGCTTCATCATCACCAGCGTCTTCATCACAAACATCATCATCAACATTCAGTTATTAGCGCCATTATCAACTTTAAGAAAAATGTAGCTATCACAATAATCATCACCAGCACTATGATTACCAGCACTACTGTCACTAGTACCATCATCACCAGCACTAAGATCACCAGCACTACTGTAACTAGTACCATGATCACCAGCCTATGATTATCAGCACTACTGACACTAGTACCATCATCACAAGCACTATGATCACAAGCACTACTGTCACTAGTACTATCATCACAAGCACTATGATTACCAGCACTACTGTCTCTAGTACCATCATCACCAGCACTATGATCACCAGCACTACTGTCACTAGTACCATCATCACCAGCACTATGATCACCAGCACTACTGTCACTAGTACTATCATCACCAGCACTATGATTACCAGCACTATTGTCACTAGTACCATCATCACCAGCACTATGATCACCAGCACTACTGTCACTAGTACCATCATCACCAGCACTATGATCACCAGCACTACTGTCACTAGTACCATCATCACCAGCACTATGATTACCAGGACTACTGTCACTAGTACTATCATCACCAGCACTATGATCACCAGCACTACTGTCACTAGTTCCATTATCACAAGCACTATGATCACCAGCACTACTGTCACTATTACTATCATCACAAGCACTATGATTACCAGCACTACTGTCACTAGTACCATCATCATCAACACTATGATTACCAGCACTACTGTCACTAGTACCATCATTACCCAGCACTGTGATTACCAGCACTACTGTCACTAGTACCATCATCATTAGCACTATGATTTCCAGCACTACTGTCACTAGTACAATCATCACCAGTACTATCATCACCAGCACTATTGTCACTAGTACTATCATCATCAACACTATGATTACCAGCACTACTGTCACTAGTACCATTATCACCAGCACTAGTCAATATTACCATTATCACCAGCACTATGATCACCAGCACTACTGTCACTAGTACCATCATCACCAGCACTATGATTATCTGCACTACTGTCACTAGAACCATCATCACCAGCACTATGATTACCAGCACTACTGTCACTAGTACCATCATAGCCAGCACTATGATTACCAGCACTACTGTCACTATTACCATCATCACCAGCACTATGATTTCCAGCACTACTATCTCTAGTACAATCATCACCAGTACTATTATCACCAGCACTATTGTCACTAGTACTATCATCAACACTATGATTACCAGCACTACTGTCACTAGTACCATCAACACCAGCACTACTGTCACTAGTACCATCATCACTAGCACTATGATCACCAGCACTACTGTCACTAGTACCATCATCACCAGCACTATGATTACCTGCACTACTGCCACTAATACCATCATCACCAGCACTATGATCACTAACACAACTGTCACTAGTACCATCATCACCAGCACTATGATCACCAGCACTACTGTGACTAGTACCATCATCACCAGCACTATGATCACCAGCACTACTGTAAGTAGTACCAGCATCACCAGCACTATGATCACCAGCACTACTGTCACTAGTACCATCATCACCAGCACTATGATTACCAGCACTACTGTCACTAGTACCATCATCACCAGCACTATGATCACCAGCACAACTGTCACTAGTACCATCATCACCAGCACTATGATCACCAGCACTACTGTCACTAGTACCACCATCACCAGCACTATGATTACCAGCACTACTGTCACTAGTACCATCATCACCAGCACTATGATCACCAGCACTACTGTCACTAGTACCATCATCACCAGCACTATGATTACCAGCACTACTGTCACTAGTACCATCATCATCGGCACTATGATCACTAGCATTAGTCACTAGCACCATCATCACCAGCACTGATTATCAGCACTACTCTCACTAGTACCATCATCATCAGCACTATGATCACCAGCACTACTGTCACTAGTACTATCATCAGCAGCACTATGATTACCAGCACTACTGTCACTAGTACCATCATCACCAGCACTATGATTACCAGCACTACTGTCACTAGTACCATCATCACCAGCACTATGATCACCAGCACTACTGTCACTAGTACTATCATCACCAGCACTATGATCACCAGCACTACTGTCGCTAGTATCATCACCAGCACTATGATCACCAGCACTACTGTCACTAGTACCATCATCACTAGCACTATGATCACCAGCACTACTGTCACTAGTACCATCATCACCAGCACTATGATCACCAGCACTACTGTCACTAGTACCATCATCACCAGCACTATGATCACCAGCACTACTGTCACTAGTTCCATCATCACAAGCACTATGATCACCAGCACTACTGTCACTATTACTATCATCACAAGCACTATGATTACCAGCACTACTGTCACTAGTACCATCATCATCAACACTATGATTACCAGCACTACTGTCACTAGTACCATCATCACTAGTACCATCATCACCAGCACTATAATCACCAGCACTACTGTCACTAGTACCATCATCACCAGCACTATGATTAACAGCATTACTGTCACTAGTACCATCATCATCAACACTATGATTACCAGCACTATTGTCACTAGTACCATCATCATCAACACTATGATCACCAGCACTACTGTCACTAGTACCATCATCACCAGCACAATGATTACCAGCACTATTGTCACTAGTACCATCACCAGCACTTTGATTACCAGCTCTACTGTCACTAGTACCATCATCACCAGCACTATGATTACCAGCACTACTGTCACTAGTACCATCATCACCAGCACTATGATTACCAGCACTACTGTCACTAGTACCATCATCACAAGCACTATGATTACCAGAGCTACTGTCACTAGTACCATCATCATCACTTTGATTACCAGCTCTACTGTCACTAGTACCATCATCACCAGCACTATGATTACCAGCACTACTGTCACTAGTACCATCATCACCAGCACTATGATTACCAGCACTACTGTCACTAGTACCATCATCACAAGCACTATGATTACCAGCACTACTGTCACTAGTACCATCATCATCAACACTATGATTACCAGCACTACTGTCACTAGTACCATCATTACCAGCACTGTGATTACCAGCACTATTGTCACTAGTACTATCATCATCAACACTATGATCACCAGCACTACTGTCACATTACCATTATCACCAGCACTAGTCACTAGTACCATTATCACCAGCACTATGATCACCAGCACTACTGTCACTAGTACCATCATCACCAGCACTATGATTACCAGCACTACTGTCACTATTACCATCATCACCAGCACTATGATTTCCAGCACTACTGTCTCTAGTACAGTCATCACCAGTACTATTATCACCAGCACTATTGTCACTAGTACTATCATCAACACTATGATTACCAGCATTACTGTCACTAGTACCATCAACACCAGCACTACTGTCACTAGTACCATCATCACCAGCACTCTGATCACCAGCACTACTGTCACTAGTACCATCATCACCAGCACTATGATTACCTGCACTACTGCCACTAGTACCATCATCACCAGCACTATGATTACCTGCACTACTGTCACTATGACCATCATCACCAGCACTATGATTACCAGCACTACTGTCACTATTACCATCATCACCAGCACTATGATTACCAGCACTACTGTCACTATTACCATCATCACCAGCACTATGATTTCCAGCACTACTGTCTCTAGTACAATCATCACCAGTACTATTATCACCAGCACTATTGTCACTAGTACTATCATCAACACTATGATTACCAGCACTACTGTCACTAGTACCATCAACACCAGCACTGCTGTCACTAGTACCATCATCACCAGCACTATGATCACCAGCACTACTGTCACTAGTACCATCATCACCAGCACTATGATCACCAGCACTACTGTCACTAGTACCATCATCACCAGCACTATGATTACCTGCACTACTGTCAATAGTACCATCATCACCAGCACTATGATTACCAGCACTACTGTCACTATGACCATCATCACCAGCACTATGATTACCAGCACTACTGTCACTAGTACAATCATCACCAGTACTATCATCACCAGCACTATTGTCACTAGTACTATCATCAACACTATGATTACCAGCAGTACTGTCACTAGTACCATCATCACCAGCACTTCTGTCACTACTACTATAATCACCAGCACTATGATCACCAGCACTATTGTCACTAGTACTATCATCACCAGCACTATGATTACCAGGACTACTGTCACTATTACCATCATCACTAGCACTATGATTTCCAGCACTATTGTCACTAGTACAATCATCACCAGTACTATCATCACCAGCACTATTGTCACTAGTACTATCATCATCAACACTATGATTACCAGCACTACTGTCACTAGTACCATCATCAACAGCACTACTGTCACTAGTACCATCATCACCAGCACTATGATCACCAGCACTACTGTCACTAATACCATCATCACCAGCACTATGATTACCTGCACTACTGTCACTAGTACCATCATCGCCAGCACTATGATTACCTGCACTACTGTCACTATTACCATCATCACCAGCACAATGATTACCAGCACTACTGTCTCTAGTACAATCATCACCAGCACTATTGTCAATAGTACCATCATCACCAGCACTATGATCACCAGCACTACTGTCACTAGTACCATCATCACCAGCACTATGATTACCTGCACTACTGTCAATAGTACCATCATCACCAGCACTATGATTACCAGCACTACTGTCACTATGACCATCATCACCAGCACTATGATTACCAGCACTACTGTCACTAGTACAATCATCACCAGTACTATCATCACCAGCACTATTGTCACTAGTACTATCATCAACACTATGATTACCAGCAGTACTGTCACTAGTACCATCATCACCAGCACTTCTGTCACTACTACTATAATCACCAGCACTATGATCACCAGCACTATTGTCACTAGTACTATCATCACCAGCACTATGATTACCAGGACTACTGTCACTATTACCATCACTAGCACTATGATTTCCAGCACTATTGTCACTAGTACAATCATCACCAGTACTATCATCACCAGCACTATTGTCACTAGTACTATCATCATCAACACTATGATTACCAGCACTACTGTCACTAGTACCATCATCAACAGCACTACTGTCACTAGTACCATCATCACCAGCACTATGATCACCAGCACTACTGTCACTAATACCATCATCACCAGCACTATGATTACCTGCACTACTGTCACTAGTACCATCATCGCCAGCACTATGATTACCTGCACTACTGTCACTATTACCATCATCACCAGCACAATGATTACCAGCACTACTGTCTCTAGTACAATCATCACCAGCACTATTGTCAATAGTACCATCATCACCAGCACTATGATCACCAGCACTACTGTCACTAGTACCATCATCACCAGCACTATGATTACCATCATCATCACCAGCAGTCTCTCCAGTACTCTGTCATCCGCTCCATCATCCTTATGATCATAGTCTTCAGCATAGTTATGTTTTGTGTTGGACAAAGAAAGGAGAGCCCCCCCCCCCATGCAGAACAGCATATGGAACCCTTACTCTTCAGTATCTCATCAGAGAGCGCCCCCTTCTGTATTTCTATCAATAATCTAGACATTTTTGTGACTCGTGAAACGTGTTCAGTCTTTATCATGCAATTATGCAATTATATTGGAACAGTAGGAAGATACTTTTAAAGTTGAAATTGACTCCCAAAATAGTGGGACTGTGCAGCTGCACAGGTGGCACCTATGGTATGTCCACCCCACGTTTTCACCAGCACCATCCTAGTCAAGAAAGTTATAAGCATCATCCATCGCCACCATTCAAAGTCTAACAACTTGTAACAAGTAATCCTTAATTACAATTATTGTGCGGAATAAACAGGTCTTCTGACCAAAAGAAAGAGTAAAATGTCAGTTCACTGTTTATGTAAGTGCTGGCTGTGGACTGTTGGATGTAAATGTGTGACCTTTCGTCAGTAAGTAAAGTGGCAGAAAGGTGCAGTAATTATAAACGTATTCATGAACGAAGTCTTACCCGATAAATGTTACAAGTAAATACTGGTCTGACATCGCTGATAGGTCGATTTTTATAGTTAATCACTGACGCAATGATCTACTCATGTGAATGCACCTACACCATCGGTAGTAGCAACGGCACCATCATTACCACCAACGCCACTGTCATCAGCACAACTGTCACCTGCACCATGATCATCACAATCAACATCGCCATCTTCCTAATTATCAACATCATCATTGTCATCAGTATCAATATCATCATTATCAATATAATCATCTTCCTCATTATCAATTTCATCATCATCATTATCAATATCATCATCTTCCGCATTATCAACATCATCATTATCATCAATATCATCATCATCATCATTATCATTATCTTCCTCATTATCAATATCATCGTCATCATTATCAATACCATCATCTTTCTCATTATCAATATCACAGTCTTCATCATTATCAATATCATCTTCATCATTATCAATTTCATAATCATTATTTTCATCAATATCATAATCTTCCTCCTTATCAATACCATCATCATCATCATTATCGATATCATCATCGTCATCATTATCAATAACATCAGCATCATCATTATCAATATCATCATCTTCATCATCATCACCATGAGGTCATCTTCATAGTTATGATCTTTATCTGTGTTGTAGTCAACATCGTCACAATATTATCATCACCATCATTATTTGCATCAATATCATCATCATTGACATCATCATTATTATTATCTATATCATCATCCTTACTACAAACAACATCATTATCATCATTACCTTCATTATCATCATCACAACCAATATCATCTTTAAAATCATAATTATCATCATCATGACCATTGTTATCTTCATCGTCATCTCCAATGTAATCATCGTTATAATTATTATCTATCATCATTGTCATTATTATTAACATCTTCATCACCATTGTCATCATCATCATCAAGGTCATCATCTTTATTATAATCATTCTAATAATTATTCTCAATGTCATCATTATCACCATAATCATCTGTATTATCATCACTTTTAAAATAATTATCATTAATATCATCATCAACCCCATCATCTTTACTATCATCATTTTTATCATCAACATTACTATCATCACTATTGTCATAATTATTATTATCATTATTAACATCATCATCATCATTTTAGAGACAAGTTACTCAGTTTCATTACTTTTGGAAGGTCAGATCCGTCGGTGTCTATGACTTTCCTTCACTTCTATCTTCTCAGCCGGAGATAAGATGGTGAACTCTAGAAAACACCCAGGATTCCTGAAAAACGGAGTTGTTTTCAAGCCCACAAGGTTAATGGTGACATCCACAGCCAAGTCACATGTGCAGCCCTGACCGGGGCGGGAATCCTAAGGTTTTACCAGTTACTTAGTGCACAATCCATCTTATTTGGACTCCATGTTTTTATTTTGAGGTTCCTTTCATCACTTCCAACCAGTTGCCGTCAAAATAAACTCCATTCTGTGGCAGCCCCTGTGGGGTAACATTACTTGTGGCTTTAATACACAGTCCTGTCATTTTTGGGGGGATCTGAGGGGCTCCTCTGCATATGTGCACACTAGGTTTGCCCTAAACTATATATTAATGTATCATCCACATGATTCCAGAACCAAGGATTCCAGGAGGAGACCATTGTCCACAACCACAACATCTCTCTGCCTCCGCCAGCTTGGCTTCCTTCCCCTAGTGAATCCTTGTGCTCCCGGCCGACAAATTGATGACAATGCCCTTCATCTATCGCTCAATGCATAAGTTACCATGTCATTCCAGCCTGCCCCGGGAATGCCCCAAACAGGTGGGAAAACCCCTCCAATCCCAGTGCAGTTCATAATCCCACCCTGTTGGCTGTCCAGTTTATTTGCAGGATTGTCCTGGCAGAAACTGATTTTTTATTATACATACGGTACCCATGGTCCAGCTTTGATGCATTTCTCAGGGGTCAACAAGGACTATCTGACTTGACTGCAGCAGCTCAGCCCTATGCAAAGCAAGCAGCAATGTTCTTACCCCATCCTATAATATTCAGGAGCAACTATTTCAATAATTTGTACTAAAGTTGTTCTAATATGGAAACAGACAAGATGGGCGCATTCACCCCTCACAGATATCGATGATCCTCGGTCAATCATGATCCAGTCACCAGTTTACCAGTTGCCCTTCTTTGAAATGTTTTTGGTAGGTACAATCCACTGCATGCCAGGAACACCCCACAAGACCTACCGTATACCGGGAACACCCTACAAGACCTACCGTATACCGGGAACACCCCACAAGACCTGCCGTATACCGGGAACACCCCACAAGACCCGCCGTATACCAGGAACACCCCACAAGATAAGCCGTATACCGGGAACACCCCACAAAAACTGCCATATACTGGGAACACCCCACAAGACCTGCCGTATACTGGAAACACCCCACCAGACCTGCCGTATACCGGGAACACCCCACAAGAGCCGCCGTATACTGGGAACACCCCACAAGACCTGCCGTATACTGGGAACACCCTACAATACCTACCGTATACCGGGAACACCCCACAAGACCTACCGTATACCGGGAACACCCCACAAGACCTACCGTATACCGGGAACACCCCACAAGACCCGCCGTATACCGGGAACACCCCACAAGACCCGCCGTGTACTGGGAACACCCCACAAGACCTACTGTATACCGGGAACACCCCACAAGAGCCGCCGTATACTGGGAACACCCCACAAGACCTGCCGTATACTGGGAACACCCTACAATACCTACCGTATACCGGGAACACCCCACAAGACCTACCGTATACCGGGAACACCCCACAAGACCTACCGTATACCGGGAACACCCCACAAGACCCGCCGTATACCGGGAACACCCCACAAGACCTACTGTATACCGGGAACACCCCACAAGAACCGCCGTATACCGGGAACACCCCACAAGACCTGCCGTATACCGGGAACACCCCACAAGACTTGCCGTATACCGGGAACACCTCACAAGACCTGCTATATACTGGGAACACCCCAAAAGACCTGCCATATACCGGGAAAACCCCAACAGGTCTGCCATATACCGGAAACACCCCAAAAGACCTGCTGTACACAGGGAACACCCCACAAGACCTGTCGTATACCGGGAACACCCCAAAAGACCTGCCATAAACCAGAAACACCCCACAAGATCTGTCATATACCTGGAGCACCCCACAAGACCTGCCGCATACTGGGAAGACCGCAAAAGACCCGCCGTATACTGGGAACACCCCACAAGACCTTCCGTCTACCAGGAACACCCCACAAGACCTGCCGTATACCAGGAACACCCCACCAGACCTGCCATATACCTGGAGCACCCCACAAGACCTGCCGTATATGGGGAACATCGCACAAGACCTGCCATATACCGGGAACACCCCATAAGACCTGCCGTATACCGGGAACACCCCAAAAGACCTGCCATATACCTGGAGCACCCCACAAGATCTGCTATATACCGGGAACACCCCACAAGACCTGCCATATACCGGGAACACCCCACAAGACCTGTCGTATACCGGGAACACCCCAAAAGACCTGCCATAAACCAGAAACACCCCACAAGATCTGTCATATACCTGGAGCACCCCACAAGACCTGCCGCATACTGGGAAGACCGCAAAAGACCCGCCGTATACTGGGAACACCCCACAAGACCTTCCGTCTACCAGGAACACCCCACAAGACCTGCCGTATACCAGGAACACCCCACCAGACCTGCCATATACCTGGAGCACCCCACAAGACCTGCCGTATATGGGGAACATCGCACAAGACCTGCCATATACCGGGAACACCCCATAAGACCTGCCGTATACCGGGAACACCCCAAAAGACCTGCCATATACCTGGAGCACCCCACAAGATCTGCTATATACCGGGAACACCCCACAAGACCTGCCATATACCGGGAACACCTCAAAAGACCTGCCGTATACCGGGAACACCCCAAAAGACCTGTCGTATACCAGAAACACCCCAAAAGACACGCCGTAAACCTGGAGCACCCCACAAGACCTGCCATATACCTGGAGCACCCCACAAGACCTGCCGTATACCGGGAAACCCCAAAAGACACGCTGTATACCTGGAGCACTTCTTATAAAAGTTTTTGGGGGCACCATGGACAATGTACTACTGGGATCCAACCTTGACCAATGAAAATGGAAACAACAACACAAAGAAAAGACAAGCAAAGGTCATAAAAGACGGGGATCACCAGGCAGCAGGATGGTATGCAAAAAGAATTACACAACTTTATTGAGGTATAACATAGATAATGAGAACAATAAAAACATTTAAAAACAATTTGAAAAAAGACTATTGCCCATAATAAGGCACATGCCTGGAACCAATGTTATGGGAAACAATTAGAGAAATACATAAGTACATGCATATACACCTGGTCCTAAGGGACCTATATGGACAGCATACTAATCAATCTTGAGATATATAGACAAAAAATAGTCATCATGAGACCCTAACAAATATAGAAAAATATAGAAAAAAAATAAATAAATATTTATATATATAAATAGGTACTTCTTAGAGAGACTGAAAATAGGTCTATAATAAGGCCTTTAGGTTAACAGTCATAGATTGTATGTGCCCACCAGGAACAGATAGTAATAAATGTATACTCTCAATACAAATGAAAGGGGCAAATATCAATGCCCAACATGTCCTATAAAGAAATCCAGCTTAGAGATAATCAGAGTATAACATTCCAGGTACGTTAGTTACCCACAAGTGAACTAGGACCAGAACCAGCACGTCCATATTTCCCCCATGAAGCAAATGGACCTAATAACCCTCAGAAAATACCAGGCATGAAAAAGAAAAACGAAAACCCGACGCGTGTCGCCACTAGAGTGGCTTCATCAGGGGTATGATTTGCTGGTTCTGGTCCTAGTTCACTTGTGGGTAACTAACGTACCTGAAGGCCTTATTATAGACCTATTTTCAGTCTCTCTAAGAAGTACCTATTTATATATATATAAATATTTATTTATTTTTTTTCTATATTTTTCTATATTTGTTAGGGTCTCATGATGACTATTTTTTGTCTATATATCTCAAGATTGATTAATATGCTGTCCATATAGGTCCCTTAGGACCAGGTGTATATGCATGTACTTATGTATTTCTCTAATTGTTTCCCATAACATTGGTTCCAGGCATGTGTCTTATTATGGGCAATAGTCTTTTTTCAAATTGTTTTTAAATGTTTTTATTGTTCTCATTATCTATGTTATACCTCAATAAAGTTGTGTAATTCTTTTTGCATACCATCCTGCTGCCTGGTGATCCCCGTCTTTTATGACCTTTGCTTGTCTTTTCTTTGTGTTGTTGTATACCTGGAGCACCCCACAAGACCTGCCATATACCTGGAGCACCCCACAAGACCTGCCGTATACCGGGAACACCCCACAAGACCTTCCGTATACTGGGAACACCCCACAAGACCTGCCATATACTGGGAACACCTTGCTAAAATTGTCCTTTAGGAGATACTCTGACCCAGTCGTATGGACTTCTTATGGCCTATTGAAGTTGTCATGTTGGTGACTGGCCACTATGTGTCACTGTTGCACCACCACACAAGACTATAGCACAACATCTAAACAGGGGTATACATGGGAGGGGGGTGCGGGTGTACACCACCAGTAAAAATAAATTATGATCCACTTCTCCATTAGTTCCTTGCTGTCAGCAGGTAGTGATCAATAGCTCACACCGTGCATTAACCATCCACTCAATGCCCACTGAGAGCCTCTGTGTGTCACTGGGGAGATAATGTTCCCTTTGTGACCTAGGATGCCATGGTCCCACCACAGGCTACATCCCAATAGATCACGGCCTGCAGAGCATCACCCCAGTATGTCATGCTCTGCGTACACTATGACGACAGCCGACCTGGGAATAGGTAACACGCACAGAATCCCAAGTAGAAGCCATGCGAGCGTTCATTAGAAGTCAGCGCACACTCTGATGGTGCACGGCTGCTCCAATATTGCATCACTGAGCTCTTACCCCGCTCCTGCACAAAACATGTCTACGAACACTATATCAACAATCACGTACAAATACGCCCAGGCGTGGGCGAGGTACAACTTAACAACATCCCAGCGGGGTGTAAAGCTGCACGGCGCAGACCCGCAGAACAATGCCGAGAAAGGAAAGGAGCTGCAATGTGTCGATGCTAAGGATGCAATGTAATGATCTGGCGTGTGCAGTGCACCCCGGCGCATGCAGGATCTGTCACCTTACAGAAGTCTGGCACAATGCAGTGTGTACGTCTGAGACCACTATAATAATCATAATAATAATAGTAATAATAATAATCCGCAGCCTGTGTCCCTGTCCAGCATTTCCCTTTAAATTCTTTGTCTCAGCACAATCAATACTTTCTCTACATTTGACCTAAGACTCCGCCATATCAGCCTGCAGTGTGCACGACATTGTCTCACAATAGTGTGTAGGTCACATGATAATTCTGCTATAATGCTGCAGTGCATTGGCAGTTCGGTGCTACAATGTTGCAGCTGACTGATACACTCTGAGATAAGTTCACATAGTAGAAGCCTAGGGCTGGTGTTGTATTGCTCTGTGTACATGTATTGTGGTTTTCAGTGACCTTTGCCTTGTCTACAGTTCTTGTATTACAGTCTATATAATGTGTTACTGTGCTGAGATATAAAGTGATATATAATGTCCTGGTTGCAGTGACGTCACTCTGCAGCGCACTGTGCAGTGGTGGACCGTGCAGAGTCACATCAGTGTGCGGGATCAGTCATATGCCAATGTTAATGCAGTGTGTAGTCTCAGAACACGGTGACTGAGGGACTGCATTGTACTGTATTGTAATCTCTCAAGCTCCAGTGTTGTGTTGTATCACACCTCAGGGACCAGTGTATCATAGTCCAGTGAGTAGTTACAGTGTCTCATGGTCCTGTGTTGATTTAGTGAGTAATAGTCCGGTGAGGTGTTGACTTGTAATGTATGGTCCGTCTCATGGTCCAGTGTTGTGCTGCAGTATATTGTGTCTCATAGTCCAGTGTTGTGTTGCAGTGTCTCAGGGTCCAGTGTTGTGTTGCAGAGTCTCAGGGTCCAGTGTTGTGTTGCAGAGTCTCAGGGTCCAGTGTTGTATTGCAGTGTCTCAGGGTCCAGTGTTGAGTTGCAGTGTCTCAGGGTCTAGTAGCAGTGTCTCAGGGTCCAGTATTGTGTTGCAGAGTCTCAGGGTCCAGTGTTCAGATGAGGTGTCTCACGTTCCAGTGTTTGTTGCAGTGTCTCAGAATACTGTGTTGTGTTGCAGTGTCTCAGGGTCCGGTGTTGTGTTGCAGTGCCTCTGGGTCCAGTGTTGTGTTGCAGTGTCTCAGAGTCTAGTGTTGTGTTGCAGTGCCTCAGGGTCCCGTGTTGTGTTGCAGTGCCTTTGGGTCCAGTGTTGTGTTGCAGTGTCTCAGGGTCCATTGTTGTATTGCAGTGTCTCAGGATCCAGTGCTGTGTTGAAGTGCCTCAGGGTCCAGTGCTGTGTTGAAGTGCCTCAGGGTCCAGTGCTGTGTTGCAGTGCCTCAGGGTCCAGTGTTGTGTTGCAGTGCCTCAGGGTCCAGTGTTGTGTTGCAGTGCCTCAGGGTCCAGTGTTGTGTTGCAGTGTCTCAGGGTCCAGTGCTGTGTTGCAGTGCTTCAAGCTCCAGTGTTTTGTTGCATTGTCTCAGGGTCCAGTGCTGTGTTGCAGTGTCTCAGAGTCCAGTGTTGTGTTGCAGGGTCCAGTGTTGTGTTGCAGAGTCTCAGGGTCAAGTGTTGTATTGCAGTGTTTCAGGGTTCAGTGTTGTGTTGCAGTGTCGCAGGGTCCAGTGTCATGTTGCAGTGTCTCAGGGTCCAGTGTTGTGTTGAAGAGTCTCAGGGTCAAGTGTTGTGTTGCAGAGTCTCAGGGTCCAGTGTTGTGTTGCAGTGCCTCAGAGTCCAGTGTTGTGTTGCAGTGTTTCAGGGTTCAGTGTTGTGTTACAGTGTCGCAGGATCCAGTGTCATGTTGCAGAGTCTCAGGGTCAAGTGTTGTGTTGCAGTGTCTCATGGTCCAGTGTTGTGTTGCAGTACCTCAGAGTCCAGTATTGTGTTGCCGTGTTGCAGGTTCCAGTGACATATTGCAATGTCTCAGGGTCCAGTGTTGTGTCTCAGGGTCCATTGTTGTGTTGCAGTGTCTCAGGGTCCAGTGTAGTGTTGCAGTGCCTCTAGGTCCAGTGTTTTGTTGCATTGTCTCAGGATCCAGTGCTGTGTTGCAGTGTCTCAGGGTCCAGTGTTGTGTTGCAGTGCCTCAGAGTCCTGTGTTGTGTTGCAGTGTCACAGGGTCCAGTGTTGTGTTGCAGAGTCTCAGGGTCAAGTGTTGTGTTGCAGTGTTTCAGGGTTCAGTGTTGTGTTGCAGTTTCGCAGGGTCCAGTGTCATGTTGCAGTGTCTCAGGGTCCAGTGTTGTGTAGAAGAGTCTCAGGGTCAAGTGTTGAGTTGCAGTGTTTCAGGGTTCGGTGTTGTGTTGCAGAGTCTCAGGGTCAAGTGTTGTGTCTAAGTGTCTCATGGTCCTGTGTTGTGTCTAAGTGTCTCATGGTCCAGTGTTGTGTTGCAGTACCTCAGAGTCCAGTATTGTGTTGCAGTGTCGCAGGGTCCAGTGACATATTGCAATGTCTCAGGGTCCAGTGTTGTGTTGCAGTGTTTTAGGGTTCAGTGTTGGGTTGCAGTGTCGCAGGATCCAGTGTCATTTTGCAGAGTCTCGGGGTCAAGTGTTGTGTCTAAGTGTCTCATGGTCCAGTGTTGTGTCTATGTGTCTCATGGTCCAGTGTTGTGTTGCAGTACCTCAGAGTCCAGTATTGTGTTGCAGTGTCGCAGGGTCCAGTGACATATTGCAATGTCTCAGGGTCCAGTGTGTCTCAGGGTCCAGTGTTGTGTTGCAGAGTCTTAGGGTCAAGTGTTGCAGTGTTTCAGGGTTCAGTGTTGTGTTGCAGTGTCGCAGGGCCAAGTGTTGTGTTGCAGAGTCTCAGGGTTTAGTGTCATGTTGCAGTGTCTCAGGGTCCAGTGTTGTGTTGAAGAGTCTCAGGGCCAAGTGTTGTGTTGCAGAGTCTCAGGGTCCAGTGTTGTGTTGCAGTGTCTCAGGGTCCAGTGTTGTGTTGAAGAGTCTCAGGGCCAAGTGTTGTGTTACAGAGTCTCAGGGTCCAGTGTTGTGTTGAAGAGTCTCAGGGTCAAGTGTTGAGTTGCAGTGTTTCAGGGTTCGGTGTTGTGTTGCAGTGTCGAAGGGTCCAGTGTCATGTTGCAGAGTCTCAGGGTCACGTGTTGTGTTGCAGTGCCGCAGAGTCCAGTGTTGTGTTGCAGTGTCGCAGGGTCCAGTGTTGTGTTGCAATGTCTCAGGGTCCAGTGTTGTGTCTCAGGGTCCAGTGTTGTGTTGCAGTCTCAGGGTCAAGTGTTGTGTTGCAGTGTTTCAGGGTTTGGTGTTGTGTTGCAGTGTCACAAGGTCCAGTGTTATGTTGCAGAGTCTCAGGGTCCAGTGTTGGGGTGAAGAGTCTCCGGGTCAAGTGTTGTGTTGCAGTGTTTCAGGGTTCTTGTTGTGTTGCAGTGTCGCAGGGTCCAGTGTCATGTTGCAGTGTCTCAGGGTCCAGTGTTGTGTTGAAGAGTCTCAGTGTCAAGTGTTGTGTTGCAGTGTCGTAGGGTCAAATGTTGTGTTGCAGAGTCTCAGAGTCCAGTGTTGTGTTGAAGAGTCTCAGGGTCAAGTGTTGTGTTGCAGTGTTTCAGGGTTCAGTGTTGTGCTGCAGTGTCGCAAGGTCCAGTGTCATGTTGCAGAGTCCCAGGGTCCAGTGTTGTGTTGCAGCATCTCAGGGTTTAAGTGTTGTGTTGCAGAGTCTTAGGGTCGAGTGTTGTGTTGCAGAGTCTCAGGGTCCAGTGTTGTGTTGCAGTGTTTCAGGGTCCATTTTCGTGTTGCAGTGTCTCATGGTCTAGTGTTGTGTTGCAGTCTCTAGTGTCATGTTGCAGTGCCTCAGGGTTCAGTGTAGTGTTGTAGTGTCTCGGGGTTCAGTGTTGTGATACAGTGTCTCAGGGTCTAGTGTTGTGTTGAAGAGTCTCAGGGTCAAGTGTTGAGTTGCAGTGTTTCAGGGTTCGGTGTTGTGTTGCAGAGTCTCAGGGTCAAGTGTTGTGTTGCAGTGTCTCATGGTTCGGTGTTGTGTTGCAGTGTCTCAGGGTTCGGTGTTGTGTTGCAGTGTCGCAGAGTCCAGTGTCATGTTGCAGAGTTTCAGGGTCGTGTTGTGTTGCAGTGTCTCAGGATCAAGTGTTGTGTTGCAGTGACTTAGGGTCCAGTGTTGCGTTGCAGTGTTTCAGGGTCCAGTGTCGTGTTGCAGTCTCTAGTATTGTGTTACAGTGCCTCAGGGTTCAGTGTTGTGTTGTAGTGTCTCGGGGTTCAGTGTTGTGATACAGTGTCTCAGGGTCTAGTGTTGTGTTGCAGTGTGTAATCCATCACATGATGCAATATTGTGTTTCAGAAAGTTATGTATCATGCTCCAGTATTCTTTTGCAATATTGCATGGTCTAGTGTTATTTTGCATTGTCTAGTCTGTCTCTTGGGCCAGTGTTGTGTTGTGTTGCAGTGTCAAATTGTTTGGTTTGGTTTTGCAGCGTCTCTTGGTCTTGTGCGTAACAGTCTCATAGTTCAGTGTGGTTTGGCAGAGTCACATAGTCCAATGTTATTTCGCAGTGTGTATTCTGTCTCATGGTCCTGTGGTATGCTGCAGTGTGTTGTCTCATAGTTCGGTAGTGTGTTGCACTCACTCTCACTCCTATTTTTCAGTGTCTCATAGTTCATTGCTCTGTTGGAGTGTCTCATGGTCCTGGGAGTTTTGCAGTGTCACATTGTCCAGTCTTGTGTTGCAGGGTCTCATAGTCAAAGGTTGTGTTTCAGTTTGAAGTCTCATTGTTTGATGTATTGCAGTTTGTAGTCTCACAGTTTGGTGTTGCAGTGTGTAATCTCACGGTTTGGTGTGTTGCAGTGTGTAGTCTCATGGTTTGGTGTTGTAGTGTGTAGTCTCATGGTTTGTTGTGTTGCAGTGTGTAGTCTCATGGTTTGGTGTGTTGTAGTGTGTAGTCTCATGGTTTGGTGTGTTGCAGTGTGTATTCTCACGGTTTGGTGTTGCAGTGTGTAGTCTCACGGTTTGGTGTTGCAGTGTGTAGTCTCATGGTTTGGTGTCTTGTAGTGTGTAGTCTCATGGTTTGGTGTTGCAGTGTGTAATCTCATGGTTTGGTGTGTTGTAGTGTGTAGTCTCATGGTTTGGTGTTGCAGTGTGTAGTTTCATGGTTTGGTGTGTTGTAGTGTGTAGTCTCATGGTTTGCTGTGTTGCAGTGTGTAGTCTCATGGTTTGGTGTCTTGTAGTGTGTAGTCTCATGGTTTGGTGTTGCAGTGTGTAGTTTCATGGTTTGGTGTGTTGTAGTGTGTA
Source organism: Ranitomeya variabilis (assembly GCF_051348905.1). Classification (NCBI taxonomy): domain Eukaryota; kingdom Metazoa; phylum Chordata; class Amphibia; order Anura; family Dendrobatidae; genus Ranitomeya; species Ranitomeya variabilis. The sequence goes on from NC_135235.1 coordinate 21,987,212, forward strand.
GTCTCATGGTTTGCTGTGTTGCAGTGTGTAGTCTCATGGTTTGGTGTCTTGTAGTGTGTAGTCTCATGGTTTGGTGTGTTGCAGTGTGTAGTCTCACGGTTTGGTGTTGCAGTGTGTAGTCTCACGGTTTGGTGTTGCAGTGTGTAGTCTCACGGTTTGGTGTGTTGCAGTGTGTAGTCTCACAGTTTGGTGTTGCAGTGTGTAGTCTCATGGTTTGGTGTGTTGCAGTGTGTAGTCTCATGGCTTGGTGTGTTGCAGTGTGTAGTCTCATGGTTTGGTGTGTTGCAGTGTGTAATCTCACAGTTCGGTATGTTGCAGTGTGTAGTCTCACAGTTTGGTGTTGCAGTGTGTAGTCTCACGGTTTGGTGTTGCAGTGTGTAGTCTCACGGTTTGGTGTTGCAGTGTGTAGTCTCACGGTTTGGTGTTGCAGTGTGTAGTCTCACGATTTGGTATTGCGGTGTGTAGTCTCACAGTTTGGTGTTGCAGTGTGTTGTCTCGTGTTCGGGTTGTGTTGCAGTGTGTAGTCTCACGGTTTGGTATTGCGGTGTGTAGTCTCACAGTTTGGTGTTGCAGTGTGTTGTCTCGTGTTCGGGTTGTGTTGCAGTGTCTTGTGGTCCAGTCTCCAGGGTCTTCACCTTGTAGTCCCCTCCTCGGTGTGCAGTGGGTCGCGTGGAGAAGCTTCTTACCTGCACTGTGAGATCCAATGCAGCCCATGCTGATCGCTGTGTGGGATGGAGGCTGTGGGTGTCGAGAGCTGAAGATTTGGGGGCTGACGGATTGACGCCACTTGGGGTGATGGATGGAGGACGGTAAAGGCTGGATGAAGGTAGAGAGGGGAGAGGAAAGGATCGGAGGATGGAGGAAGGGGCAGAGGAAAGGAGAAAGGATGGAGAAAGGGGGGAAAAAAGGAAAAAAAGAGGAGAGAGGAGAAAGGGGGGGATACACGGAGGAGGTTCCCCGTCACTGGGGTCTCGGATCTGGGATCATTCTGGGATGTCTCCGGACGTGACGAGCAGACACAGCCCTCTCTCCTGTCTCTCTCTTTCCTCCCCCTCTCTCTCGCTCCCTCTCTTTCTCAGGGATGCTCAGGGACCAGCAGCCCTGGGCGGGGGAGGAAGGATGAGACTCACAAACAGAAGGAGTGAGGATTGGCTGAGGGGGAGGAAACAGCTGGGAGAGACGAGCTGTCACATCCACGGGGCATGCAGTCTCTTTGGCACAACGCTGTCTATTTGGAGATCCCCAGCTGCCGCCTTGATGTCTCTTCTTTTCCGGATGGACGGCGATGGTTGTCGAGCTGCCTCCGTCTTGGTTGTGCGCAGATGTAGCAGAGCTGAGTTTCGCATTTGTCCATGTGCACTCACATAGTGACCGTGAAGAGCGAACGCTGCAGCCTCAGGCAGGGAAATGTCACCTCCAGCTCTGCTACATCTGATTCTCTTGCGAGGGTCACCTGTTTGGAAGCCTCCTGTCAGCGTCTCCTCCTCGGCTCTGTGGATGTGGGTCTGTGGTACAACCTGTGCATAGCTCCCACTCACTGCCGCTCCCTCCGCCCTCCGCTCCCTGTCCGTCTGTCTCATTATGTTTTCTGGGCAGGTTTATCCAGCAACCATCAATTCTCGGCATCATAAAGGGGAAGAGAAACGGGGAGGAGGCACCATGCCGCAGGTCACAGCGCCTGGGCTTATGTGCAGGACCACTCACCCAAAGCCCCCACTGCCCTGTGCCGGTGGTGGCCTCTAAACTTTGGGATAGTTGTGGCCTAACTTAAACTCGTGTCCTGTTCCATTTACTTTTAGGGCACATTATAGCGGTATTAATTGTGCCCCGCGTGGCACCGTCACCTGGTCACTATGTAACGTTCTTACCTGGGCACTATATAAAGCTGCTATTAGGACACTAAAGAGAACTTCCAGGTGTTCGTTATATGGAACTGTTAACGGGACGCTATATACAGTGCCTTATACAAGTATTCACACCCCATGAACTTTTCCACATTTTTTTACTTTACACCCACAAACAAATAATTTATTGGGATTTTATGTGATGCAAAAACAAAGTAACAAGTATTACAGAGTTTTCTAGATATAAATCTGAACATTGTGAGGTGCATTTGTATTCACCCCCAAGTCAATACTTTGTAGGACCACCTTTATTTGCAGAAACTGCTGCATTCTTTTGGTGTCTGTCTCTCCCAGTTTTGCCCATCTAGAGGTGACATTTTGCCCCTTCTTCTTTGCACACTCTCGCTCAGTGAGATTGGATGGAGACGTCTGTGATCAGCAATTTTCACACCTTGTCACAGATTATCAATAAGATTTGGTTCAGGATTGTGACTGGGCCGTTCACAAACAGGAATATTCTTTGATATAAACCCTCCATTATAGCTCTGACAGGATGTTGAGGATCGTTGTCCTGCTGGAAGGTGAACCTACGCCCCAGTCTCAAGTCTTTTGCAGCTTCTAACAGGTTTTCCTCCAGGATTTCCCTGTATTTAGCTCCATCCATCCTACTATCAACTCTGATCAGCTTCCCTGCCCCTGCTGAAGAAAAGCCTCTCCACAGCACGATGCTGCCACCTCCATGTGTGACGGTGGGGATGGTGTTTTCAGGGTGATGTGCAGTGTTAGTTTTCTGCTACACATGGTGTTTTGCATTTAGCCCAAAATATTTTTTTTTTCTTCTCTGACCAGAGTCTCTTCTTCCACATGCTCACTGTGTCTCCTACATGGCTTTTTGCAAACAAGACTTCTTATGGCTTGCTTTCAAAAACTGTATTTATTCTTGCTATTCTTCCATAAATGCCAAATTTGTGGAGTATACAACTAATTGTTGTTCTGTGGACAGATTTTCCCCCTGAGTTGTGGATCTCTGCAGCTTCTCCTCAGTGACCATGGGTCTCTTGTCTGCTTCTCTCATTAGTGCTCTCCTTTCTTGGGATGTCAGGTTAAGTGGACGGCTGTGTCTTGGTAGGTTTGTAGTTATGCCACACTCCTTCCATCTGTGGATGACGGATTGAACAGTGCTCCATGAGATGTTCAGAGCTTGGGCTATTTTTTACAACCTAACCCTGCTTTAATCTTCTCCACAACTTTATCCCTCACCTATCTGGTGGGCTCCTTGGTTTTCATGATGCTGTTTGATCCTTAATGTTCTCAAACCTCTGAGACCTTCACCGAATAGCTGTAGTTATACTGAGAATAAATTACACAGGTGGACACAACGTACTAATTATGACTTCTCGAGGAAATTGGTCACTCAGGATTATATTTAGGGGCATCAGAATACAGAGGCCTGTATACAAATGCACAGAACAATGTTCAGATTCAGATTTTTTAAACAATTAGAAAATCTTGTACTATTTAATTTACACATCACAAATACTTGTTACTTTGTGTTGGTGCCACATAAAATCCCAATAAAATACATTTATGTTTGTGGGTGTAACGTGAAAAACTGTGGAAAAGTTCAAGGGGTATAAATACTTTTTCAATGCACTGTAACAGAGATTTGGACTCTATATGGAACTGATAATTGGAGAAGAGAAGCATAACAGAAACTCGTCACCACTTCTGTATTTATCACCCACTCCTGATTTTGGCTACAAATACTGATGTGAAATACTGACCAAATACTGAAGGTGTGAACGCGGCCTTACATGGAATCTATAGAGCACTGTTATTTGGACATTGTATAGAACTGTTATAAATACAGGCAGATACTTACCATCATGTAATACCAATGACCCCCAACATCCAGCCAATGGCATTAAGAACAAGGAGTCCTGGGGGTGATGATCCGGCCCCAGATCCCTGATCTCACATCATCCCGTCTGTCTGGGATCACATGAAGAGACAGAATGATCCGCACAAGCAGGGCCAGCTCCAGGCTTTTGAGGGCCCCGGGAGAAAGAGTCTCAGTGGCCCCTTTAACACATACCACGATTCATGATGCACAGATACAGCAGAGAAATATAGGTGTAGTACAATGCCAGATTTCACTTCTTACATGAGTGACAGCTATTGTAAATTCTACAATACCATACAGCAGAGGGGCTTTATATAAGTCATCCCCTTATATGCCAATTTTTGTGTCCTACTCCCTCTTCCTCAGTTACCAGCAGGCATACATTGAATATGACAATTTTTTAATGGAAAACTTTTTAAAGTAAACAATAGAAAGTATTAACGTAGAACATTTGTAAAAGTGCAAAATGGGTAGCATATAGCACAGCCACGTAGTATATAGCACAGCCCACATAGTATATAGCACAACTACATAGTATATAACAGCCCACGTAGCATATAACACAGCCCACGTAGCATATAACACAGCCCACATAGCATATAGCCCAGCCCATGTAGTATATAGCACTGCCCACGTAGTATATAACACAGCCCACGTAGTATATAACACAGCCCATGTAGTATATAGCACAGCCCATGTAGCATATAACACAGCCCACGTAGTATATAGCCCAGTCCATGTAGTATATAGCACAGCCCACGCAGTATATAACACAGCCACGTAGTATATAACAAAGCCCACGTAGTATAAAACACAGCCTATGTAGTATATAGCACAGCCACGTAGTATATACCACAGCCCACGTAGTGTATAGCACAGCCATGTAGCATATAACACAGCCCACGTAGCATATAGCACAGCCAATGTAGTATATAGCACAGCTCATGTAGCATATAGCACAGCCCACGTAGTATATAACACAGCCACATAGTATATAACACAGCCCACGTAGTATATAGCACAGCCCATGTAGTATATAGCACAGCCACATAGTATATACCACAGCCCACGTAGTATATAGCACAGCCACATAGCATATAACACAGCCTACGTAGCATATAGCACAGCCCATGTAGTATATAGCACAGCCCACGTAGTATATAACACAGCCACGTAGTAACAGCCACGTAGTATATAACACAGCCCACGTAGTATATAGCACAGTCACGTAGTATATAACACAGCCATGTAGTATATAGCAGTGTGGGCACCATATCCCTGTTAAAAAAAGAATTAAAATAAAAAATAGTTATATACTCACCTTCTGGCGCCCCCCCGGAACCAGCCCAGGCCTTAGTGATGGTCATGCCAGCTACTGTTCCCAGTGATGCTTTTGTGACAATGACCTGTGAAGACGTAGCGGTCTCACGTGATCCTACGTCATCTGGGGTCATTTTGCAAAGCATCACTGGGAACGGGAGCTACAGGGAGCATCGCGAGGAGCGGGAAGGCTATGGGGGCCGCCGGCAGATGAAAATAGCACGATTTTTTATTTTTTTTTAACATTATAACTTTTTACTATTGATGCTGCCTAGACAGCATCAATAGTAAAAAGTAGGTCAAATTTGTCAAAATGGGCCCCCCCATCTCGCTAGGGCCCCAGCACTTGCCCGGGTGCTGACGCCAGCCCTGCGCACAAGCCTCATACACAGGAGATCTGGGGTCAATTTTCCAAGATATCTGGAATAATCTCCTGTCAAGATCCTTCAAAACCTGTGTACAAGTGAGAAGAAGTGATGGAGGTCACGGGTGGTCACCAGATACTGATAATGGAGGTGATGGGCGGTCACCAGATACTGATAATGGAGGTGAAGGGCGGTCACCAGATACTTGCACTTTTGCACAGTACTGTAAATGGAACTGTTCTGCTGACACAGTATGGAACTATTATTCAGACACTATATACGGTACTTGCTCACTATGATTGTGTTACTATATAATACACATTCAAAATAATTTAACACAACCCATCACAACTAATAATTTTTTTGTATTGAAAAGTATTTAATGAGGAATCGATATATTCTCCTGTAATGGATGTGAAATGACAACCACTATGGATTGTAATGGCTGTTACGTCTGTGTCTGGTCCTGGAGGAGAACCGGAGCTGTAATCATAGTGCAGATCATGGAGCATGCAGGGACAATTCCCAAGGCTTTAAACATGTTGTCGTCTTTGTGCTCGGCCGTATCGTGTCCTTCTGGACGTCTTGGTTTTCTGGTTCTGTTCTTTACTATGCTGATTGCTGCTATCAGGACCTTTGTCTTATCAGATGTGAGGTGGTCTTCATTTTTTCCAGTTAATCCTTTATTTTCAGTTCATTTAATGTTTGATAAAGAAAAAAAATGTCACAACTGTTTATGGACCCAATTCGGGCTTTATTTCACTTGTATGTATGTCGTACGGCAGGACACTGAACAGAGAGATCATTAGATCGGGGTCTCAGATCAGGTCAAGATCAATTAATCTTCATTGCACAAAACGAACCGAAAAATGGGAACAAATATAGAAAATAAAGATATATTCCAAAATGACCGGATTCAGGGAACTTAAAATGCGTATACCGTTTTATCTCCAGTTCAGGAAGTCAGGGAACAGAGCCTGATACAGAGACCCAGAGGACACGAAATATGGAGTCACCGAGTCAATCTGGTCTGAGGCATTACTGTAATGAAGATGCAGATTCCCTTTAGTCATATAACAGGTGATGGGACTAAACATCGGGACCACATATTATTGGGCTTCCTATTCTAGGAACCATCCAGAGTAATATCCAGGCAATCACATGTATTTGTTACCCTCAGTCCTTCCATAACACTAAGGTAAACTTTGTCTATAAAAATGCCATACTCCGTGCCACGAAGAGTTAGTTACAATTGTCTTATGCTTAAAACGGTTCCCTGCCTCCCCAAATGATCTGAAATGCTACATATATACACAGAATCATATCATGTATCTTAATCTCTGTATACAAGCAGTTCCCCCTAGTGATGGCTGCAGACAGAATCTTATCATGTATCTCTGTATACAGGGAGCTCCCCCTAGTGGTGGCTGCAGACAGGATCTTATCATGTATCTCTGTATACAAGGAGCTCCCCCTACTGGTGGCTGCAGACAGGATCGTATGTATCTCTGTATACAGGGAGCTCCCCCTACTGGTGGCTGCAGACAGGATCTTATGTATCTCTGTATACAGCGAGCTCCCCCTAGTGGTGACTGCAGACAGGATCTTATCATGTATCTCTGTATACAGGGAGCTCCCCCTACTGGTGGCTGCAGACAGGATCGTATGTATCTCTGTATACAGGGAGCTCCCCCTAGTGGTGACTGCAGATAGAATCTTATCATGTATCCCTGTATACAGGGAGCTCCCCCTAATGGTGGCTGCAGACAGGATCTTATCATGTATCTCTGTATACAGGGAGCTCCCCCTAGTGGTGACTGCAGACAGGATCTTATCATGTATCTCTGTATACAGGGAGCTCCCCCTAGTGGTGGTTTCAGACAGAATCTTATGTATCTCCGTATACAGGGAGCTCCCCCTAGTGGTGGCTGCAGACAAAATCTTATCATGTATCTCTGTATACAGGGAGCTCCCCCTAGTGGTGGCTGCAGACAGGATCTTATCATGTATCTCTGTATACAGGGAGCTCCCCCTACTGGTGGCTGCAGACAGGATCTTATGTATCTCTGTATACAGGGAGCTCCCCCTACTGGTGACTGCAGACAGAATCTTATCATGTATCCCTGTATACAGGGAGCTCCCCCTAGTGGTGACTGCAGACAGGATCTTATCATGTATCTCCGTGTACAGGGAGCTCCCCCTAGTGGTGACTGCAGATATAATCTTATCATGTATCTCTGTATACAGGGAGCTCCCCCTAGTGGTGGTTGCAGAGAGGATCTTATCATGTATCTCTGTATACAGGGAGCTCCCCCTAGTGGTGGCTGCAGACAGAATCTTATCATGTATCTCTGTATAGAGGGAGCTCCCCCTAGTGGTGGCTGCAGACAGGATCTTATCATGTATCTCTGTATACAGGGAGCTCCCCCTACTGGTGGCTGCAGACAGGATCTTATGTATCTCTGTATACAGGGAGCTCCCCCTACTGGTGACTGCAGACAGAATCTTATCATGTATCCCTGTATACAGGGAGCTCCCCCTAGTGGTGACTGCAGACAGGATCTTATCATGTATCTCCATGTACAGGGAGCTCCCCCTAGTGGTGACTGCAGATATAATCTTATCATGTATCTCTGTATACAGGGAGCTCCCCCTAGTGGTGGCTGCAGACAGGATCTTATCATGTATCTCTGTATACAGGGAGCTCCCCCTAGTGGTGACTGCAGACAGGATCTTATCATGTATCTCTGTATACAGGGAGCTCCCCCTAGTGGTGACTGCAGACAGGATCTTATCATGTATCTCTGTATACAGGGAGCTCCCCCTAGTGGTGGCTGCAGACAGAATTTTATCATGTATCTCTGTATACAGGGAGCTCCCCCTAGTGGCGGCTGCAGACAGGATCTTATCATGTATCTCTGTATACAGGGAGCTCCCCCTAGTGGTGGCTGCAGACAGAATTTTATCATGTATCTCTGTATACAGGGAGCTCCCCCTAGTGGTGGTTGCAGACAGAATCTTATCATGTATCTCTGTATACAGGGAGCTCCCCCTACTGGTGGCTGCAGACAGGATCTTATCATGTATCTCTGTGTACAGGGAGCTCCCCCTAGTGGTGACTGCAGGTTTAATCTTATCATGTATCTCTGTATACAGGGAGCTCCCCCTAGTGGTGGCAGCAGACAGGATCTTATCATGTATCTCTGTATACAGGGAGCTCCCCCTAGTGGTGACTGCAGACTGGATCTTATCATGTATCTCTGTACACAGGGAGCTCCCCCTAGTGGTGGCTGCAGACAGGATCTTATCATGTATCTCTGTATACAGGGAGCTCCCCCTAGTGGTGGCTGCAGACAGTATCTTATCATGTATCTCTATACAGGGAGCTCCCCCTAGTGGTGCCTGCAGACAGGATCTTATCATGTATTTCTGTATACAGGGAGCTCCCCCTACTGGTGACTGCAGACAGGATCTTATCATGTATCTCTGTATACAGGGAGCTCCCCCTAGTGGTGGCTGCAGACAGGATCTTATCATGTATCTCTGTGTACAGGGAGCTCCCCCTAGTGGTGACTGCAGATATAATCTTATAATGTATCTCTGTATACAGGGAGCTCCCCCTAGTGGTGGCTGCAGACAGGATCTTATCATGTATCTCTGTATACAGGGAGCTCCCCCTAGTGGTGACTGCAGACAGGATCTTAACATGTATCTCTGTGTACAGGGAGCTCCCCCTAGTGGTGACTGCAGGTATAATCTTATCATGTATCTCTGTATACAGGGAGCTCCCCCTAATGGTGGCAGCAGACAGGATCTTATCATGTATCTCTGTATACAGGGAGCTCCCCCTAGTGGTGACTGCAGACAGGATCTTAACATGTATCTCTGTGTACAGGGAGCTCCCCCTAGTGGTGACTGCAGGTATAATCTTATCATGTATCTCTGTATACAGGGAGCTCCCCCTAATGGTGGCAGCAGACAGGATCTTATCATGTATCTCTGTACACAGGGAGCTCCCCCTAGTGGTGGCTGCAGACAGGATCCTATCATGTATCTCTGTATACAGGGAGCTCCCCCTACTGGTGGCTGCAGACAGGATCTTATGTATGTCTGTATACAGGGAGCTCCCCCTACTGGTGACTGCAGACAGAATCTTATCATGTATCTCTGTATACAGAGAGCTCCCCCTACTGGTGACTGCAGACAGAATCTTATCATGTATCTCTGTATACAGGGAGCTCCCCTTAGTGGTGGCTGCAGACAGGATCTTATCATGTATCTCTGTATACAGGGAGCTCCCCCTACTGGTGACTGCAGACAGAATCTTATCAAGTATCTCTGTATACAGAGAGCTCCCCCTAGTGGTGACTGCAGACAGGATCTTATCACGTATCTCTGTATACAGGGAACTCCCCCTAGTGGTGCCTGCAGACAGGATCTTATCATGTATCTCTGTATACAGGGAGCTCCCCCTAGTGGTGGCTGCAGACAGGATCTTATCATATATCTCTGTACACAGGGAGCTCCCCCTAGTGGTAGCTGCAGACAGGATCTTATCATGTATCTCTGTATACAGGGAGCTCCCCCTAGTAGTGACTGCAGACAGGATCTTATCATGTATCTCTGTATACAGGGAGCTCCCCCTACTGGTGGCTGCAGACAGGATCTTATGTATCTCTGTATACAGGGAGCTCCCCCTACTGGTGACTGTAGACAGAATCTTATCATGTATCTCTGTATACAGGGAGCTCCCCCTAGTGGTGACTGCAGACAGGATCTTATCATGTATCTCTGTGTACAGGGAGCTCCCCCTAGTGGTGACTGCAGACAGGATCTTATCATGTATCTCTGTATACAGGGAGCACCCCTAGTGGTGGCTGCAGACAGGATCTTATCATGTATCTCTGTGTACAGGGAGCTCCCCCTAGTGGTGACTGCTGACAGGATCTTATCATGTATCTCTGTATACAGGGTGCTCCCCCTAGTGGTGGCTGCAGACAGGATCTTATCATGTATCTCTGTGTACAGGGAGCTCCCCCTAGTGGTGACTGCAGACAGGATCTTATCATGTATCTCTGTATACAGGGAACTCCCCCTAGTGGTGCCTGCAGACAGGATCTTATCATGTATCTCTGTATACAGGGAGCTCCCCCTAGTGGTGACTGCAGACAGGATCTTATCATGTATCTCTGTACACAGGGAGCTCCCCCTAGTGGTAGCTGCAGACAGGATCTTATCATGTATCTCTGTATACAGGGAGCTCCCCCTAGTGGTGACTGCAGACAGGATCTTATCATGTATCTCTGTATACAGGGAGCTCCCCCTACTGGTGGCTGCAGACAGGATCTTATGTATCTCTGTATACAGGGAGCTCCCCCTACTGGTGACTGCAGACAGAATCTTATCATGTATCTCTGTATACAGCGAGCTCCCCCTAGTGGTGACTGCAGACAGGATCTTATCATGTATCTCTGTATACAGGGAGCTCCCCCTACTGGTGGCTGCAGACAGGATCGTATGTATCTCTGTATACAGGGAGCTCCCCCTACTGGTGGCTGCAGACAGGATCTTATGTATCTCTGTATACAGGGAGCTCCCCCTAGTGGTGACTGCAGATAGAATCTTATCATGTATCCCTGTATACAGGGAGCTCCCCCTAATGGTGGCTGCAGACAGGATCTTATCATGTATCTCTGTATACAGGGAGCTCCCCCTACTGGTGACTGTAGACAGAATCTTATCATGTATCTCTGTATACAGGGAGCTCCCCCTAGTGGTGACTGCAGACAGGATCTTATCATGTATCTCTGTGTACAGGGAGCTCCCCCTAGTGGTGACTGCAGACAGGATCTTATCATGTATCTCTGTATACAGGGAGCACCCCTAGTGGTGGCTGCAGACAGGATCTTATCATGTATCTCTGTGTACAGGGAGCTCCCCCTAGTGGTGACTGCTGACAGGATCTTATCATGTATCTCTGTATACAGGGTGCTCCCCCTAGTGGTGGCTGCAGACAGGATCTTATCATGTATCTCTGTGTACAGGGAGCTCCCCCTAGTGGTGGCTGCAGACAGGATCTTATCATGTATCTCTGTATACAGGGAACTCCCCCTAGTGGTGCCTGCAGACAGGATCTTATCATGTATCTCTGTATACAGGGAGCTCCCCCTAGTGGTGACTGCAGACAGGATCTTATCATGTATCTCTGTACACAGGGAGCTCCCCCTAGTGGTAGCTGCAGACAGGATCTTATCATGTATCTCTGTATACAGGGAGCTCCCCCTAGTGGTGACTGCAGACAGGATCTTATCATGTATCTCTGTATACAGGGAGCTCCCCCTACTGGTGGCTGCAGACAGGATCTTATGTATCTCTGTATACAGGGAGCTCCCCCTACTGGTGACTGCAGACAGAATCTTATCATGTATCTCTGTATACAGCGAGCTCCCCCTAGTGGTGACTGCAGACAGGATCTTATCATGTATCTCTGTATACAGGGAGCTCCCCCTACTGGTGGCTGCAGACAGGATCGTATGTATCTCTGTATACAGGGAGCTCCCCCTACTGGTGGCTGCAGACAGGATCTTATGTATCTCTGTATACAGGGAGCTCCCCCTAGTGGTGACTGCAGATAGAATCTTATCATGTATCCCTGTATACAGGGAGCTCCCCCTAATGGTGGCTGCAGACAGGATCTTATCATGTATCTCTGTATACAGGGAGCTCCCCCTAGTGGTGCCTGCAGACAGGATCTTATCATGTATCTCTGTATACAGGGAGCTCCCCCTAGTGGTTGTTTCAGACAGAATCTTATGTATCTCCGTATACAGGGAGCTCCCCCTAGTGGTGGCTGCAGACAAAATCTTATCATGTATCTCTGTATACAGGGAGCTCCCCCTAGTGGTGGCTGCAGACAGGATCTTATCATGTATCTCTGTATACAGGGAGCTCCCCCTACTGGTGGCTGCAGACAGGATCTTATGTATCTCTGTATACAGGGAGCTCCCCCTACTGGTGACTGCAGACAGAATCTTATCATGTATCCCTGTATACAGGGAGCTCCCCCTAGGTATCTCTGTATACAGGGAGCTCCCCCTAGTGGTGGCTGCAGACAGAATCTTATCATGTATCTCTGTATACAGGGAGCTCCCCCTAGTGGTGGCTGCAGACAGTATCTTATCATGTATCTCTGTATACAGGGAGCTCCCCCTAGTGGTGGCTGCAGACAGGATCTTATCATGTATCTCTGTATACAGGGAGCTCCCCCTACTGGTGGCTGCAGACAGGATCTTATGTATCTCTGTATACAGGGAGCTCCCCCTAGTGGTGACTGCAGATATAATCTTATCATGTATCTCTGTATACAGGGAGCTCCCCCTAGTGGTGGTTGCAGAGAGGATCTTATCATGTATCTCTGTATACAGGGAGCTCTCCCTAGTGGTGACTGCAGACAGGATCTTATCATGTATCTCTGTACACAGGGAGCTCCCCCTAGTGGTGACTGCAGACAGGATCTTATCATGTATCTCTGTATACAGGGATGTTGTGAATTTGGATTCTGGGCTCCCCCGGTGGCTACTGGTGGAATTGAACTGGTGTCTTCATCTTCTCTGTTCACCTGTTCCCATCAAGATGTGGGAGTCGCTATATAACCTTGCTGCTCTGTTAGTTGCTTGCCGGTCAACAATGTTATCAGAAGCCTCTCTGTGCTTGTTCCTGCTCCTAGACAACTACTAGATAAGTTGGACTCTTGTCCATGTTTGTTTTTGCATTTTGTTCCAGTTCACAGCTGTAGTTTCGTTACTGTGTCTGGAAAGCTCTTGTGAACGGGAATTGCCACTCTGGTGTTATGAGTTAATGCCAGAGTTTTAAAGTAATTTCTGGATGGTGTTTTTGATAGGGTTTTCAGCTGACCATGAAAGTGTCCTTTCTGTCTTCTGCTATGTAGTAAGTGGACCTCAAATTTGCTAAACCTATTTTCATACTACGTTTGTTATTTCATCTCAACTCACCGCCAATACATGTGGGGGGCCTCTGTCTCCTTTCGGGGTATTTCTCTAGAGGTGAGCTAGGACTAATATTTTCCTCTGCTAGCTTTATTTAGTCCTCCGGCTGGGCTGGGCATCTAGAATCAACGTAGGCATGCTACCCGGCCACTGCTAGTTGTGCGTTAGGTTTAGTTCATGGTCAGCTCAGTTCCCATCTTCCAAGAGCTAGTTCCTATATATGCTTATGCTATGTTCTCTTGCCATTGAGATCATGACAGTTTGACCGGCCCGCAAAGTGTTAATTGTTTGGGCTGAAGCAGGAGAAAAAGAAGTGTTGAAGGGAAATTTTTTTTTTTTTTTCCCCTCAGAGTTTTGCTGCCTAGCCCTTAATTGCTGTCTAGCTGCTTCTTACCTCCTCTTAACCCTTGAATGGCTCTGTGTCCACCTGTTTGTAATGGATCTTCAGAGTGTAACTGCAGGTTTGAATAATCTCGCCACGAAGGTACAAAATTTGCAAGATTTTGTTTGTCATGCACCTGTATCTGAGCCGAGAATTCCTTTGCCGGAATTTTTCTCGGGGAATAGATCCGGGTTTCAGAATTTTCGAAATAATTGCAAATTATTTTTGTCTCTGAAATCTCGCTCTGCCGGAGACCCTGCACAGCAGGTCAGGATTGTGATTTCCTTGCTCCGGGGCGACCCTCAAGACTGGGCTTTTTCATTGACACCAGGGGATCCTGCGTTGCTCAATGTGGATGCGTTTTTTCTGGCCTTGGGGTTGCTTTATGACGAACCTCATTTGGAGCTTCAGGCAGAAAAAACTTTGATGTCCCTATCTCAGGGGCAAGATGAAGCGGAAATTTACTGCCAAAGATTCCGTAAATGGTCTGTGCTTACTCAGTGGAATGAGTGCGCCCTGGCGGCGACTTTCAGAGAGGGTCTCTCTGATGCCATTAAGGATGTTATGGTGGGGTTCCCTGTGCCTACGGGTCTGAATGAGTCCATGACAATGGCTATTCAGATCGATAGGCGTTTGCGGGAGCGCAAACCAGTGCACCATCTGGCGGTGTCCACTGAGAAGTCGCCAGAGAGTATGCAGTGTGATAGAATTCTGTCCCGAAGCGAGCGGCAGAATTTTAGACGGAAAAATGGGTTGTGTTTCTATTGTGGTGATTCTACTCATGTTATATCAGCATGCTCTAAGCGCACTAAAAAGCTTGGTAAATCTGTTTCCATTTGCACCTCACCGTCTAAGTTTATTCTATCTGTGACCCTGATTTGCTCTTTGTCATCTATTACCACGGACGCCTATGTCGACTCTGGCGCCGCTTTGAGTCTTATGGATTGGTCCTTTGCCAAACGCTGTGGGTATGATTTAGAGCCTTTGGAGACTCCTATTCCTCTGAAGGGGATTGACTCCACCCCATTGGCTAATAATAAACCACAATGCTGGACACAAGTAACTATGCGTATTAATCCGGATCATCAGGAGATTATTCGCTTTCTGGTGCTGTATAATCTACATGATGATTTGGTGCTAGGATTGCCTTGGCTGCAATCTCACAACCCAGTCCTCGACTGGAGAGCTATGTCTGTGTTGAGCTGGGGATGTAAGGGGGCTCATGGGGATGTACCTGTGGTTTCCATTTCATCATCCATTCCCTCTGAAATTCCTGAGTTCCTGTCTGACTATCGTGACGTCTTTGAAGAATCCAAGCTTGGTTCGTTACCTCCGCACCGAGAGTGCGATTGTGCCATAGATTTAATCCCGGGTAGTAAATACCCAAAGGGTCGTTTATTTAATCTGTCTGTGCCTGAACATGCTGCTATGCGAGAATATATAAAGGAGTCCTTGGAAAAGGGACATATTCGTCCATCGTCATCTCCCTTAGGAGCCGGTTTTTTCTTTGTGTCAAAAAAAGACGGCTCTTTGAGACCATGTATCGATTATCGGCTTTTGAATAAAATCACTGTTAAATATCAATACCCATTGCCGTTGCTGACTGATTTGTTTGCTCGCATAAAGGGGGCCAAGTGGTTCTCTAAGATTGACCTTCGTGGGGCGTATAATTTGGTGCGAATCAGGCAGGGGGATGAGTGGAAAACCGCATTTAATACGCCCGAGGGCCACTTTGAGTATTTAGTGATGCCTTTTGGTCTTTCTAATGCTCCGTCAGTTTTCCAGTCCTTTATGCATGATATTTTTCGCGATTATTTGGATAAATTTATGATTGTGTATCTGGATGATATTCTGATTTTTTCGGATGACTGGGACTCTCATGTCCAGCAAGTCAGGAGGGTTTTTCAGGTTTTGCGGTCTAATTCTTTGTGTGTGAAGGGTTCGAAGTGTGTTTTTGGGGTACAGAGGATTTCCTTTTTGGGATATATTTTTTCCCCCTCTTCCATTGAAATGGATCCTGTCAAGGTTCAAGCTATTTGTGATTGGACGCAGCCCTCTTCTCTTAAGAGTCTTCAGAAATTTTTGGGCTTTGCTAACTTTTATCGTCGATTTATTGCTGGTTTTTCGGATATTGCTAAGCCATTGACCGATTTGACTAAGAAGGGTGCTGATGTTGCTGATTGGTCCCCTGATGCTGTGGAGGCCTTTCGGGAGCTTAAGCGCCGTTTTTCCTCTGCCCCTGTGTTGCGTCAGCCTGATGTTGCTCTACCTTTTCAGGTTGAGGTCGACGCTTCTGAGATCGGAGCTGGGGCAGTGTTGTCGCAGAAAAGTTCTGACTGCTCCGTGATGAGGCCTTGTGCCTTCTTTTCCCGTAAATTTTCGCCCGCTGAGCGGAATTATGATGTTGGGAATCGGGAGCTTTTGGCCATGAAGTGGGCTTTTGAGGAGTGGCGCCATTGGCTTGAGGGGGCCAGACATCAGGTGGTGGTATTGACTGACCACAAAAATTTGATTTATCTTGAGACCGCCAGGCGCCTGAATCCTAGACAGGCGCGCTGGTCATTATTTTTCTCTCGTGTTTCCAGACGGAGACTCCAGTATCTGGTCAAGTGGAAGGGATACGGCCAGGAGGATAATTCTTGGGTGAATGCATCTGATGTTCATGCCTCCGATCTGGTTCGTGCCTTTCATAGGGCCCATCCTGATCGCCCTGGTGGTTTTGGTGAGGGTTCGGTGCCCCCTCCTTGAGGGGGGGGGTACTGTTGTGAATTTGGATTCTGGGCTCCCCCGGTGGCTACTGGTGGAATTGAACTGGTGTCTTCATCTTCTCTGTTCACCTGTTCCCATCAAGATGTGGGAGTCGCTATATAACCTTGCTGCTCTGTTAGTTGCTTGCCGGTCAACAATGTTATCAGAAGCCTCTCTGTGCTTGTTCCTGCTCCTAGACAACTACTAGATAAGTTGGACTCTTGTCCATGTTTGTTTTTGCATTTTGTTCCAGTTCACAGCTGTAGTTTCGTTACTGTGTCTGGAAAGCTCTTGTGAACGGGAATTGCCACTCTGGTGTTATGAGTTAATGCCAGAGTTTTAAAGTAATTTCTGGATGGTGTTTTTGATAGGGTTTTCAGCTGACCATGAAAGTGTCCTTTCTGTCTTCTGCTATGTAGTAAGTGGACCTCAAATTTGCTAAACCTATTTTCATACTACGTTTGTTATTTCATCTCAACTCACCGCCAATACATGTGGGGGGCCTCTGTCTCCTTTCGGGGTATTTCTCTAGAGGTGAGCTAGGACTAATATTTTCCTCTGCTAGCTTTATTTAGTCCTCCGGCTGGGCTGGGCATCTAGAATCAACGTAGGCATGCTACCCGGCCACTGCTAGTTGTGCGTTAGGTTTAGTTCATGGTCAGCTCAGTTCCCATCTTCCAAGAGCTAGTTCCTATATATGCTTATGCTATGTTCTCTTGCCATTGAGATCATGACACAGGGAGCTCCCCCTAGTGGTGACTGCAGACAGGATCTTATCATGTATCTCTGTATACGGGGAGCTCCCCCTAGTGGCGGCTGCAGACAGGATCTTATCATGTATCTCTGTATACAGGGAGCTCCCCCTAGTGGTGGCTGCAGACAGAATTTTATCATGTATCTCTGTATACAGGGAGCTCCCCCTAGTGGCGGCTGCAGACAGAATCTTATCATGTATCTCTGTATACAGGGAGCTCCCCCTACTGGTGGCTGCAGACAGGATCTTATCATGTATCTCTGTGTACAGGGAGCTCCCCCTAGTGGTGACTGCAGGTTTAATCTTATCATGTATCTCTGTATACAGGGAGCTCCCCCTAGTGGTGGCAGCAGACAGGATCTTATCATGTATCTCTGTATACAGGGAGCTCCCCCTAGTGGTGACTGCAGACTGGATCTTATCATGTATCTCTGTACACAGGGAGCTCCCCCTAGTGGTGGCTGCAGACAGGATCTTATCATGTATCTCTGTATACAGGGAGCTCCCCCTAGTGGTGGCTGCAGACAGTATCTTATCATGTATCTCTATACAGGGAGCTCCCCCTAGTGGTGCCTGCAGACAGGATCTTATCATGTATTTCTGTATACAGGGAGCTCCCCCTACTGGTGACTGCAGACAGGATCTTATCATGTATCTCTGTATACAGGGAGCTCCCCCTAGTGGTGGCTGCAGACAGGATCTTATCATGTATCTCTGTGTACAGGGAGCTCCCCCTAGTGGTGACTGCAGATATAATCTTATAATGTATCTCTGTATACAGGGAGCTCCCCCTAGTGGTGGCTGCAGACAGGATCTTATCATGTATCTCTGTATACAGGGAGCTCCCCCTAGTGGTGACTGCAGACAGGATCTTAACATGTATCTCTGTGTACAGGGAGCTCCCCCTAGTGGTGACTGCAGGTATAATCTTATCATGTATCTCTGTATACAGGGAGCTCCCCCTAATGGTGGCAGCAGACAGGATCTTATCATGTATCTCTGTACACAGGGAGCTCCCCCTAGTGGTGGCTGCAGACAGGATCTTATCATGTATCTCTGTATACAGAGAGCTCCCCCTAGTGGTGGCTGCAGACAGTATCTTATCATGTATCTCTGTATACAGGGAGCTCCCCCTAGTGGTGACTGCAGACAGGATCCTATCATGTATCTCTGTATACAAGGAGCTCCCCCTACTGGTGGCTGCAGACAGGATCTTATGTATGTCTGTATACAGGGAGCTCCCCCTACTGGTGACTGCAGACAGAATCTTATCATGTATCTCTGTATACAGAGAGCTCCCCCTACTGGTGACTGCAGACAGAATCTTATCATGTATCTCTGTATACAGGGAGCTCCCCTTAGTGGTGGCTGCAGACAGGATCTTATCATGTATCTCTGTATACAGGGAGCTCCCCCTACTGGTGACTGCAGACAGAATCTTATCAAGTATCTCTGTATACAGAGAGCTCCCCCTAGTGGTGACTGCAGACAGGATCTTATCACGTATCTCTGTATACAGGGAACTCCCCCTAGTGGTGCCTGCAGACAGGATCTTATCATGTATCTCTGTATACAGGGAGCTCCCCCTAGTGGTGGCTGCAGACAGGATCTTATCATATATCTCTGTACACAGGGAGCTCCCCCTAGTGGTAGCTGCAGACAGGATCTTATCATGTATCTCTGTATACAGGGAGCTCCCCCTAGTAGTGACTGCAGACAGGATCTTATCATGTATCTCTGTATACAGGGAGCTCCCCCTACTGGTGGCTGCAGACAGGATCTTATGTATCTCTGTATACAGGGAGCTCCCCCTACTGGTGACTGTAGACAGAATCTTATCATGTATCTCTGTATACAGGGAGCTCCCCCTAGTGGTGACTGCAGACAGGATCTTATCATGTATCTCTGTGTACAGGGAGCTCCCCCTAGTGGTGACTGCAGACAGGATCTTATCATGTATCTCTGTATACAGGGAGCACCCCTAGTGGTGGCTGCAGACAGGATCTTATCATGTATCTCTGTGTACAGGGAGCTCCCCCTAGTGGTGACTGCTGACAGGATCTTATCATGTATCTCTGTATACAGGGTGCTCCCCCTAGTGGTGACTGCAGACAGGATCTTATCATGTATCTCTGTACACAGGGAGCTCCCCCTAGTGGTAGCTGCAGACAGGATCTTATCATGTATCTCTGTATACAGGGAGCTCCCCCTAGTGGTGACTGCAGACAGGATCTTATCATGTATCTCTGTATACAGGGAGCTCCCCCTACTGGTGGCTGCAGACAGGATCTTATGTATCTCTGTATACAGGGAGCTCCCCCTACTGGTGACTGCAGACAGAATCTTATCATGTATCTCTGTATACAGGGAGCTCCCCCTAGTGGTGACTGCAGACAGGATCTTATCATGTATCTCTGTATACAGGGAGCTCCCCCTAGTGGTGACTGCAGACAGGATCTTATCATGTATCTCTGTATACAGGGAGCTCCCCCTAGTGGTGGCTGCAGACAGGATCTTATCATGTATCTCTGTGTACAGGGAGCTCCCCCTAGTGGTGACTGCAGACAGGATCTTATCATGTATCTCTGTATACAGGGAGCTCCCCCTAGTGGTGGCTGCAGACAGGATCTTATCATGTATCTCTGTGTACAGGGAGCTCCCCCTAGTGGTGACTGCAGGTTTAATCTTATCATGTATCTCTGTATACAGGGAGCTCCCCCTAGTGGTGACTGCAGACTGGATCTTATCATGTATCTCTGTACACAGGGAGCTCCCCCTAGTGGTGGCTGCAGACAGGATCTTATCATGTATCTCTGTATACAGGGAGCTCCCCCTACTGGTGGCTGCAGACAGGATCTTATCATGTATCTCTGTATACAGGGAGCTCCCCCTAGTGGTGGCTGCAGACAGAATGTTATGTATCTCTGAATACAGGGAGCTCCCTCTAGAGGAGGTTACTGGGAGTTAGACTTTTATCATTTAAATCTATATATATGGAGGGCATTTGAAGCTCTTTAAAATGTCAAGAGCTCTGCTGTTCTGATAAAGATGTAATAATAATAAATATACAAGCACGGAATAATGGACCTACAAGCTATTTTTTTTAATAAAATGTGGATATTGAAGTGATTAAAAATGTTTGCGTTGCATTCACAAAATACAGAAAACTATATAAAATGATATCACATGAAGCCATTTATTAATGCAGATCACTACATTGTAACCTCATTGAGCAGTGAAAATTTGTAGAGATCTGATGCTAGAAGGAACCAGAAGGAATAAATAATTAGAAAGGGATTAAACAATATCTGAACTCGTTCCATAAATACTTGCAAGTTACAAACAGAAGTCAAAGATGGAAAAAGAACAGAAGTGACCACCAGATGGCGCCACCTTACATGGAGTAAATTGTATTTTGAATTATTTTTTGAGGGGTTTAAATAGAAATTGTCCTTGAAAATGAAGGATATTTGCAAAATGTATACAACATCTTAGATGTATCAGATGTGCAGAATAGGGGCCCTGAATGTTCAGGGGCCACTTTAAAGGGACACAACGCTCCGCTGTAAGACTTGGTTATCTCCGTCACAAGTTTTTAGAACTTTATTGTGGAAAAGAAGATATAAAGGATTTCTACTTTTTTCTGGTGGATCCATTTCTGGATCAAAAAACACTTTTCTTTCTCTGTAGCCTGATAGTGACTACTCAGATCTGATGGGTTAAAATGTTTTGGAGAAATTGCAATTCTTTGCTACAAATTCTAAAAAAAAAAAAGTCACCAATAAGAAAGCAAGAACCCACATGCACAATAGTACATTTTGTGGATTTGGGTGGACTTTCAGAAAAGTCATCACAATGTTCTGCATTTAATAGGATGCCTGATAAAACAAAATAATTAATTGCATTTTTGCATGTACTCGAGCGCGTTTAATTGCAAACATTTCACTTTATTTCTGCAACAAATGAATGATCACTACAGAATCTGTCAGTGCAGGATGTGACCACTAGGTGGCAGCACTGAGCTCAGGTGCTGCTCTGTTGGTGTCTGTTCACATTTCTGGGTCCTATAGACACTGTGGGTTATATAACACAATGTGACCCAACTTCACTGAAAACTTATACATTTCACCTTGCGACCTCTGGCAAGTTCTCCAAACCAGGCAGAGCGCCCGTGCTCAGGTGATCGGAGCACATTTGTTACTTGTGACTTGCCCACACCCATTTAATCAGGAGCCTGTGGAAGTCAAATATTAGCTGGGTGTGATGAGCTGCAGCAGGGAAGTATGCGCCAACATTACATGTGTAACATTAACCCCTTAGATCAAAGCAATTTTTTAAAATCAGATTTCTATATAAATAAAAGTGCAAAATCTCATTATATAAAAAAACTTTTGTAAAAGTAAAAAAAATCCAGCAATTACCGTATTTCACTTATATGAGGACCATTCATTACAGACTTAATATTCCAAATTCCAAACTGCACAAAAAAAGTAAGAAAGAAACCCTAGCCTTGGCCACCAGATGGCGCTGCAGAGAGGAAAGGATTGTATTTCGTGGCACTTTTATTTATGTTATTTTCATCCATCAGTTTTTGATCTAGACCCCCATCAGTGCCTCCCCCATCTGAAGCCTCCATATGATGGTGTCACATTTAATGACCTTCAGGTTTTAGCATTTATGTGATTCCTATAGCAACCTGAGATTTTCCTTTGGGTTCAAGGACATTTGGGGGTCATGAGGGGCTATATCCCCTATACGATGACGCCTTGGACAACCAAGTCCCAATTAGACCCCAGGATCAAGGACGACTATTGGTGCCCACGGATGAGACAGCAAAATGCCTCTAATTATACAGTGTAAATGACTTCCCCTCTTTTTGTGATGTCCCATTACTGGTGGACTGGGTTAGTTTAGCAATTAATTCCCCTGGTGGTCCAAGGTCAAGAAGAGGTTAATATTGGCATAGGCAATATATATTGTGGGGATGGATTTATGTCTATGGTGCTTTAGTGGTTAGCATTCAATCATTTATTGTAATTATAATTATTATTAGTTTTTTTGGGGTGGTGCTGGGGTTAGTTGTGGTCTTGGAAAGTGAAGTGTGAGCCTATCATTTAATTTAATTTTGTTTAATAATTAGTTCCAGAATTCTCATAAAAGTTCAGGACTCAAAACTCTTTGGTGACTAATACACCCAAGTATGATCAAACTTTGTCTTCCTGCAGCGGCCACTAGGGGGAGCTCTCTCAATAAGGATTAGTATAGCTCCAATTGAGCTCTATAATAAATCCTTATACACTCAGCGCCACCTAGTGGTGACTGAATTAATTTTAAACTTATTATGAATTGCACCAATTTTTTGTCTTTTTTTTCCTATTTATAAACAGTTTTTGTTTTACACCAAATCCCTTTTTTTTCAGCTGCGCTTTTTCTTTTTTACCTGTTTTTCCTGTACACCATTGTGGCCGAGCTTTTGGTAATACAAATGATAGTGGACGATTTATTACTTGCAACTTTTTAAAAACTTGCTAATGTTTTGCACAAATGTAACAGTCCACCTAAGGTGAAATATTTTTTTTGTACTTTAACCCATACATTTATTGCGCAAATGCTAGAGATGCAGGTGTCATTTTCAACAGATGTTTAAAGGGGTTGGGATGAAAGTCTGGTTAATCTGTGTGACTGCAGACTTCTGAATCCTGACAGTGTGTGGTGTGCACGCTGTCAGGATTCCCTGGTGAGAACGGGTGGTCACGTGACTGCAAGCATCCGATTTGAAAAATTGTGGTCACATACAGACTGGTGTGCCTAGTTTTGAGAAGTCAACAGTGTCATGGAGTGACTGCAGACTTCTGAATCCTGACAGTGTGCGGTGTGCACAATGTCAGGATTCCCTGGTGCTGCCGGTGAATGTGGGGCGTCTTGTGGCCATTTGCAAACTTGTGGTCACATGCCAACTAGACGTGCTCTGCCTCGCTGCTCAGTAGTAGACTTGTTTCTCTGCTCTGGAAACCCAAACCCATGAAGCTTCTGGTAAAGGAACCAAAATGTCCAAGCCCCAGCGTCATAACTATAGCGGGTGCAGGAGATGCACTCATGCCTGGGACCTAGAGTCTTGGGAAGGCTATAGCCTTGAGGGGGGTCTAGAGGCTTGGGAGAGACTAGAGGCTTGGGAGGAGCCCTAGAGCCTTGGGGGCCCTAGAGCCTTGGGGGGTCTAGAGCCTTGGGGGGCCCTAGAGCTTTGGGGGTGGCCCTAGAGCCTTGGGGGGCCCTAGAGCTTTGGGAGGCCTAGAGCTTTGGGAGGCCTTAGAGCCTTGGGGGGGCCCTAGAGCCTTGGGGGGAGCTCTAGAGCCTTAGGTTTCCCTAGAGCCTTGGAATTCCCTAGAGCTTTGGGAGGTCTGTTGTGATTTTGCTTTTTGCTCCCTCTAGTGGTCATTAGTGATTTGACTCTGGAGCTTCTGTCTTTTCCTATATCCTCACCTGGGCCGTTAGTTCAGGGGCGTTGCTATATAAGCTCCCTGGACCTTCAGTTCAATGCCTGGCATCGTTGAAATCAGAGCTAATCTGTTGTGCTCTTGTCCTATGATCCTGGTTCCTGTATTTCAAGCTAAGTCTGCTTCCTTGCTTTTTGCTTTTGTTTTGTTTGGTATTTTTGTCCAGCTTGTTCCAATCTGTATCCTGACCTTTGCTGGAAGCTCTAGGGGGCTGGTGTTCTCCCCCCGGACCGTTAGACGGTTCGGGGGTTCTTGAATCTCCAGCGTGGATTTTTATAGGGTTTTTGTTGACCAGATAAGTTATCTTGCTATATTCTGCTATTAGTAAGCTGGCCTCTCTTTGCTGAACCTGGTTCATTTCTGTGTTTGTCATTTCCTCTTACCTCACCGTTATTATTTGTGGGGGGCTTGTATCTTGCTTTGGGGTCCCTTTCTCTGGAGGCAAGAGAGGTCTTTGTTTTCTTCTCCTAGGGGTAGTTAGATTCTCCGGCTGGCGCGAGTCATCTAGCGATCACCGTAGGCATGATCCCCGGCTACTTCTAGTGTTGGCGTTAGGAGTAGCTATTTGGTCAACCCAGTTACCACAGCCCTATGAGCTGGATTTTTGAATCTCGCAGACTTACACGTTCCTCTGAGACCCTGTCCACTGGGGTCATAACAGTATGCCAGGCCAGTATTAAATGTTTAATGCATTGCAGAAGTGGGATTATAAGAAAGAAAATTTTGAGTTTTTTTTTCCCTCTCTCATTTTTTTTTTTTTTTTTTTTTCTTTTCCCCTTTACCTCAGAGTGGCTTAAGCTTGCTGCAGACATGAATGTCCAGACCTTGATTACAAGTGTGGACCAGCTTGCCGCTCGTGTGCAGGGTATACAAGATTATGTTACCAGAAATCCTAGGTCTGAACCCAAGATTCCGATTCCTGAACTGTTTTCAGGAGACCGATTTAAGTTTAGGAATTTCAGGAATAATTGTAAATTGTTTTTGTCCCTGAAACCTTGTTCGTCTGGAGACTCTGCTCAACAAGTAAAAATAGTTATTTCGTTCTTACGGGGTGACCCTCAGGATTGGGCTTTTTCGTTGGCGCCAGGAGATCCGGCATTGGCTGATATTGATGCGTTTTTTCTGGCGCTCGGTTTACTTTATGAGGAACCCAATCTTGAGATTCAGGCAGAGAAAGCCTTGCTGGCTATGTCTCAGGGCCAGGACGAGGCTGAGGTGTATTGCCAAAAATTTCGGAAATGGTCCGTGCTGACACATTGGAACGAGTGTGCACTGGCCGCTAATTTTAGAAATGGCCTTTCTGAGGCCATTAAGAATGTTATGGTGGGTTTTCCCATTCCCACAGGTCTGAATGATACCATGTCCCTGGCTATTCAAATTGACCGGCGGTTGCGGGAGCGCAAAACCGCAAATTCCCTCATGTTGTTGTCTGAACAGACACCTGATGTGATGCAATGTGATAGAAAAACCGCAAATTCCCTCATGTTGTTGTCTGAACAGACACCTGATTTGATGCAATGTGATAGAATCCTGACTAGAAATGAGAGGAAAATTCATAGACGCCGGAATGGCTTGTGCTACTACTGTGGTGATTCTACACATGTTATCTCAGCATGCTCTAAACGTATATCTAAGGTTGTTAGTCCTGTCACCGTTGGTAATTTGCATCCTAAGTTTATTCTGTCTGTAACTTTGATTTGCTCACTGTCATCTTATCCTGTCATGGCGTTTGTAGATTCAGGTGCTGCCCTGAGTCTTATGGATCTCTCATTTGCTAAGCGCTGTGGTTTTATTCTTGAACCATTAGAAAATCCTATCCCTCTTAGGGGTATTGATGCTACGCCATTAGCAGAAAATAAGCCGCAGTATTGGACGCAAGTGACCATGTGCATGACTCCTGAACACCGCGAGGTGATACGTTTTCTCGTTCTACATAAAATGCATGATTTGGTTGTTTTGGGGCTGCCATGGTTACAGACCCATAATCCAGTCCTTGACTGGAAGGCTATGTCAGTGTCTAGTTGGGGCTGTCGTGGTATTCATGAGGATTCCCTGCCTGTGTCTATTGCTTCTTCTACGCCTTCGGAAGTTCCGGAGTACTTGTCTGATTATCAGGATGTCTTTAGCGAGTCCAGGTCCAGTGCATTGCCTCCTCATAGGGAATGTGACTGTGCAATAGATTTGATTCCAGGCAGTAAATTTCCTAAGGGAAGACTGTTTAATCTGTCGATACCTGAACATACCGCTATGCGTTCATATATCAAGGAGTCTCTGGAGAAAGGACACATCCGTCCGTCTTCTTCCCCTCTTGGTGCGGGATTCTTTTTTGTGGCTAAAAAGGACGGATCTTTGAGGCCTTGTATTGACTATCGGCTTTTAAATAAGATCACTGTCAAATTTCAGTATCCTTTGCTGCTGTTGTCTGACTTGTTTGCCCGGATTAAAGGTGCCAAGTGGTTTACCAAGATAGACCTTCGTGGTGCGTACAACCTTGTGCGCATTAAGCAAGGGGATGAATGGAAAACCGCATTCAATACGCCCGAAGGTCATTTTGAGTACTTGGTGATGCCTTTTGGGCTCTCTAATGCCCCTTCAGTTTTTCAGTCCTTTATGCATGACATTTTCCGGAAGTATCTGGATAAATTTTTGATCGTTTATCTGGATGATATTCTGGTTTTTTCTGATAATTGGGACTCGCATGTGGAGCAGGTCAGGATGGTCTTTAAAATTTTGCGTGAAAATTCTTTGTTTGTCAAGGGCTCAAAGTGTCTTTTTGGTGTACAGAAGGTTCCCTTTTTGGGGTTCATTTTTTCCCCTTCTGCTGTGGAGATGGACCCAGTCAAGGTCCGAGCTATTCTTGATTGGACTCAGCCCTCGTCAGTTAAGAGTCTTCAGAAGTTCTTGGGTTTCGCTAACTTCTACCGTCGTTTTATCGCTAACTTTTCTAGCATTGTGAAACCTTTGACGGATATGACCAAGAAGGGCTCCGATGTGGTTAATTGGGCTCCTGCTGCCGTGGAGGCTTTCCAGGAGTTGAAACGTCGGTTTACTTCGGCGCCTGTTTTGTGCCAGCCTGATGTCTCGCTTCCCTTTCAGGTTGAGGTGGATGCTTCAGAGATTGGAGCAGGGGCCGTTTTGTCGCAGAGAGGCCCTGGTTGCTCTGTTATGAGACCTTGCGCCTTTTTCTCTAGGAAGTTTTCGCCTGCGGAGCGAAATTATGATGTGGGCAATCGGGAGTTGTTGGCCATGAAATGGGCATTTGAGGAGTGGCGTCATTGGCTCGAGGGTGCTAAGCATCGTGTGGTGGTCTTGACTGATCACAAAAATCTGATGTATCTCGAGTCTGCTAAACGCCTGAATCCTAGACAGGCCCGCTGGTCATTGTTTTTCTCCCGTTTTGACTTTGTTGTCTCGTATTTACCAGGTTCAAAAAATGTGAAGGCCGATGCTCTTTCCAGGAGCTTTGTGCCTGATGCTCCTGGAGTCGCTGAACCTGTTGGTATTCTTAAGGATGGTATTATCTTGTCAGCTATTTCTCCAGATCTGCGACGTGTGTTGCAGAGATTTCAGGCTGATAGGCCTGATTCTTGTCCACCTGACAGACTGTTTGTGCCTGATAAGTGGACCAGCAGAGTCATTTCCGAGGTTCATTCCTCGGTGTTGGCAGGTTACCCAGGAATTTTTGGCACCAGAGATCTGGTGGCCAGATCCTTTTGGTGGCCTTCCTTGTCTAGGGATGTGCGGTCATTTGTACAGTCCTGTGGGACTTGTGCTCGAGCTAAGCCTTGCTGTTCTCGTGCCAGCGGGTTGCTCTTGCCCTTGCCTGTCCCTAAGAGACCTTGGACACATATCTCCATGGATTTCATTTCTGATCTTCCGGTGTCTCAAGGCATGTCTGTTATCTGGGTGATATGTGATCGCTTCTCCAAGATGGTCCATTTGGTTCCTTTGCCTAAGCTGCCTTCCTCTTCCGATCTGGTTCCTGTGTTTTTCCAGAACGTGGTTCGTTTGCACGGCATCCCTGAGAATATTGTGTCAGACAGAGGATCCCAGTTCGTTTCCAGATTCTGGCGATCCTTTTGTAGTAGGATGGGCATTGACTTGTCGTTTTCGTCTGCTTTCCATCCTCAGACTAATGGACAGACGGAGCGAACTAATCAGACTTTGGAGGCTTATTTGAGGTGTTTTGTCTCTGCTGATCAGGACGATTGGGTGACCTTCTTGCCGTTGGCTGAGTTTGCCCTTAATAATCGGGCTAGTTCCGCCACCTTGGTTTCGCCGTTTTTCTGCAACTCTGGTTTCCACCCTCGTTTTTCTTCGGGTCATGTGGAACCTTCTGACTGCCCTGGGGTGGATTCTGTGGTGGATAGGTTGCAGCGGATCTGGAATCTTGTGGTGGACAACTTGAAGTTGTCACAGGAGAGGGCTCAGCGCTTTGCCAACCGCCGCCGCGGTGTGGGTCCCCGACTACGTGTTGGGGATTTGGTGTGGCTTTCTTCCCGCTTTGTTCCTATGAAGGTTTCCTCTCCCAAATTTAAACCTCGTTTTATTGGTCCTTACAAGATATTGGAAATCCTTAATCCTGTATCCTTTCGCCTGGATCTTCCTGTGTCGTTTGCTATCCACAACGTGTTTCATAGGTCCTTGTTGCGGCGGTACGTTGTGCCTGTGGTTCCTTCTGCTGAGCCTCCTGCTCCGGTGTTGGTTGAGGGCGAGTTGGAGTACGTGGTGGAGAAGATCTTGGATTCTCGTCTCTCCAGGCGGAGGCTTCAGTACCTGGTCAAGTGGAAGGGCTATGGTCAGGAAGATAATTCCTGGGTGGTCGCCTCTGATGTTCATGCGGCCGATTTAGTTCGTGCCTTTCACGCCGCTCGTCCTGATCGCCCTGGTGGTCGTGGTGAGGGTTCGGTGACCCCTCACTAAGGGGGGGGTACTGTTGTGATTTTGCTTTTTGCTCCCTCTAGTGGTCATTAGTGATTTGACTCTGGAGCTTCTGTCTTTTCCTATATCCTCACCTGGGCCGTTAGTTCAGGGGCGTTGCTATATAAGCTCCCTGGACCTTCAGTTCAATGCCTGGCATCGTTGAAATCAGAGCTAATCTGTTGTGCTCTTGTCCTATGATCCTGGTTCCTGTATTTCAAGCTAAGTCTGCTTCCTTGCTTTTTGCTTTTGTTTTGTTTGGTATTTTTGTCCAGCTTGTTCCAATCTGTATCCTGACCTTTGCTGGAAGCTCTAGGGGGCTGGTGTTCTCCCCCCGGACCGTTAGACGGTTCGGGGGTTCTTGAATCTCCAGCGTGGATTTTTATAGGGTTTTTGTTGACCAGATAAGTTATCTTGCTATATTCTGCTATTAGTAAGCTGGCCTCTCTTTGCTGAACCTGGTTCATTTCTGTGTTTGTCATTTCCTCTTACCTCACCGTTATTATTTGTGGGGGGCTTGTATCTTGCTTTGGGGTCCCTTTCTCTGGAGGCAAGAGAGGTCTTTGTTTTCTTCTCCTAGGGGTAGTTAGATTCTCCGGCTGGCGCGAGTCATCTAGCGATCACCGTAGGCATGATCCCCGGCTACTTCTAGTGTTGGCGTTAGGAGTAGCTATTTGGTCAACCCAGTTACCACAGCCCTATGAGCTGGATTTTTGAATCTCGCAGACTTACACGTTCCTCTGAGACCCTGTCCACTGGGGTCATAACAGAGGTCCTAAAGCCTTGGGGGCCCTAGAGCCTTGGCGGGCCCAAAGCCTTGGGGGGCCTAGAGCCTTTGGTGGCCCTAGAGCCTTGGGGGGCCCTAGAGCCTTGGGGGGACCCTAGAGCCTTGGTGGGAGCTATAAAGCCTTAGGTTTCCCTAGAGCCTTGGGGGGCCCTAGAGCCTTGGAATTCTCTAGAGCCTTGGGGGGTCCTAAAGCCCTGGGGGGCCCTAGAGCCTTGGGGGGCCTAAAGCCTTGGGGGGCCTAGAGCCTTGGGTGGCCCTAGAGCCTTGGGGGGCCTAGAGCCTTGGGGGCCCTAGAGCCTTGTGGCGCCTACAACCTTGGGGCTCCCTTGGTCAATATAAGACCCTGCTGGAGGTTTTGCATTGGGGCGCATGAGCTGCAGGTTACTCCACTACCAAACCTATTAATTAAAGGGGCGCTCTAATACAGTCAGTGCATATTTCCACATTCTGAATCTTTTGGAGTTGTTTTTGGGTGGCCATGATGAGGTTAAGGCTCCTATAAAGATGGGGATCCCTGTCCTGCTGGACATCTGATTAACCCTTTCTTGTTAGCCTCCCTGAGCCATTCTCCGTGCACTTTCTTCTGTATTCTCATCCTGCACAGAGACATATGGCGGGAGCCTGATCCCTACTGAGCGCGGCAGGCGGTTCGCTGCAGATATCAGGGAATTGGGGAACTGAATTATTAAGCTCCATTTGTTTTCTGGAACAGACGTCATTGGTCTGATGAGGAGTTTGGCAGACAGATGTCAGGCTGCAGCTCCGGATGTGGACGTGCTGCCTCCGCGCGCCATCATCAATGATGACAGTCCATCATATCCATCATACGATGCCAGATTTCCATGTCAGGAAGGAACAGTCATGGGCATCATAATCATTAGTCCATGTCACATCCATGCTGACGGGTGCAGGAACCTCTGTGCTCATCACTAGCGCCCCCTAGCTGAAGTCCTGAGTACAGCCATCTGTAATGTGGCCTGGGGCAGGGGACAATGATGCCCCAGGCAAAGCCCAACCATCTCCTATGGAAGCTCCTAATAAACTTGGTGCTTCCAGTCCTAATATTCCCCCGATCTCCGCCGGCTCTCAGTGACCAGATTCATTATATCTTCTGCATTCTGACCCACTCCACAGCTGAGAGTTTGTCACACTGTGTGATTGTAGGTAAGAGCCATCATCCGAGGCTCCACGACTGGTGCGAAACTTACAGAAAGCGAAACAAATGAGCAAATCATAGGTAAAACATTGCAACAAACCCTCAGCCATGACAGACACACACAGCAGTATTATATGGTGGTATTGTGCTGGCAGTATCATGTATGCTGTGAGGCTTAATATGGCATTATGTGGGCCGTGCAAGGGATGTATATGGTATTATTGTCCTAGCACTATATGGCAGTATTATATGGGCTGTACATTGCAGTATTGTCCTGAAATTATATGCAGTATTATTTCCACTTTATATGGTGAAATTGGTCATTATTAAATATTAATATTAGGTTTACAGTATATCTTGGCAACAAGAATTATAATATGGGCTTTATATGAGGGTATGAGTCCAGCATTATATGGCGGTATAATATGGGTGATATACATATAAAATATTATACAATGTGATTTTCTGGATTTTATTTTTAGATTCTGTCTCTCACAGTTAAAGTGTAGCTATGATAAAAATTACAGACCCTCCATTCTCTGTAGGTGGGAAAACTTGCAAAATCGGCAGTGTATCAAATACTTATTTCCTCCACTGCATGAGGATATTATCCTGGCACTATATGGCAGTATTATAATTGATATATGGCAGTACTGTCTTGGCACTATATGGCAGTATTATGCCGGCTATACATAGCATTATTATCCTGGCACTATATGGCAGTATTATAATTGATATATGGCAGTATTATCCTGGCAATATATGGCAGTTTTATGATTGATATATGGCAGTATTGTCTTGGCACTATAGGGCAGTAAAATGTGAGCTATGTATAAAAGTACTGCCTCCACAATATTCCAGTATGTGGGTTGTATATAACAGTATTGACTTCCCAATATACGGTATTACTGCAATTACGTAATATAAAGTCATGAGAAAACTGTCTAAAGTGTCAGCCGGGGAGCGGGCCCTATTGGTTCTTGGAGGGGGCCCTATTGGTTGTTTTCCAGGGCCCCGATGTCTATAATACGATATATGTCGCCTCAATCTTACATATTACAGGAGTATGATCGGGATGATGACCCCTGCACCCCGTGATGCACTGCAGCGTCTCACACCCGTTATTACGGGGCGTCTGTCGGCACAATGCTGACTGATTCCAAGTAGCGACCAGCAGAACTGTAACCGCAGCTCTGGATGTGACTGGAGCAGAAGACATGATACACTGATACAATGAGGAAGCAGATTGTTCCTTGCGGCTTCTTATTGCGCTTAAGAAATATTTTTAACTGAAAGGTGAATTATTTATAACTCGCGAGTCCTCATCATCCCGCACGAGCTGCAAATGAAACAGGCATGTCAGTCCGCGCTCCAGGAGTCCGCCAAATTTGGTAAAGTATGTACGTGCCTTTTTTATGTACTTTCTTATTTCCCAAAAATCTCAATTTGTTCTCAAACTTTTCCAAAAATGTTGATTGTTTCAGATAAAGACGAGAAAAACAACAGGCGGGGAGAGAAAGTGCCAAGATTCTCAGCATTTCAGGCGTTTAACCCTAAATGTTCTCCGAGGAGACTGAGTGGTTATAGGGGCTGGATATGGCCGGGGACCCCCAGTCCAAGGGCCTAATAGGAGAGTCGAGGGCCCCAGTGTCGCAGAAGTGATGTCATGTGTCATCATTTCTCCCAGAACGTCCAGGAGGCTCCCAGAAAAAAGGGGCCACCAACCACCTGGACTCCTGAAAGAACCTGAAACATTTCCTTGGTGCCACAAAAGCCACCAATCAGTGCAGAATCTCTGGGCACTCACATTTTTATGCCATGTGACCACTGCAGCCAATCAACTGCCACTAATGGGCTGCAGTGTTGACACCTCCCTCAGACGTCAGCGTTTCGCCTAAGGTAACGCTGCAGCCCATTTGCGGTTCACTTGTGTCCTACCTAAATAACCATACAACTGTGTAAGGGCGGCCATGAGACTCGCGGAGGAGGTGGCAAGGCTCCTCAGCACAGCCAAAGCCGCCCAGAATGCAGGTGGTCCAATGTGCATGGGTGCTCTGAACACCCGAACACTCTGCTCCGGGACGACGACTGTCAAAGTATGTCCACTATGCTAATGACCCAACCAGCCCTTTTAAGACCAATACACATATTAGACTAATGTCAGCCGGACCCACCGATATCAGCCAACAGTGCATTGGGGATGGGGGCCTCCGACTCTTCACCAACAGATGAGGTCATGAGAGAAGGATTGGTACGCTGAATTTCCAACAGCTGATTGTTTTGTTTTCCAGAAGATAAGCCATTGTCAGACGAGTCCGGAGGAGGAGGACAGAGACATCTGGAGAAAGACAGAAGAGTCTGGAGGAAGACAGAGGACACTGGGGGATGAGGGTGTGGCGCCCCTGAGGGTCCAGTCGCCACAGAGGTACTGCACCTCAGCCAGAGGTGTGGTACTACGATCTTGGGTAAGGAGGGGGCACTACCCGAGACCCATACTAGCATCCAACACAACACCATTCCAGGCCAGGGGATCTGGGCGGACCCTATTGAGGGAGGGCCCCATCTCAGGCTTGAGGTGGAACTAGGAAGAGGGTGTGGGAGGAGAGAGTGTCAGTTGTGAGGAGTTGTCATGAAAGCAAAAGTGAGGAGTTAGTCAGTGAGTTGGTGAGGAGGAGTTGATGAGAGCAGACGTGAAGGAAGGAGCTCCTGAGGGAAGGAGTCCTAGGGGCCAGGGAAGTGAGGAATCCACCTGTGGAGCCCGAATCCACGCCGACTGTAGTCGGGTGGAAGGACCAGGTTCCCATAATCCTCTATACAGTATAATGCAGCCCACATATAGTATAATGCAGCCCACAAATAGTATAATGCAGCCACCCCATAGAGCATAATGCAACCACCCCACAGAGTATATTGTAACCCCCCATAAAATATAATGCAGCCCCCCTCGTATAGTATAATGCAGCCCCCCTCATATAGAATAATGTAGCCCCCTCACAGAGTATGATGCAATCACCCCTCATAGAATATAAATATAATACAGCCCCCCATAGAATATAATGTAGCCCCAAATAGAATATAATACAGCCCACCTCCCCATAGAATATAATGTAGCCCCATCAAAGAGTATGATGCAATCCTACCTCATAAAATCTAATACAGCCCCCCATAGATTATAATGTAGCCCCCCATAGAATAATGTAGCCCCATCAAAGAGTATGATGCAATCCGACCTCATAAAATCTAATACAGCCCCCCATAGAATATAATGTAGCCCCATAGAATATAATGCAGCCCCCCATAGTATATAACATAGCCTCCCCATAGAATATAATGTATAATGTACCACCCATAGTATATAACACAGCCACATAGTATATAACACAGCCACATAGTATATAACACAGCCACATAGTATATAACACAGCCACATAGTATATAACACAGCCTCACCCATAGAATATAATATACCCCCAATAGTATAAAACACAGCCCACGTAGTAAATAACACAGCCCATGTAGTATATAACACAGCCACGTGGTATATAACACAGCCCGCGTAGTATATAGCACAGCCACGTAGTATATAACACAGCCCGCATAGTATATAGCACAGCCACGTAGTATATAACACAGCCCGCGTAGTATATAGCACAGCCCCGCGTAGTATTTAACACAGCCACATAGTATATAACACAGCCCACATAGTATATAACACAGCACACTTAGCATATAACACAGCCACGTAGTTTATAGCACAGCCATGTAGAAAACAACACAGCCACATAGTATATAACACAGCCACGTAGTATATAACACATCCACGTAGTATATAGCACAGCCATGTAGTATATAGCACAGCCACGTACTGGAGGATGAGGGTGTGGCACCCCTGAGCGTCCGTTCGCCACAGAGGTACTGCACCTCAGCCAGAGGTATGGAACTCTGCTCTCGGGTAAGGAGGGGGCATTACCCAAGAGCCAAACTATCATCTAACACCACAGCACTCCAGGCCAGGGGATCAGGGCGGACCCTATTGAGGGAGGGCCCCATCTCAGTCTGTAGGGGAAACTAGGTAGAGGGTGTCGGTGGAGAGAGAGTCAGTTGTGAGTAGTTGTCATAGAAACAAAAGGGAGGAGTTAGTCAGTCAGTTGGTGAGGAGGAGTTGATGAGAGAAAATGTGAAGGAAGGAGCTTCTGAGGGAAGGGGTCCTAGGGGCCAGGGAAGTGAGGAATCCACCCGTGGAGCCCGAATCCATGCCGACTGAAGTCGGGTGGAAGGACCAGGTCGCAGTGGGGGAACCGGCCCCCAGACTAGTGGAGGAACTACAAGACTTAGCTGACAAGCCGGAGGCTGTGGTATCTGTATGTGCCGCAGCCAAAGCCACACACATTTGCTGAAAAGGCAGCCACACAGGGTCACTGGAGCTCTTGGCCGAGTGTTCCTGCGTATGTTGGCGCTGGGAGAGATGGCGGATGAGCGGCAGCTGTGTAATGTGTATGATCTTTAAGTGACTAGAATTCCTCTTCATGACCAAACAGAAAGCCCCCAATGTCACCCAGGCTGGTGGAGGGAGTGCAGGACAAGAAGGATATAGAAGCAGGGAGGCAGCCGCACAGTCGTCCAAGGGGTAAGGGGGCCACTATCCCCTCCAAAACATCAAGCAGCTTTTGCCACAGACACAAAGAGGGGTCACATACTGTCCTTGCACAGGGGGGTCTCCTGTGTGAGTCTGCCACTGCAAGGAGGAATATAGAAGACCCTACAGAACTTTATCACTTGGTGACCAATGCAGTCGGTGTCCGACACAGAACTTTCGTGGATCACCCTACACTGAATGCTGCGCATTCTATAAAGGCCCCGGGCAGGAGCAGATGGGCTCATCACACCGCAGACGCCATATGGCCGCAGCCCCATCATAGATGTCAGTGACATCCCATGTTCTCTGCCAACATCTGATCCACATTAGACTTTAATAAGAGATCAAGTTCATTTCTATCCTCCCCAAGGAACGATCACACTCAGCCCTGATTTACTACTCACTAAGCCGGATCATAGTGTATATCCTGCAACACAGTGACATGGATCATGCTGGTATAACCTGGGTTCAGGCCGCTAAATAATAATAATAATAATAATCTTTATTTTTATATAGCGCTAACATATTACGCAGCGCTTTACAGTTTTGCACACATTATCATCACTGTCCCCTGTGAGGCTCACAATCTAAATTCCCTATCAGTATGTCTTTAGAATGTGGGAGGAAACCGGAGTACCCGGAGGAAACCCACGCAAACACGGAGAGAACATACAAACTCTTTGCAGATGTTGTCCAAGGTGGGATTAGAACCCAGTACTCCAGCGCTGCAAGGCTGCAGTGCTAACCACTGCAACACCGTGCTGCTAAATGAGTGTGATCGACAATATTGAAGCCGTTCAACGCTTGTTTCCCGGACTCTTTACACCAAATGAGAAAGAATGATGGGGACAGAACGATCACTAATAGATCACTAACAGATCACAGTATAACCTGGGCATATCCTGCCCGCGTAGTATACAGCACAGCCCGCGTAGTATTTAACACAGCCATGTAGTATATAACACAGCCCACGTAGTATATAACACAGCCCATGTAGTATATAACACAGCCCACGTAGCATATAACACAGCCACATAGTATATAACACAGCCACGTAGTATATAACAGCCCATGTAGTATATAACACAGCCCACGTAGCATATAGCACAGCCACGTAGCATATAACACAGCCACATAGTATATAGCACAGCCACGTAGTATATAGCACAGCTACGTAGCATATAACACAGCCATGTAGTATATAACACAGCCACGTAGTATATAGGACAGACATGAAGTATATATAGCACAGCCACATAGTATATAACACAGCCACATAGTATATAGCACAGCCACGTAGTATATAGCATAGCCACGTAGTATATAACACAGCCACATAGTATATAACACAGCCACGTAGTATATAGCACAGCCCACGTAGTATATAGCACAGCCCACATAGTATATGGCACAGCCACGTAGTATATAACATAACCACGTAGTATATAGCACAGCCACATAGTATATAACACAGCCACATAGTATATAGCACAGCCACGTAGTATATAACACAGCCCATGTAGTATATAGCACAGCCACGTAGTATATAGCACAGCTTACTCAGTATATCGCACAGCCATGTAGTATATAACACAGCCACATAGTATATAGCACAGCCCACACAATAGATAACACAGCTATGCAGTATATAACAGCCACGTAGTATATAGCACAGCCCACATAGTATATAACACAGCCACGTAGTATATAGCACAGCCACGTAGCATATAACACAGCCATGTAGTATATAGCACAAACATGTAGTATATAGCACAGCCACGTAGTATATAACACAGCCATGTAGTATATAGCACAGCCATGTAGTATATAGAACAGCTACATAGCATATAACAGCCATGTAGTATATAACACAGCCACGTAGTATATAGGACAGACACATAGTATATAACACAGCCCATGTAGCATATAGCACAGCTACGTAGCATATAACACAGCCACATAGTATATAGCACAGCCACGTAGTATATAGCACAGCTACATAGCATATAACACAGCCATGTAGTATATAACACAGCCACATAGTATATAGGACAGACACGTAGTATATAGCACTGCCACATAGTATATAGCACAGCCACATAGTATATAGCACAGCCACGTAGTATGAAACACAGCCACGTAGTATATAGCACAGCCCACGTGGTATATAGAACAGCCACGTAGTATATAACATAGCCACGTAGTATATAGCACAGCCACAAAGTATATAACACAGCCACATTGTATATAGCACAGCCCACTCAGTATATCGCACAGCCATGTAGTATATAACACAGCCACATAGTATATAGCACAGCCCACGCAATATATAACACAGCTACGTAGTATATAACACAGCCATGTAGTATATAGCACAGCCCACATAGTATATAACACAGCCACGTAGTATATAGCACAGCTACGTAGCATATAACACAGCCATGTAGTATATAGCACAGCCATGTAGTATTAAACACAGCCATGTAGTATATAACAGCCCACGTAGTATATAACACAGCCACGTAGTATATAGCACAGCCATGTTACTAGTATATAGCACAGCCCACGTAGTATATAGCACAGCCACGTAGTATATAACACAGCCACGTAGTGTATAGCACAGCCATGTAGTATATAGCACAGCCAAGTAGTATATAGCACAGCCATGTAGTATATAGCACAGCTATGTAGCATATAGCACAGCCATGTAGCATATAACACAGCCCACGTAGTATATAGCACAGCCTGCATGTCCCCCCACAGAAAATGGCCCCACAGTGCACCGTAGTGTCAGAGGCATAGCGGGGAATGATGGGAGAGGGAGCATCAGTGAACGGTCTCTCCTCCATTATTGCATTGAACTGAACTGGCAGACGCCGGTATAGTTCAATGCGGCGAGGGAGTCGGTGTTGGCGGCAGGCTAGCCCCCTGCCTCACAGGGGCCCCATAGCAGCTGCGTGATGTGCCGCTAGCTGGGGGCCCCTGGGGGAGCAGCTGCATGCCCCTAACGTCGGCCCTGCCTGCAGGGGCCCCTGGAGCCTCCTGGACATCTCCTGTATATAATTATATATATACAGGTGGTATAACCTGGGTATCTCCTGTATATAATTATATATGTACAGCCGGTATAACCTTGGCATCTCCTGTATATAATTATATATGTGCAGATGGTATAACCTGGGTATCTCATGTATATAATTATATATGTACAGCTGGTATAACCTTGGCATCTCCTGTATATAATTATATATGTACAGCTGATATAACCTGGTCATCTCCTGTATATAATTATATATGTACAGCTGGTATAACCTGGGCATCTCCTGTATATAATTATATATGTACAGCTGGTATAACCTGGGTATCTCCTGTATATAATTATATATGTACAGCTGGTATAACCTGGGTATCTCCTGTACAAAATTTTATATGTACAGAATTCAGCTTTGGATGTGAGAAGAAAACGTTCTGTCCCAGGAAATTAGCACAATTGTTGCAAAATTACTTAACTTTTTAAGGTGGAGAATTCCTTTAAGAATGCAATGATCTCATTAGCAGAAGTGAGTGCGACAAGTGAATGAGAAGCAGAGCGCAGGATGTCGGTTTCAGCTGTGACCATGGAAGCCCCAGGTATCAGTGACATCATCAGAACCTTCCATGTAACGAGGCGGATTGTGTGAGCGGCCAGGAATGTGCTCCCATCCAGAGCCCAGGAGGCCCAGAGGCCACTCCAACAATGGGAGCCAGGAACCTACAAGACCAGACAGGCAGACCGAACGGGTTGGGTTTCAGGGGCCGCCTGTTGCTGCTTCCTTATTTTTCTCAGTCTACACAAAAAGAAAAAACACTTTCCTGCAGACTTTCTGCACAGATTTGCATTAACAAAAAAAAAAAATAGAAAAATGCATTATAGTCAATTACCACCAAGTTACATTCACCATGTTGGTGAAGTTTTCTGCAGGAAATTGACCTACGGTGCAGATTTTCAGTTCCGTAGCAGCCAGTTATTTTTACAGATGTTCATTGTGGATGTTAACTTTTGCAATGCAGAGTAAAATTTACTCAAATCTGTAACAAAATCCACATTCAGATTTTGATGAAAATTTTGTTCCATAATAATTGCACAAAATATGCCGAAAATCCCATTTGAGTGCAGGTGCCGTAAGGGAACGTTCACATGTGCACATTTTCTGTGATGGATTTTGCCTTTAATCTGCATCAAATCTGAACAACATAGGAAGCAAAAACCGCATGTCCTTGTCATGGAATTTGATGATGATTTCATGCTAACATTTTTGCCTATTTTTTGTGGGGGGGTTTTTGGCTGCTATTCATTTGTACATTACTTTTTTAAAAGTCTGTTTTATATGTGGTCTTTTTCTTTTATGTTCGTCATTGTGGCCGGTTTTTGAGTATCCAGATGTCTGTGGCTGATTCATCAATTAAAAAGTTGCACAAATTTTGCAACATTTTATATGAACATATGACTGTTTTTACTAAAAAGTTGAAAAAAGTTAAGAAAAATATAAAATTGAAAAAAAAACAAAACTTTTTTTGATATAACTCAAAATTCATGCACAATTTGGAAGAATTTGGTGCGAAAACATCAACAAATACAACAAGACAAAAAAAGGACTGAAACAAAATTATCAAATGATGAGCGGGGCCTTCAGTTTTTCTTATTTGCCAAAATTTGAACATGACGCCTAAAGTAAAATGGTCTCCAAGTTCAGTACAAAATGATGATGAACAATGTGCAACGCTGCAAGAAATATCTCCAGTTATGTACTATGTATTATACTTTAAAGAGGACATGTCGCTTTATCAAAAAATTGAGCTAATTACCTAGCCAAAATTACTGAGCTCCTCTGATTACGCAGCTCTTTCTGGTTTGGAGGCAGAAGTGAAAGCGCTCTCCCCTAGAGAAACAATGAGGAAATGCCCAGTTGGTCTGCAAGCAGAGATTTCACATGCTGCGCTCCAAAAGCAACAAATGTGAATATCTCTGCAATGGAGCAAGTCAGAGCAAAACGGAAGAAAATCTCAGAATCAGGGGAGCTCAGGGATTTCTACAAGATATTTAAATCAAGAAAGTGACAAATCTTCTTTATGTCACTTTTGTGATGTAGATTGTCAACTGTGCCCAGTCACGTCCCCTACATCTTAGGGCACGTGCAGATAAGTAGTCCGAGTGCGATCCGACAAAACATCAGATCACACCCAATGTTAGCCCATGTTGTTGTGCACATGTCCGATCTTTTTCCTCGGATAGACGCTGCATGTCCGAGTTTGATCGCACTCGGCCATGCAAGTCAATGACTGCACTTGGATGACATCGGAGTGCAATCCGATTTCTGGGCACTGACAGTGAAGGAGATGGGGAAATTTGTTTGTCGTTCTTCTCCTCATCTGAGAGGATCGGATTAAACTCTGATCAAAGTGTAATTTGCATAATTGATCCGATTTTCTCGGTTGATAAAAAAATACGCCTGCCTGCACCTACCCTAAGAGCTGCCCACTTTTCAAAGGGCTGATGAAACTGGCCGGGACTGGAGTGAAAACTGCAAAAATTTAAACCTTTGTGCATAACTGCAAGTTACACAAAAAAATTTGAAACATTTAAAAAAGTTTTTCTCCAGAATTCCGAAGAAAATAAACTGCTTGATGAATTGAGAACTTAAATTTCTGGTTTCAGACAGTAAAAAATGTTCTCCTTTAAGTCTAGTCTTTTGTGCTTGAAAAGTTCAGCCTGATTTGGTCAAGGCTCCATAGACCAACTTCTGTATTTTCAAGTCTTCAACAATATATACAAAAATATAAAAAAACACAAACTACACAAAACATTAAAATATGTGTCTGTTATGAAAAGAGTCAACTAACCAGATACACGAGTTGTGGTTCACGGATAAACAACACAGAACATTCCGAGAGTCAACGCCATGACAGATGATGAAAGGTGGGGAATAAATCACCCTAAAAATATTTCACATGGAATATCATAAAGGAAATATTCTACATCTAGGAAAAAAATGGCACCCGGGAGTCAAATATGTGCTGAGATAAATGGTTCATATAGAGTCAAAAAATATGAAAGCGTTACTGAGAAACACAGGTTGTTCTGTGCCCAAATAAACAGTGCAGAAAACCCTCAGATACAGACATGCAAGGTCCATATAATCCATGGGTGTCATGTAGTCACAAGGTGTTGACTAAGGGCTGATAACACCTTCTGTAAAATTCACTGTACAAGTTAATGATCAATGAGAAAAAAGCTTATAAGGAAAAAAAAAGGAAGAACAGATAATAAATCTTAATGTACTTTTTCATGTCTGACCGTGAAGCTATTCCTGCAAATTCTTGTGTAATTCCATTCTATCATCTACAAGAATGGAATTCACATCTCAGATATTAACTTATCATTTAGTGTAGACTCTGCAGATAAGTTTCATCAACGCACTTTTGCCCTTCAGGCAATGAATACACTGTCATTTATGAATATTTTTCCTATGTATAAGAATATAACTTCTATAATACTGCTCCTATGTACAAGAATATAACTACTATAATACTACCCCCTATGTACAAGAATATAACTACTATAATACTGCCCCTATGTACAAGAATATAAATACTATAATACTGCCCCCTATGTACAAGAATATAACTACTATAATACTGCCCCTATGTACAAGAATATAACTACTATAATACTGTTCGTTCCTCTGTACAAGAATATAAATACTATAATACTGTTCCTATGTACAGGAATAAAACTACTATAATACTGCTCCTATGTACAAGAATATAACCACTATGATACTGCCCCCTATGTACAAGAATGTAACTACTATAATACTGCTCCTATGTACAAGAATATAACTACTATAATACTGCTCCTATGTACAAGAATATAACTACTATAATACTGCCCTTATGTACAAGAATATAATGACTATAATACTGCTCCTATGTACAAGAATATAACTACTATAATACTGTCCCTATGTACAAGAATATAACTACTATAATACTGTCCCTATGTACAAGAATATAACTACTATAATACTGCTCCTATGTACAAGAATCTAACTACTATAATACTGCCCCTTTGTACAAGAATATAACTACTATAGTACTGTCCCTATGTACAAGAATATAACTACTATAATACTGCTCCTATGTACAAGAATATAACTACTATAATAGTGTCCCTATGTACAAGAATATACTATAATACTGCTCCTATGTACAAGAATATAACTACTATAATACTGTCCCTATGTACAAGAATATACTATAATACTGCCCCTATATACAAGAATATAACTACTATAATACTGCTCCTATGTACAAGAATATAAATACTATAATACTGTTCCTATATAGAAGAATATAACTACTATAATACTGCCCCTATGTACAAGAGTATAACTACTATAATACTGCTCATATGTGCAAGAATATAACTACTATAATACTGCCTCCTATGTACAAGAATATAAATACTATAATACTGCCCTTATGTACAAGAATATAATGACTATAATACTGCTCCTATGTACAAGAATATAACTACTATAATACTGCTCCTATGTACAAGAATATAACTACTATAATACTGTCCCTATG
Organism: Ranitomeya variabilis; assembly: GCF_051348905.1. Taxonomy (NCBI): domain Eukaryota; kingdom Metazoa; phylum Chordata; class Amphibia; order Anura; family Dendrobatidae; genus Ranitomeya; species Ranitomeya variabilis. Next base: position 22,030,156 of record NC_135235.1, read on the forward strand.
TACAAGAATATAACTACTATAATACTGCTCCTATGTACAAGAATATAACTACTATAATGCTGTCCCTATGTACAAGAATATAACTACTATAGTACTGTCCCTATGTACAACAATATAACTACTATAATACTGCTCATATGTACAAGAATATAACTACTATAATACTGTCCCTATGTACAAGAATATAACTACTATAATACTGCCCCTATGTACAAGAATATAACTACTATAATACTGCCCTTATGTACAAGAATATAATGACTATAATACTGCTCATATGTACAAGAATATAACTACTATAATACTGCTCCTATGTACAAGAATATAACTACTATAATACTGCCCCATGTACAAAAATATAACTACTATAATACTGCTCCTATGTACAAGAATATAACTACTATAATACTGCTCCTATGTACAAGAATATAACTACTATAATACTGTCCCTATGTACAAGAATATAACTACTATAATACTGCTCCTTCATACAAGAATATAACTACTATAATACTGCCCCTATGTACAAGAATATAACTACTATAGTACTGTCCCTATGTAAAAGAATATAACTACTATAGTACTGTCCCTATGTACAAGAATATAACTACTATAATACTGCACCTATGTACAAGAATATAACTACTATAACACTGTACCTATGTACAAGAATATATAGCCGGATAACTTACCGGTAATGCTCTTTTAATGAGTCCACGACAGCACCCACTGGATAGGGATCCGCCCCAAGGAACAGGAAACCTACAGAAGAATAAAAGGGGCGGTCCGCCTCTCCTCCTCAGTTTAATTTTCAGAGTACCCGGAGGACCGCCAGTATTAGTCAAAATATTAACAAATATATATCTTAAACTTATATACTCAGTAGAAGTAATTCAATTTGTTTATTAGGGAGGGATGTGACTGGGTGCTGTCGTGGACTCATTAAAAGAGCATTACCGGTAAGTAATCCGGCTATTTACCCTTCGCCACGACAGCACCCACTGGAGAGATTTCCAGAGACCAACACCTAGGGGGGGACCACCGTGCTGAGGATAGTCCTGCCAAAGTGTAGGTCAGAAGCTGATGAAAGATCAATCCTGTAGTGATTATAGAAAGTAGAGGGAGCCAACCAAGTTGCCGCCTTACATATGTCCTCAATTGGAATGTTTCCACTTTCGGCCCAGGAAGAAGCCATGGCTCTGGTGGAGTGTGCTTTAATGCCCTCCGGAGGTTCTTTATTTTTCATGGAGTAGGCCAGTCGGATAGCGTCTCTAATCCAACGGGATAATGTGGCTCTTGTAACTCCATACCCCTTCTTTTTGCCCTGGAAGGATATGAACAGAGCCCTACTCTGCCTCCAACTACTAGTTCTTTCAATGTATTGTAAAACTATTCTCCTGACATCTAGAGTGTGAAATTTTTGTTCTTCAGGAGTGGAGGGGTCTTTAAAGAAAGTGGGAAGATGTATCTCTTGTGATCTATGGAATTTTCCTGTGACCTTAGGGAGATGTAAGGGATCTGGTTTTAAAATTAATCTGTCCTGAAATGTTAGAAGGAAAGGTGGATCTATTGATAAGGCCTGAATGTCGCTGACTCTTCTAGCTGAAGTTAATGCTACTAGGAAGGCCGTTTTAAACGATAAGTGTTTTAGAGATGCTGTATCTATAGGCTCAAACGGAGGTTCTGTTAGAGAGTCTAAGACTAGATTTAGATCCCAAGGGGAAACTCTAGGTATGTGAACAGGAGTAACTCGTTCACAGGCCGCGATTAAACGGGACACCCATTTATCCCCAGCAACATTATGGCCATAGAGGGCGCCTAGAGCGGATACTTGGACCTTCAGTGTATTAACAGAAAGACCTAACTCTTTCCCTTTTTGTAGGAATTCTAAGATAGGTCTTATTGGAACTTCTGAGGGGTTGGAACCTGTATGGAACTGAAGAAACTTTTTCCATATTTTAGTATAAATGTTTGTGGTAGATGGTTTCCTGCTAAGCAGGAGTGTATCGATTGGACCTTTTGAGAACCCTCTAGAAATTAATATCTGCCTCTCAAATTCCAGGCCGTCAAGTGGAGGTTGTCCACTTGGGGGTGGAAGAAAGGCCCCTGAGATAGTAGGTCTGGGATTGAGGGAAGGACCCATGGATCTGTCACCAACATTGATTGCAGGCACGAGAACGATGGTCTCTTGGGCCAGAATGGTGCTATCAATATTATTCTGGCCTGTTCTTCCCTGATTTTACGTATTACTTGTGGAAGCAGAATTATCGGAGGGAAGGCATATGCCAGTTTGAATTGCCAGGGTATTTGAAGAGCATCTAGAATGTCCGGGTGGTCTGCACGGGACCGAGATGCAAATTTCTGTACTTGTCTGTTCTGTTTCGTAGCAAACAGGTCTATCTGGGGCCTGCCCCATAATAATGTTATTTTGTGAAAAATGTGAGGATTCAAACACCATTCTCCTTGATGTAGAGTGTGTCGACTTAGAAAGTCTGCCTGTTGATTGCTCTCTCCTTTGATGTGGACCGCAGAGAGGGACAACAGATGCTTTTCGGCCAGGATCAAGATATTCTTTGCGGAAGACATTAGAGCGTCTGATCGAGTACCGCCTTGTTTGTTTAAATAAGCCACCGTCGTAGTGTTGTCTGAACAGACTCTGACGTGATTTCCTCAAAGCTGTGGGAGAAATTGACGCAGTGCATAGTTTACTGCATTCAACTCTTTTAAATTAGATGAATATAAGATCTCTTCCTCATTCCATATTCCCTGGCAGAAATTATCTCCCATATGTGCGCCCCACCCGTGGGGACTAGCATCAGTAGTCACAGTGTGGGATGGCGTTATCACCCAAGGGACACCCCCCGTTAAATTCTTATTATCTAGCCACCATACCAAGGAAGCTAGGACCTCCTGTGATAATGTTATTTTTGATTCGAGGTGCCCTAGGAATTTTCTCTGTTCCCGAAGAATTTGGTGTTGCAATGTTCGGGTATGGAGCTGTGCCCACTGGACGGCTGGAGTACAGGAAGAAAGGGATCCTAATAAGGACATTCCTTCCCTCAGGGACATTCGGGGTTTGTGAATGGCAGCTGCTACTTTTCCCTCTATTAGAGATATTTTTACCTGAGGGAGTAGACATCTTTGTTTTGTGGAATCTAGATGGAACCCTAGAAATATCTGGAGGGAAAGTGGGATAAGTCTGGATTTTTCGGAGTTGATGATCCAGCCTAGATCCTGTAAAGATGAGACCGTGTCAGCTAAACGTTCAGCACACTGAAGGGACGAATTTCCTACAACTAAAAAATCATCCAAATAGGGGATGATTAAAGTGTCCTTTTGGCAAAGGTAGGCCATCACCTCTAACATTACTTTGGTGAAGATTCTTGGTGCTGTGGAAAGACCAAAGGGCATGGCCGTGTACTGGAAATGATGAATCTCCCCTTCAAGTTTTACTGCGACTCTGAAGTATTTTTGATATCTGTTATGGATAGGGAGATGGTAGTAGGCATCTTTTAAATCAATGCCGCCCATTTTACAATTTGGATAAAGGAGCTTAATGGTAGATCTAATAGATTCAATTTTAAACGTATAATTTTTAATAAACGTATTGAGTTTTTTAAGATTTAGAATTGTTCGGAATGAACCATCGGGCTTAGGGATTAAAAATAATGGAGAGTAGAACCCACTACCCTCTTGTCCCTTTGGTACTTTAACTAAAACATTTTTATTTACGAGACTTTGGATCTCTAGTTCAAGGGCCCTTTGTTGTATTGGTGAGCTGAGGGCTGTTAAAATAAAAGAATCATGGGGAATTTGGAGGAATTCTATTTTAATCCCTTCTTTAATAATATTTAGAACCAAGGAAATTGACATAATCTTTTGCCATTGGGGAAAGAAAAATTTTAACCTACCCCTACTGGGGTGACTGGTGTCTTAATATTTATTGTCTCTACGGAAGGGGGGGCCTTTAAACATAGTACCACTTTGTTTTCCCTCTCTTGTGGCCCACCGCGACGGTCTTTCATTTTGCCTTCTTTTCCCGAACGGTGTCCTCCTAAAGGTCTTCCTATAGAAAGGAATTGAGGGGGTCAGGGAAGGCTTTTTTCCTTTCTTTGCTTTTTTTAGGATCTCATCCAAAGCTTTTCCAAATAGAAACTCACCCTCACACGGAATAGCACAGATCTTGGCCTTCGACTGTGTATCCCCCTTCCAACTCTTCATCCACAACGCACGTCTGGCATTATTTACTAGACCTGCTGATCTTGCTGCGAGGCGTAGAGAGTCAGCTGATGCATTGGCCATGAATGCTGCTGCTCCTCTAATTAATGGTATCGCATCCCGCAATTTTTGTCTAGAGACTCCCTGTTCAATCTGTTGATCTAACTGATCAATCCAGACAAGCATGGATCTAGCAGTGCATGTACTAGCAATTGTTGGTTTAAATATGCCTGTGGAAGCTTCCCATGATCTTTTTAATGACGATTCCGCTTTTCCGATCCAGAGGATCAGAGTAGGTCGGCATCTTCAACCGGTAAAGCTGATTGTTTTGAAGTGGAGGCGACCACTGCGTCCACTTTAGGAATCTTAGTCCATGATATTAGCTCATCGTCACTAAAGGGGTACTTCCTTTTGGAGACTGATGGGAGAAAACCTCTCTGGTCCTGTTTTTCCCATTCCCTTTTTATCAATGCTTTAACAGCAGGAATTACTGGAAAGGCTCTTCTTTTCCTCTCCGCTAACCCTGCAAACATGATGTCTTGTGCAGTTTGGTTATCTTTTGTATCCTCACAACCTATTGTATTCCTGATGGATTTTACTAGGTTGTCAGCCTCATCAAGGGGAAAACAAGCCCGACCTTCAATGTCAGACGGTACTGAAGAAGAGGATGACGTATGTGAGGAGTCTGAGTTGATGAGGCCCTCATCATCGGACTCAGAGCTGGATACTATTTTCTCTTTACTGGATTTCTTAGGGGGTGCATTGGCTTGTGTAATGGCTTGTAACTCTTCCCTGATTATGGCCCGTATATCTGTAACAGACATAGATGGACTCTGCATGGTTTCAGTAATACATTGGTTGCAGAGTTTTTTAGGGCAGGAATCTGGGAGAGGTTCATCACACAGTGCACACTGTTTGTGTTTGGATTTTTGTTTCTTTTTGGCCTGGGTGAAGAAGATTTTGTGGAAAAGCGTGTCAGCTTTATAGGCAGAGGGTTTTTACACTCACCCAGTGAAGCTGTACGGTACCGGATCAGGTGGCCGAAGCGCCTTCCTGGATCTTGAATCCATGGCATCGCTCCTGCGGCTGGCATCCGAGGACCTCCTGCTGGCTGGATCACCTGCTGGGTCCACCGTCTTGCCTGGGGATGACATGTTGCATTGCCTGTGCGCTCGCAACCATCCCCTTTTATAGGCAAAAGAAGATCCGGTCGTATTTTATTTTATTTTTTTCTAACTTGCGGTGTACTGCGCATGCGCGAAACCGCGCTTTCCCCCACCGCTGTTGAATGCCCCGGAAGTGCTGTAATCACTTCCGGGCTGGTAATGGTGACTCACACTATGCTGCCCATGTGCGGCCGCTCACCTCAGCGCTATGGAGCAGTATTCCGGCTGCAGCTGCCGCTAGGGTCCATGCCATGGATCCCGGACCCCATATTCTGGCCCGCGTCCAGAGCCCTCTTCTAGGCCGCACATCCCGCGGAGCTTCTCTAGTGAGGCCGGGCGGCCTCTCCCGGACCCGGCCATCACACACGTTGAAACGCGTTTGATTTTAATGCACTTTAAGCCTGTGACTGTCACTGGTATGAATCACCCGTTTTTGTGTCTATGGATATGAAGATGGACTTTGGATTTATGTGCTTTTAACGAAAATGGAATAAAAGGTATTTTTTATGGACATCACCCACGCTGGACTTCTGCTTTTCCTACTATAATACTGCCCCTATGTACAAGAATATAACTACTATAATACTGATTCCTGTGTACAAGAATATAACTACTATAATACTGCCCCTATGTACAAGAATATAACTACTGTAATACTGCCCCTATGTACAAGAATATAACTACTATAATACTGCCCCTATTACAAGCATAACTACTATAATACTGATTCCTATGTACAAGAATATAACTACTATAATACTGCCCCTATGTACAAGAATATAACTACTATAATACTGCCCCTATGTACAAGAATATAACTACTATAATACTGCCCCTATGTACAAGAATGTAACTACTATAATACTGCCCCTATGTACAGGAATATAACTACTATAATACTGCCCCATATGTACAAGAATATAACTACTATAATACTGCCCCTATGTACAGTTAGGTCCATATATATTTGGACAGAGACAACATTTTTCCAATTTTGGTTATAGACATTACCGCAATGAATTTTAAACAAAACACTTCAGATGCAGTTGAAGTTCAGACTTTCAGCTTTCATTTGAGGGTATCCACATTAAAATTGGATGAAGGGTTTAGGAGTTTCAGCTCCTTAACATGTGCCACCCTGTTTTTAAAGGGACCAAAAGTAATTGGACAGATTCAATAATTTTAAATAAAATGTTCATTTTTAGTATTTGGTTGAAAACCCTTTGTTGGCAATGACTGCCTGAAGTCTTGAACTCATGGACATCACCAGACGCTGTGTTTCCTCCTTTATGATGCTCTGCCAGGCCTTCACTGCGGTGGTTTTCAGTTGCTGTTTGTTTGTGGGCCTTTCTGTCTGAAGTTTAGTCTTTAACAAGTGAAATGCGGCTCAATTGGGTTGAGATCAGGTGACTGACTTGGCCATTCAAGAATATTCCACTTCTTTGCTTTAATAAACTCCTGGGTTGCTTTGGCTTTATGTTTTGGGTCATTGTCCATCTGCAGTATGAAACGACGACCAATCAGTTTGGCTGCATTTGGCTGGATCTGAGCACACAGTATGGCTCTGAATACCTCAGAATTCATTCGGCTGCTTCTGTCCTGTGTCACATCATCAATAAACATTAGTGACCCAGTGCCACTGGCAGCCATGCATGCCCAAGCCATCACACTGCCTCCGCCGGGTTTTACAGATGATGTGGTATGCTTTGGATCATGAGCTGTACCACGCCTTCGCCATAATTTTCTCTTTCCATCATTCTGGTAGAGGTTGATCTTGGTTTCATCTGTCCACAGAATGTTCTTCCAGAACTGTGCTGGCTTTTTAGATGTTTTTTAGCCTTTTTCTTCTTGATGCTTATGAGTGGCTTGCACCGTGCAGTGAACCCTCTGTAGTTACTTTCATGCAGTCTTCTCTTTATGGTAGATTTGGATATTGATACGCCGACCTCCTGGAGAGTGTTGTTCACTTGGTTGGCTGTTGTGAAGGGGTTTCACTTCACCATGGAGATTATTCTGCGATCACCCACCACTGTTGTCTTCCGTGGGCGCCCAGGTCTTTTTGCATTGATGAGTTCACCAGTGCTTTCTTTCTTTCTCAGGATGTACCAAACTGTAGCTTTTGCCACTCCTAATATTGTAGCAATTTCTCGGATGTGTTTTTTCTGTTTTTGCAGCTTAAGGATGGCTTGTGTCACCTGCATGGAGAGCTCCTTTACCGCATGTTTACTTCACAGCAAAACCTTCCAAATGCAAGCACCACACCTCAAATCAACTCCAGGCCTTTTATCTGCTTAATTGAGAATGACATCACGAATAGTGTTGAGCGATACCGTCCAATACTTGAAAGTATCGGTATCGGATAGTATCGGCCGATACCCGAAAAGTATCGGATATCGCCAATACCGATACCCGATACCAATACAAGTCAATGGGACACCAAGCATCGGAAGGTATCCTGTATGGTTCCCAGGGTCTGAAGGAGAGGAAACTCTCCTTCAGGCCCTGGGATCCATATTAATGTGTAAAATAAAGAATAAAAATAAAAAATATTGATATACTCACCTCTCCGACGCAGCCTGGACCTTACCGATGTAACCGGCAGCTTCCGTTCCTAAGAATGAGCGCTTGAAAGACCTTAGATGACGTCGCGGCCTGTGATTGGTCGCGTGAGCGGTCACGTGACCGCCACGCGACCAATCACAAGCCGCGACGTCATCTAAGGTCTTTCAAGCGCTCATTCTTAGGAACGGAAGCTGCCGGTTACATCGGTAAGGTCCAGGCTGTGTCGGAGAGGTGAGTATATCAATATTTTTTATTTTTATTCTTTATTTTACACATTAATATCGATCCCGATACCCGATATCACAAAAGTATCGGATCTCGGTATCGGAATTCCGATACAGCAAATATCGGCCGATACCCAATACTTGCAGTTTCGGAATGCTCAACACTAATCACGAAGGGATTGCCCACACCTGTCCATGAAATAGCCTCGGAGTCAATTGTCCAATTACTTTTGGTCCCTTTAAAAACAGGGTGGCACATGTTAAAGAGCTGAAACTCCTAAACCCTTCATCCAATTTTAATGCGGATACCCTCAAATGAAAGCTGAAAGTCTGAACTTCAACTGCATCTGAATTGTTTTCTTTAAAATTCATTGTTCTAATGTCTATAATCAAAACTAGAAAAATGTTGTCTCTGTCCAAATATATATGGACCTAACTGTATAATAATATAACTACTATAATACTTGTATGTACAGGAGTTCTCCATTTATGGAATGATCTTTTCTCACAGTTCAGTGTTACAGCTGTCTGGATTTGATGATATTATACAGACTCTTCACCTGGAGACATTTATCCTTTATATGATCTTTGTGACTTATAATTTCCAGTGACAGATACATTTGTATCTTGGTTTTATACCCTGTTGTGCAGGTTTAACGTCCATCTCCACCAATAAGCTCAGACCCCGGAGTGACCCGAGTGTCTTTTTATGAGATAAGTGTTTGCTGGAAATTCTCCGATATAACAGAACATCCCTATTATCCAATAAAACCCTTCTGAGCCAATGACAAGACAGTGATGGAAATCTGTGGCCGTGTCCTCAGAGAGCAGCTCCGAGCTTGTTCCCTTCGTGCTAAATGATAAAGAGTTTTGATTTTAGCTGCTGGGAATGTTTGGAATTTTTATCTTACAGTAATCGCTCCCTCTCTGTAATATTAGACGCGATTATAACCTTCTAAAAATACAACATGTAATGAGGAAGTAACTGCAGATACAGATGTCAGCAGAATTGTTCTGTTAAAGGGGATCTCCAGCCAAAAAACAGTGATACATGGAAGTGTTGAGCATTCCTCTATACAGAAAAAATGATTGTCTTTCTAAAAAAAATAAAATAAAAAAACAGCCTACTTGAAATTTTGTGGAGAAAAATCAGACCCCTAATGCATTGCTGTGGAGCACCAAATTCTTATTGTTTCCAAAGTGGTCATGCACTCTTTTTAGACTGTTCCATTTCATGTCTGTATATAGGTGGAGATGGACTTGTTTCTAGGTAGTTGTTATTATAATTGGGCAGTACACAATTGGTCCTTCCTGAGATCTTTCTCTAAACATCATTAATGGTCCATTCTACAATCAAAAATAATAACACCCTCTGGACCAACTTTCAAACAATTTAAAAAAAAAAGTGGTAGCAGGAGTTCTACAGTCCACAGGTGGGTAGCAGAAGTCATTGAGGCTGCAGGCAGATAGTAGACTTCCTGAAGGTCAAAGATAAAAAGGAGACAATGAACAAGTAGCAGAGGTCCTGGAAGACCAGGATCAGGTAGCAGAGGTCCTGGAAGCCTCAGGCAGACAAGAGACATCCTGGCTGCTGCAGGCAGGCAGAAGACCAGGAACTGGTAGCAGAGATCCTGGAAGACCAGGATCAGAAAGCAAAGGTCCTGGAAGCTTCAGGCGGACAGCAGACATACTGGCTGCTGCAGACAAACAGGAGACCGGGAACTGGTAGCAGAAGTACTGGTAGCCAAGGTCTTGGAAGAACAGAATCAGGCAACAGAGCTCCTGTAAGCATCAGGCGGACAGCAGACATACTGGCTGCTACAGGCAGGCAGAAGACCAGGAACTGGTAGCAGAGGTCCTGGAAGACCAGGATCAGAAAGCAAAGGTCCTGGAAGCTTCAGGCGGACAGCAGACATACTGGCTGCTGCAGACAAACAGGAGACCGGGAACTGGTAGCAGAAGTACTGGAAGACTGCAGACAAGCAGGACTCAGAAACAATACTGAATAACAAGACTCAGGTATGTCTGTGTTGGTGAGCTTTACATAGGCCCAGGCAGATGATCACATGGGATCACTCCGTGCCTTCTGAAATGCCCGACTTGGAGCACAACAGAGTTCAGCAGACTGGGGTGAGGGGAGTAAAGCCTGGATCCGGGATATTTGTGTAACAGTAGCATTTCTGGCAAGGCACAAGGAGAAGCATGCCACTAAGAATTCATTAAATGGTGAGCGCCTCATAATGAATTTGGTGCATCATACTCCAGTGAGCCCTTCATTTAGACTGGCTTGCGTGCCTCAATGAAATGGCCCCAATGTGCCTCGAATCGATTTGATCCTTTTATATGCTTATGGCACCTCCACATGTAATATCTATTTACAACATGACCCAATTTTTTTTATCTGAATATGTATTTTTTATGATCTATCACCCAAAAGATCAAAACTTACAGGAGTTATTCAGGGCTATTTGTTTTTTTCTTTTACTATCGGCCTCATAACAGGCCAGTAATAGATAACTGCTTGTTCTGCCCGCTGACTATCTCTGCCGGCTCAGAGCAGTCACAGTCACAGCCAGTGATTCTGCGGCTTTCATTGAGATCATATTGACAGAGCAGCGGCTCTGCTTTACTCTTTTGAAGGGGTGTGACTGTCATGCTGATTGACAACTGGCTCCCCACTGTCTTTCTGCAGAGAGCCAACTGACAATCAGCATGACAGTCACACCCAGATGACAGTGCAGCCTGGAAGTGGAAGAGCTGCTTAGTTGACAGGAAGCCTCAATGTTTTTAATTGCTGCTGGATCCTACCTGCCCTTTCATTTTGTAGCTTGTAGCCCAGGGTGGATTCTCTTGTTTGTATATGTAGCGCTGCTACCGGCGCCCCTGTATGGTGTCCCCTTCTGCCTCTATACAGGGACGCTTGCTTACTCACCGCCCTGGCCCCGGCACATTCCCCAGCGTGCTCCTGCCACTTCCTGCCTTCTATTATGTGCGCATGCGCTCCCCTGCTCTTAAAGGGGCAGTGCTCGCATTTTGCTAAACGCCCTCAGCTTTTTGCTGAGAGGAATTTAGCATAAGTAATACACCTGCAAGATGGCTCCCAGCCAATAGCTGGGAGGCATCTTGTATAAAAAGACTCCCTCTCCCCTAGGGAGTGGCCAAGCAACATAGCGAACCATTAGTTAGTAAGGTGTACCATTGGTGTACCATTAGTCCAGTATAGTTAGTCCTTGTTCCTGTGTCCACATCTGCGGTGTCCGCACTCTGAAACCGCATCGACGGTATCTGAACTGTTTCCTGAGGCCAGTGAGTCTGAACCTGTCCCTGTGGCCGTCCCGTCTGCTATCCAGAGGCTGCAGAGTCTGAATGTGTCCCTGTGGCCATCACGTCTGCTATCCAGAGACTGTACAGTCTGAACCTGTCCCTGTGGCCATCACGTCTGCTATCCGGAGACTGTACAGTCTCAACCTGTCCCTGTGGCCATCATGTCTGCTATCCGGAGGCTGCACAGTCTGAACCTTTCTCTGTGACCATCACGTCTGCTATCTGGAGACTGTACAGTCTGAACCTTACCCTGTGGCCATCACGTCTGCTATCTGGAGACTGTACAGTCTGAACCTTTCTCTGTGACCATCACGTCTGCTATCTGGAGACTGTACAGTCTGAACCTTACCCTGTGGCCATCACGTCTGCTATCTGGAGACTGTACAGTCTGAACCTGTCCCTGTGGCCATCACGTCTGCTATCTGGAGACTGTACAATCTGAACCTGTCCCTGTGGCCATCACGTCTGCTATCCGGAGACTGTACAGTCTGAACCTGTCCCTGTGGCCATCATGTCTGCTGTTGTGAATTCCGTTCTTGGGCTCCCTCCTGTGGTCGTGAATGGTACTTTGGTGAGTTCTGTCCTTGGACACCCTCTGGTGGCTTTGAGTGGAACTGCTGATCTTTGAGGTTGGCTTTCTCAGCTGCCCTCGTTTATTGCTTCTGCTCGCTTCCCTATTTAACTCTGCCCAGGTCGTTAGTTCATGCCAGCTGTCAATGTCTCAGTACTGGTTCAGATCTCTCTTGGAATTCTCAGATGACCTGACTACTCCAGCAGAAGCTAAGTCCTTGATAGTCATTTGCTGTTCATTGGTTTTTGAATATATTTTTCAGTACATGCTATGTTTCAGTCCAGCCTGCTATTATGATATTTCCTTGCTATCTGGAAGCTCTGGGGGTGCAGAGCTGCACCTCCACACCGTGAGTCGGTGTGGAGGTCTTTTTGCACACTCTGCGTGGTTTTTGTAGTTTTTTTTACTGACTGCATAGTTCCCTTTCCTATCCTCTGTCTTTCTAGAGAAGATTCGGCCTCCTTTGCTAAAATCTGTTTCATTCCTGTGTTTGTCACTTCCCTCTTAACTCACAGCTAATATTTGTGGGGGGCTACCTTTACTTTGGGGAATTTCTCTGAGGCAAGGTAGGCTACTATTTCTATCTTTAGGGGTAGTTAGCTCTTAGGCTGTGAAGAGGCGTCTAGGGAGAGTTAGGTACGCTCCATGGCTATTTCTAGTGTGTGTGATAGGATTAGGGATTGCGGTCAGTAGAGTTACCACTTCCTCAGAGCTTGTCCCAGGTTTTCTGTTTTAACCATAAGGTCACTTCGGGTGCTCCTAACCACCAGGTCATAACAGTACAGCTGGCCAACAAAGTGTTAATGCATCTCAAAAGAGGGATAAGAGAAGTTCTGAGTCCATTTTTTTTTCTTTGCAGCTTGTTTTGTCTTTCTTTTCCCCTTAACCTCTGGGTGGTTCAGGACTCAGGTGTAGATATGGATATTCAAGGTTTGTCCTCTTGTGTGGATCAACTCACTGCTAGGGTACAGAGTATTCAAGATTATGTAGTTCAGAATCCGATGTTAGAGCCTAGAATTCCAATTCCTCATTTGTTTTCTGGGGATAGATCTAAATTTTTGAATTTCAAAAATAATTGCAGACTGTTTCTTGCTCTGAAACCCCGCTCCTCTGGTGATCCCATTCAGCAAGTAAAGATTATTATTTCTTTGTTGCGTGATGACCCGCAAGACTGGGCATTCTCCCTTGAGCCAGGAAATCCTGCATTGCTTAATGTGGATGCATTTTTTCTAGCGCTTGGATTGCTTTATGACGAACCTAATTCTGTGGATCAGGCAGAAAAAATCTTGCTGACTCTATGTCAGGGTCAGGATGAGGCAGAAGTATATTGCCAGAAGTTTAGAAAGTGGTCTGTGCTTACTCAATGGAATGAGTGTGCCCTGGCAGCAATTTTCAGAAAGGGTCTTTCTGAAGCCCTTAAGGATGTTATGGTGGGGTTCCCCACGCCTGCTGGTCTGAATGAGTCAATGTCTTTGGCCATTCAGATTGATCGGCGCTTGCGCGAGCGCACAGTTGTGCACCATTTGGCGGTGTCCTCTGAGCGGAGGCCTGAGCCTATGCAATGTGATAGGACTTTGACCAGAGCTGAACGGCAAGAACACAGACGTCAGAATGGGCTGTGTTTTTACTGTGTTGACTCCTCTCATGCTATCTCTGATTGTCCTAAGCGCACTAAGAGGTTCGCTAGGTCTGTCACCATTAGTACTTTGCAGCCTAAATTTCTCTTATCTGTTACTCTGATTTGCTCACTGTCGTCCTACTCTGTTATGGCATTTGTGGATTCAGGCGCTGCCCTGAACTTGATGGACTTGGAGTTTGCCAGGCGCTGTGGTTTTTCCTTGGAGCCTTTGCAGAGTCCTGTTCCCTTAAGGGGGATTGATGCTACGCCATTGGCCAAGAATAAACCTCAGTACTGGACTCAGCTGACCATGTACATGGCTCCCGCACATCAGGAAAATATCCGCTTTTTGGTGTTGCATAATTTGCATGATGTTGTCGTGTTGGGTTTGCCATGGTTACAGGTTCATAATCCAGTACTGGATTGGAAATCAATGTCTGTGTCTAGTTGGGGTTGTCAAGGGCTACATGGTGATGTTCCTTTGATGTCAATTTCTTCTTCCACTCCTTCTGAAGTCCCTGAGTTTTTGTCGGATTACCAGGATGTATTTGATGAGCCCAAGTCCAGTGCCCTACCTCCTCATAGGGACTGTGATTGCACTATTAATTTGATTCCTGGTAGTAAGTTCCCTAAGGGCCGACTGTTCAATTTATCTGTGCCAGGACATGCCGCTATGCGGAGTTATGTAAAGGAGTCCTTGGAGAAAGGGCATATTCGCCCGTCTTCGTCGCCGTTGGGAGCAGGGTTCTTTTTTGTGGCCAAGAAGGATGGCTCTCTGAGACCCTGTATAGATTACCACCTTCTCAATAAAATCACGGTCAAATTTCAGTACCCTTTGCCTCTGTTGTCTGATTTGTTTGCTCGGATTAAGGGGGCTAGTTGGTTTACCAAGATTGACCTTCGAGGGGCGTATAATCTTGTGCGTATTAAACAGGGCGATGAATGGAAAACAGCATTTAATACACCCGAGGGCCATTTTGAGTACCTGGTGATGCCATTCGGGCTTTCTAATGCTCCATCTGTGTTTCAGTCCTTTAAGCACGACATCTTCCGGAAGTATCTGGATAGGTTCATGATCGTATATTTGGATGATATTTTGGTCTTTTCGGATGATTGGGAGTCTCATGTAAGGCAGGTCAGGATGGTGTTCCAGGTCCTTTGTGCTAATGCGTTGTTTGTGAAGGGCTCTAAATGCCTCTTTGGAGTTCAGAAGGTTTCCTTTTTGGGCTTCATTTTTTCCCCTTCTACTATCGAGATGGATCCTGTCAAAGTTCAGGCCATTTATGATTGGACTCAACCTACATCTGTGAAGAGTCTTCAGAAGTTCCTGGGCTTTGCTAATTTTTACCGTCGCTTCATCGCTAATTTTTCTAGTGTGGTTAAACCTTTGACTGATTTGATGAAGAAAGGCGCTGATGTGGTGAATTGGTCCCCTGCGGCCATTGAGGCCTTTCAGGAGCTTAAACGTCGTTTTACTTCGGCCCCTGTGTTGCGTCAGCCAGATGTTTTGCTCCCTTTTTAGGTCGAGGTTGATGCTTCTGAGATTGGGGCAGGGGCTGTTTTGTCTCAGAGAAGTTCTGATGGCTCCTTGATGAAGCCGTGTGCTTTCTTTTCTAGAAAGTTTTCACCTGCCGAGCGTAATTATGATGTCGGCAATCGGGAGTTGTTGGCTATGAAGTGGGCATTTGAGGAGTGGCGACATTGGCTTGAGGGAGCCAAACATCGCGTGGTGGTCCTGACTGATCACAAGAATCTGACTTACCTCGAGTCCGCCAAGCGGTTGAACCCTAGACAGGCTCGATGGTCACTGTTTTTCTCCCGTTTCGATTTTGTGGTCGTATACCTTCCGGGATCTAAGAATGTGAAGGCTGATGCCCTTTCTAGGAGTTTTTTGCCTGATTCTCCGGGAGTCCCTGAGCCGGATGGTATTCTTAAAGAGGGGGTGATTCTGTCTGCCATCTCCCCTGATTTGCGGCGGGTGCTGCAGGAGTTTCAGGCTGATAGACCTGACCGCTGCCCAGTGGAGAAACTGTTTGTCCCTGATAGATGGACTAGTAGGGTTATTTCTGAGGTTCATTGTTCAGTGTTGGCTGGTCATCCTGGGATTTTTGGTACCAGAGATTTGGTTGCCAGGTCCATTTGGTGGCCTTCCTTGTCACGGGATGTGCGTTCTTTTGTGCAGTCCTGTAGGACTTGTGCTCGGGCCAAACCTTGCTGTTCTCGTGCCAGCGGGTTGCTTTTGCCTTTGCTTGTCCCGAAGAGGCCCTGGACACATATTTCCATGGATTTTATTTCTGATCTTCCTGTCTCTCAAAGGATGTCTGTCATCTGGGTGGTTTGTGATCGGTTTTCTAAGATGGTCCATTTGGTACCCTTGCCTACATTGCCTTCCTCCTCTGATTTGGTTCCATTATTTTTTCAGCATGTGGTTCGTTTGCATGGCATTCCGGAGAACATTGTGTCGGACAGAGGTTCCCAATTTGTTTCTAGGTTTTGGCGGTCCTTTTGTGCTAAGATGGGCATTGATTTGTCTTTTTCTTCAGCGTTCCATCCTCAGACAAATGGCCAAACCGAACGAACCAATCAGACCTTGGAAACCTATCTGAGATGCTTTGTTTCTGCTGATCAGGATGATTGGGTGACCTTCTTGCCATTGGCCGAGTTCGCCCTTAATAATCGGGCTAGTTCTGCTACTTTGGTTTCGCCTTTTTTTGTAATTCTGGTTTTCATCCTCGTTTTTCTTCAGGGCAGGTTGAGTCTTCTGACTGTCCTGGTGTGGATTCTGTGGTGGACAGGTTGCAACAAATTTGGACTCACGTGGTGGACAATTTGACGTTGTCTCAGGAGAAGGCGCAACGTTTTGCTAACCGCCGTCGCTGTGTTGGTCCCCGACTTCGTGTTGGGGATTTGGTTTGGTTGTCTTCTCGTTATGTTCCTATGAAGGTTTCTTCTCCTAAGTTCAAGCCTCGTTTCATTGGTCCTTATAAGATTTCTGAAATTATCAATCCTGTGTCGTTTCGTTTGGCCCTTCCAACTTCTTTTGCCATCCATAATGTGTTCCATAGGTCGTTGTTGCGGAGATATGTGGCGCCTATGGTTCCTTCCGTTGATCCTCCTGCTCCGGTGTTGGTTGAGGGGGAGTTGGAGTATGTGGTGAAGATTTTAGATTCTCGTATTTCGAGACGGAAGCTTCAGTACCTGGTTAAATGGAAGGGCTATGGTCAGGAGGATAATTCCTGGGTTGTTGCCTCCGATGTCCATGCTGCCGATTTGGTTCGTGCCTTTCATTTGGCTCGTCCTGATCGGCCTGGGGGCTCTGGTGAGGGTTCGGTGACCCCTCCTCAAGGGGGGAGGGTACTGTTGTGAATTCCGTTCTCGGGCTCCCTCCTGTGGTCGTGAATGGTACTTTGGTGAGTTCTGTCCTTGGACACCCTCTGGTGGCTTTGAGTGGAACTGCTGATCTTTGAGGTTGGCTTTCTCAGCTGCCCTCGTTTATTGCTTCTGCTCGCTTCCCTATTTAACTCTGCCCAGGTCGTTAGTTCATGCCAGCTGTCAATGTCTCAGTACTGGTTCAGATCTCTCTTGGAATTCTCAGATGACCTGACTACTCCAGCAGAAGCTAAGTCCTTGCTAGTCATTTGCTGTTCATTGGTTTTTGAATATATTTTTCAGTACATGCTATGTTTCAGTCCAGCCTGCTATTATATTTCCTTGCTAGCTGGAAGCTCTGGGGGTGCAGAGCTGCACCTCCACACCGTGAGTCGGTGTGGAGGTCTTTTTGCACACTCTGCGTGGTTTTTGTAGTTTTTTTTACTGACCGCATAGTTCCCTTTCCTATCCTCTGTCTTTCTAGAGAAGATTCGGCCTCCTTTGCTAAAATCTGTTTCATTCCTGTGTTTGTCACTTCCCTCTTAACTCACAGTTAATATTTGTGGGGGGCTACCTTTACTTTGGGGAATTTCTCTGAGGCAAGGTAGGCTACTATTTCTATCTTTAGGGGTAGTTAGCTCTTAGGCTGTGAAGAGGCGTCTAGGGAGAGTTAGGTACGCTCCATGGCTATTTCTAGTGTGTGTGATAGGATTAGGGATTGCGGTCAGTAGAGTTACCACTTCCTCAGAGCTTGTCCCAGGTTTTCTGTTTTAACCATCAGGTCACTTCGGGTGCTCCTAACCACCAGGTCATAACAGTCTGCTATCCGGAGGCTGCACAGTCTGACCCTTTCCCTGTGGCCATCGCGTATGTTATCCGGATGCTGCACAGTGTGAACCTTTCACTGTGGCCATCACGTCTGCTATCTGGAGACTGTACAGTCTGAACCTTTCCCTGTGGCCATCACGTCTGCTATCTTGAGACTGTACAGTCTGAACCTTTCTCTGTGACCATCACGTCTGCTATCTGCAGACTGTACAGTCTGAACCTTTCCCTGTGGCCATCACGTCTGCTATCTGGAGACTGTACAGTCTGAACCTGTCCCTGTGGCCATCACGTCTGCTATCTGGAGACTGTACAGTCTGAACCTGTCCCTGTGGCCATTACATCTGCTATCTGGAGACTGTACAGTCTGAACCTGTCCCTGTGGCCATCACGTATGTTATCCGGATGCTGCACAGTGTGAACCTTTCACTGTGGCCATCACGTCTGCTAACCGTAGGCTGCACAGTCTGAACCTTTCCCTGTGGCCATTACGTCTGCTATCTGGAGACTCTACAGTCTGAACCTGTCCCTGTGGCAATCACGTCTGCTATCCGGAGACTGTACAGTTTGAACCTTTCCTTGTGGCCATCACGTTTCCTATCCGGAAACTGTACAGTCTGAACCTGTTGTCATAGTCTGAACCAGTCCCAAGTGAAGCTCCTGGCCGCACAGTATGAACTTATCCTAGTTGCCGTCCTGCCCTGTCTAGGAATTTGAGTAGGTGACTTAAACCATTGGGGTCAGCTGCTGCCGGACGTCATTCTGGAGTGATACCTGGCAGCTACCTGCCGCACAAGCCTGACCTCCACACTAGAGGCTCCAGTGAACACCAAGGTAGCTGCTTAATCACGCTCCTCTAGGATAGGTTCAGTCTGTGGCACAGTGGTCCACGAGCCATGAGCGCCACTTGTGTGCGTAATGATTACATTTAGATTCCTCAAAGTACCCAATTATATACTGATGACAGCTTTACACCCTCTGCTTTCTCTCAATCTCAAGCAGCTTCATCGGGCCATCACCTGGAATGGCTTGCGATGAACATTTTCACCTCCTCAAAAGTTCATTTGTGGAATGTGTTTGCAACTATCAGGTGTGTTTTGCAGAGTCATTGTTGGCACACAGCTCCATATAGTGCTGAGCCCTATTGTACAACTGTTCTAAGCCATAACATGGCGAGAAGCATTCAAGTGAAGAGAAACACCAGTGCATCACTACTGTAAGACATGAAGGTCAGTCCATCCAGAAAATTGTTAAGAGCCTTAACCCCTTAACGACCGCCGATACGCCTTTTAACGGCGGCCGCTAAGGGTACTTAAACCACAGCGCCGTTAATTAACGGCGCTGTGGAAAAAGTGAATAGCGCCCCCCAGAGTCGGATTTTCTCTGGGGTCTCGGTTGCCGAGGGTAGCCGAGACCCCAGAGAACATGATTCGGGGGGTTTTTACCGGTAATTAACCGTTTACCGGCGGTCGCAACAAAAAACAAAAAAAAGCGCGATTTGCCTTTTAATTTCTCTGTCCTCCGATGTGATCACACATCGGAGGACAGAGAAATAGGGTCCCCGATGGCCTCCGATAGCCCCCCAATACTCACCTATCTCCCCCGGTGCTCCTCGTGGCTCCCGATGGGCGCCGCCATCTTTTTTCCACCGCCGCCCGGCACCCGGAAGATCTTTGGGGTTTCGGCTGCCGGGGGTAGCCGAGACCCCAAAGAACATGATCGGGGTCGGTTTGCACCGACCCCTGTTTTGCGATCGCCGGTAATTAACAGTTTACCGGCGACCGCAAAAAAAAAAAAAGCGATCTGTAATTCTCTGTCCTCTGATGTGATCGCACATCAGAGGACAGAGAAATAGGGGGATTCGGGGACCCTAACATACTCACCCGGTGTCCCTGGGTCCTCTTCTGTCTTCTCCTGCCGGCCGGCTTTTTCCTCATGGCGGGCGCATGCGCAGTGCGCCCGCCATCTGCTGCCATCTGCCGGCCAGCAGGAGAGAGGAGTTGGGGCTAAAATTAGGGTTAGGGTTAGGGCTAGGGTTGGGGCTAAATTTAGGGTTAGGGTTAGGGTTGGGGCTAAATTTAGGGTTAGGGTTAGGGCTAGGGTTAGGGTTAGGCTACTTTCACACTAGCGTTTTTTGGCTTCCGTCGCAATGCGTCGTTGGAGAAAAAACGCATCCTGCAAAAGTGCTTGCAGGATGCGTTTAATCTCCATTGGCTTGCATTAGCGACGCATTGCGACGGATTGCCACACGTCGCATCCGTCGTGCGACGGATGCGTCGTGCTTTGGCGGACCGTCGGCACAAAAAAAGCTACATGTAACTTTTTTGTGCGACGTGTCCGCCATTTCCGACCGCGCATGCGCGGCCAGAACTCCGCCCCCGCCTCCCCGCACCTCACAATGGGGCAGCGGATGCGTTGAAAAAACAGCATCCGCTGCACCCGTTGTGCGGCGCTTACAACGCTAGCGTCGGTACGTCGGCCCGACACACTGCGATGGGCCCAGTACGACGCTAGTGTGAAAGTAGCCTTAGGCTTCTTTCACACTTGCATCGGTACGGGGCGGTCGCAATGCGTCGGCCCGACGTACCGACGCACGTTGTGAAAATTGTGCACAATGTGGGCAGCGGATGCAGTTTTTCAACGCATCCGCTGCCCAGTCTATGTCCTGGGGAGGAGGGGGCAGAGTTACGGCCACGCATGCGCGGAAATGGCGGACGCGACGTACAAAAAAAAAGGTTATATTGAACTTTTTTTGTGACGACGGGGGCTAAAGTTATGGTTAGGGTTGGGGCTAAAGTTAGGGTTAGGGTTGGGGCTAAAGTTAGGGTTAGAGTTGGGATTAGGGTTAGGATTAGGGTTGGGATTAGGGTTGGGATTAGGGTTACGTTTGGGATTAGGGTTTGGATTAGGGTTAGGGTTGGGATTAGGGTTAGGGGTGTGTTGGATTTAGGGTTTTGATTAGGGTTATGGTTAGGGTTGAGATTGGGGCTGTTTTGGGGTTAGGGTTGTGATTATCGTTAGGGTTGTGATTAGGATTATGGATCATGTTGAGATTAGGGTTAGGGGTGTGTTGGAGTTAGGGTTGGAGTTATAATTTGGGGGTTTCCACTGTTTAGGTACATCAGGGGGTCTCCAAACACGACAGCCAATTTTGCGCTAAAAAAGTCAAATGGTGCTCCCTCCCTTCTGAGCTCTGCCGTGCGCCCAAACAGTGGTTTACCCCCACATATGGGGCATCAGCGTACTCGGGATAAATTGGACAACAACTTTTGGGGTCCAATTTCTCCTGTTACCCTTGTGAAAATAAAAACTTGGGGGCTAAAAATCTTTTTTGTGGGAAAAAAAAATATTTTTTTATTTTCACTACTCTGCATTATAAACTTCTGTGAAGCACTTGAGCATTCAAAGTTCTCACCACATATCTAGATAAGTTCCTTAGGGGGTCTAGTTTCCAAAATTTGGTCACTTGTGGGGGTTTCTACTGTTTAGATACATCAGGGGCTCTGCAAACGCAACATAACACCCACAGACAATTCTATCAAAGTCTGAATTCCAAAATGGCACTCCTTCTCTTCCGAGCTCTGCCGTGTGCCAAAACAGTGGTTTACCCCCACATATGGGGTACCAGAATACTCAGGACAAATTGGAGAACAAATATTGGCATCCAATTTATCTTGTTACCCTTGTGAAAATAAAAATTTGGGGGCTAAAAAAATCTTTTTTGTGGGAAAAAAAATATTTTTTTATTTTCACTACTCTGCATTATAAACTTCTGTGAAGCACTTGGGCATTCAAAGTTCTCACCACATATCTAGATAAGTTCCTTGGGGGGTCTATTTTCCAAAATGGGGTCACTTGGGGGTTTTTACTGTTTAGGTACATTAGGGGTCTGCAAACGCAACATAACGCCCGCAGACAATTCTATCAAAGTCTGCATTCCAAAATGGCGCTCCTTCCCTTCCGAGCTCTGCCGTGCGCCCAAACAGTGGTTTACCCCCACATATGGGGTACCAGCATACTCAGGACAAATTGGACAACAACTTTTGGGGTCCAATTTCTCTTGTTACCCTTGTGAAAATAAAAATTTGGGGGCTAAAAAAATCTTTTTTGTGGGAAAAAAATTATTTTTTATTTTCACTACTCTGCATTATAAACTTCTGTGAAGCACTTGGGCATTCAAAGTCCTCACCACATATCTAGATAAGTTCCTTGGGGGGTCTATTTTCCAAAATGGGGTCACTTGTTGGGGGATTCTACTGTTTAGGTACATTAGGAGTCTGCAAACGCAACATAACGCCCGCAGACAATTCTATCAAAGTCTGCATTCCAAAATGGCGCTCCTTCCCTTCCGAGCTCTGCCGTGCGCCCAAACAGTGGTTTACCCCCACATATGGGGTACCAGCATACTCAGGACAAATTGGACAACAACTTTTGGGGCCCAATTTCTCTTGTTACCCTTGTGAAAATAAAAACTTGGGGGCTAAAAAATCTTTATTGTTAAAAAATATATATTTTTTATTTTCACGACTCTGCATTATAAACTTCTGTGATGCACTTGGGCATTCAAAGTTCTCATTACACATCTAGATAAGTTCCATGGGGGTCTAGTTTCCAAAATGGGGTCACTTTTGGGGGGTTTCTACTGTTTAGGCACATCAGGGGCTCTCCAAACGCGACATGGCGTCCGATCTCAATTCCAGTCAATTTTGCATTGAAAAGTCAAATGGCGCTCCTTTGCTTCCGAGCTCAGCCATGCGCCCAAACAGTGGTTTACCCCCACATATGGGGTGTCGGCGTACTCAAGACAAATTGTACAACAACTTCTGGGGTCCATTTTCTCCTGTTACCCTTGGTAAAATAAACATTTGGAGGCAAAAAGATCATTTTTGTAGAAAAAATGCGATTTTTTTATTTTCACGGCTCTACGTTATAAACTTCTGTGAAGCACCTGGGGGTTTAAAGTGCTCACCACACATCTAGATAAGTTCCTTAAGGGGTCTAGTTTCCAAAATGGTGTCATATGTGGGGGGTCTCCACTGTTTAGGCACATCAGCGGCTCTCCAAACGTGACATGGCGTCCGATCTCAATTCCAGCCAATTCTACATTGAAAAAGTAAAACGACACTCCTCTTCCAAGCTCTGCGGTGCGCCCAAACAGTGGTTTACCCCCACATATGGGGTATCGACGTACTCAGGAGAAATTGCACAACAACTTTTGTGGTCTAATTTCTCCTGTTACCCTTGTGAAAATAAGAATTTGTGGGCGAAAAAATCATTTTTGTGAAAACAAATGCGATTTTTTATTTTCACGGCTCTACGTTATAAACTTCTGTGAAGCACTTGGGGGTTCAAAGTGGTCACCACACATCTAGATAACTTCCTTAAGGGGTCTAGTTTCCAAAATGGTGTCACTTGTGGGGGATTTCCACTGTTTAGGCACATTAGGGGCTCCCGAAACGCGACATGGCGTCTGATCTCAATTCCAGCCAATTCTGCATTGAAACAGTCAAACGGTGCTCCTTCTCTTCCAAGCTCTGCGGTGCGCCCAAACAGTGGTTTACCTCCACATATGGGGTATCGGCGTACTCAGGAAAAATTGCACAACAAAATTTGTGGTTAAATTTCTGTTTTTACACTTGTGAAAATTAAAAAAAATGGTTCTGAAGTAAAATGTTTGAAAAAAAAAGTTAAATGTTCATTTTTTTCTTCCACATTGTTTTAGTTCCTGTGAAGTACGTAAAGGGTTAATAAACTTCTTGAATAACTTCTTATAACTCCCTAACAAAAAAAAAAAATTGTTTCCAAAATTGTGCTGATGTAAAGTAGACATGTGAGAAATGTTATTTATTAACTATTTTTGTGACATATCTCTCTGATTTAAGGGCATAAAAATACAAAGTTTGAAAATTGCAACATTTTAAAAATTTTCGCCATATTTCCATTTTTTTCATAAATAATCGCAAGTAATATCGAAGAAATGTTACCACTAACTTGAAGTACAACATGTCACGAAAAAACATTCTCAGAATCAGCGGGATCCGATAAAGCGTTCCAGAGTTATAACCTCTTAAAGTGACACTGGTCAGAATTGTAAAAATTGGCTCGGTCATTAAGTACCAAATTGGCTCTGTCACTAAGGGGTTAAAGGTATCTTCAATAGCAGTCATGAAAATTATTAATCGTTATGATCCAACTGGCTCTCATAAGGACCGCTACCACAAAGGAAGACAAAGAATTACCTATGCTGCAGAGGATAAGTTCATCAAAATTACCAGCCTTGGAAAAGAAAATTGATAGCTCTTCAGATAACAGGCCTAATAAAAGATGACCAGACTTCAAGTAGTAGGCACCACTCACCATCAGAAGACTGTGAGAAGCAGCCTTTAAAGTCAAATTGATTTAAAGAAGCCACTTCTTAGGAACGCAAACAAGAAGAAGAGACTTTATTGGGTCAAGCGACACAAGGACTGAACATTAGATAGCACAAAATTTCTACAGTGGTCTGACAAGACAAAATTTTGATACCAACAAAACCGTGTCTTTGTGAGGGGCAGAAAAAAGTGAGTAGATGGTTTATGTGTGGTGCCCACATTGAAGGAGGGGGAGTTGTGATGGTGTGGGGTGCTCTGCTGGTGATTTAGTCCAGATTCAAAGCACATTACCCAGAATGGCAACTACAGTGTTCTGCAGTGACCGTCATCACATCTGGTTTACTCTTAGTGGTATCATTTGTGTAGCAACAAGACAATGACCCAAAACATAGATCCAAGTTATTGGGTATGTGACCAAAAAGAAGGGGATGGAGGCTGTGTCAGATGACATGGCCTCCACAATCCCCCCAAACCAACCAGATGGAGAAGGTTTGGGATGAGTTGGATGCAGAGTGAAGCCAAAGCAGCCCAAAGTGCTCAGCCCCTCTGAGAACTCCTTCAAGACTGTTGAAAGCATGATGAATCTGCTGTGATAAGCCAAGGGGGTGTAAAGTCATCAGCAGAATAATGGGTGGAATCTAAAGTGTAACACATATGCTGATCATATATAAATTACTCTTCAGCCAAATTCATTTTGATGACCTATTCTATATTGTAACTGTCACGTGATCCTTTGACATGATACTTGGTGGACATTATATTTAAGGTCTCCTTTATCACTTATGGTCCACAATGCTGTCGGTGGACCTTGGAATGTGACCACACTGCCTTAACTGGGATGTTTTTAATATTTAAGAAAAAAATCATTTTTGCCAGTTGTTTAATGGTTTACAACCATGAAGATACATTTATGAACAGCTCATCATAATTCTGATATTATATGATATTTTATGATCATCGGTACTCTTTAGTGTTCAGATATAGCAGTAGGTATTTATCATGAGTCTTGTGGTCCATTTTTGGTTATTAACAGGTTTTCTGGTTAGTTTCACTTGTGATTCTTTACTCTTTGTTTCCATGTGTTCCTTTCTTCCTTCGTGGTTTTGCTGCCTTCAGTCTGAATTTACATCGTTCACATTCCAATAAGAACAAGGAAAACCATTGCATGAACAGTGGTGCCCAAACTTTTGACTAATACTGTAGTAATTCATCATTTCTTATTCATATTTCATCCATTCTTCTTTGCTTCCAATTTGCTAAATAAGGAGAGAATTAACCTGAAATCTGATATTTGGTTGCTCTTCCTGATACTGATTCCAAAGTTGGCAAAAGAAAAATGTAAAAAAAATCTGAAAAATTCAAATATTTTATCTTTGCCCTCTGATGGAATAGAAAAACACACCGGCATCTGGACTGAATATCGAGTTGCACCGGCAGACGGATCACCGGGTGGTAGGAATATTTTATCCCGTCGTTCCAGAATATTTACTTTAGTTTTTAGTGAAGGATAAACCAGAAATCATTGGATGGGACCTTTTCAATCTATTGCTCCATTTTCGTAGTTTCTTTTTGTGCTTTCGATAGTTATTTTGTAACCGCTTCTACATTTTCTGTTTATTTCTCTCGCTTGATAAGATACAAATGAAGACATTTAAGTTTCTATTAAACGCATTTCACTTTTTATTTTTTATCATACTGTAAACACAGTGAAGATTTCCCTGGAATATTCGGGCAGGGAATTCACCAGATATTCCTGGCACCGGCCCTGGAAATCAGCAGGCTGCTGCGCTCTTTGTGTAATATGATTAACGCCGCGGAAGAGCCGAGTGTTACATATCACAAGTGTTATCACAGCAGATTGTCCACAATTGTCAGGAATGCAGACCCAGGGGCTCAGAGAGGATTCTTTTTTTTTGGGTGAGGGGAGGATGATGGTGGAATTGGACAACATTGGACTTGACATATTTGACTTAAAGGGGCTGTTCCTAGTTAATAAGTTATCCCATGTCGATGGGATAGGGGAAAATTTATTGATCTTTGGGGTCCAACTGGTTTTACCCCAACTGATCCTGAAAAAGGGGCACTGCAGAGACCCATCAGATTGGAGCTGAAGTAGAGTATGTGCACCTCGGCTTCATCGGTTCTGTATGGGAATGTTGGAAAAAGCCGAGTACAGAGCGCTGCTGTCTCCGGAGTCCTTAAGAAAATGAATGGAGACAAGCTGCACATATTCGACTTCCGCTCCATGTAGATGGATCTCTGCAGAGTCCCGTTTTCGAGATCACCAACAGCTGGACCCTCAGCGATTAATTAGTTATCAGCTATCCCCTGTGTTTTGGGGATTTTTGTACAGAAAATCTTGTTTAACAGATCAAAGTGGGTGTGATTTCCTAAAAACTTGAGCCCACTGTGCGTGCGAAGAAATTTTGGAATTGTACACTGTTTAATTGTGTTTTTTTTCTCATATGAGCTTGAAAAAATGAATGTAAAAATTGATGTAGTGCAGATTTCTGGTGTTTCTGCACTAAAAAAAGATAACAGAAAATTGTAGCACCAAATACGCATCAGGGAAAGGGAAAAACACAGCAAAAATACTTTGCAAAAATGAAACATTTGGATGCTAATTGCTATTGCTTATTTTGGTGCAAATTCTTGCTGAAAAGAACCTCATGGATAGAAGAATAAGCTTGGAAAAATGGATGCCATGCTGATAGAAAAAAAACAGGCACATAGAGCACAAATAGCTGAAAATTGGATCCACTGAACTGACTAAAATGGTCAATTAGGTCCATTTATTGTGTTAGGCTATGTGCACACGTTGCGGATTTCTGTGCGGATTTTTCCATTCAGATTTTGAAAAATCTACTGGTCAAACGCACTGCATTTTACCTGCGGATTCCCAGCGGATTCCCAGCATTTTTTTGTGCGGAATTTATCTGCTTTTTACACCTGTTAAGGAACAGGTGTAAAACGCTGCGGAATGCGCACAAAGAATTGTCATGCTGCAGAAAATACAACGCAATGTTTCCGCGCGGTATTTTCCGCAGCATGTGCACTGCGGATTTTGTTTTCCATAGGTTTATATGGTACTGTAAACCGGATGGAAAACAGCTGCGAAGCCACAGCGTCAAAACCGCTGCTGATCCACAGGCAAACCCGCATCGTGTGCAAATACCCTTAACCCCTTCCCGACATGTGACGGTATAGTACGTCACATGTCGGGACCCCCGCTTTGATGTGCGCTCCGGCGGTGAGCGCACATCAAAGTCGCGACATGTCAGCTGTTTCTTACAGCTGACATGTGCGCGCAATAGCGGCGGGTGAAATCGCGATCACCCGCCGCTATTAACTAGTTAAATGCCGCTGTCAAACTCAGACAGCGGCATTTAACTACCGCATCCGGCCGTGCGGCCGGATATGAGCGCATCGCCGACCCCCGTCACATGATCGGGGGTCGGCGATGTGTCAGGAAGGTAACCATAGAGGTCCTTGAGACCTCTATGGTTACTGATTGCCGGTGGCTGTGAGCGCCACCCTGTGGTCGGCGCTCACAGCACACCTGCAAATCTGCTGTGTAGCAGCGATCTTATGATCACTGCTGCATAGCAGAGCCGATCGGGCTGTGCCTGCTTCTAGCCTCCCATGGAGGCTACTGAAGCATGGCAAAAGTAAAAAAAAAAAGTTTTTAAAAATGTGAAAAAAATAAAAAAAATATAAAAGTTTAAATCACCCCCCTTTCGCCCCAATCAAAATAAATCAATAAAAAAAAAAACCAACCTACACATATTTGGTATCGCCGCGTTCAGAATCGCCCGATCTATCAATAAAAAAAAAGCATTAACCTGATCGCTATATGGCGTAATGAGAAAAAAATTCGAAACGCCAGATTTACGTTTTTTTGGTCGCCACGACATTGCATTAAAATGCAATAACGGGCGATCAAAAGAACGTATCTACACCAAAATGCTATCATTAAAAACGCCAGCTCGGCACGCAAAAAATAAGCCCTCACCTGACCCCAGATCACGAAAAATGGAGACGCTACGAGTATCGGAAAATGGCGCAATTTTGTTTTGTTTTGTTTTTTGCAAAGTTTGGAATTTTTTTTCACCACTTAGGTGAAAAATAACCTAGTCATGTTAGGTGTCTATAAACTCGTAGTGACCTGGAGAATCATAATGGCAGGTCAGTTTTAGCATTTAGTGAACCTAGCAAAATAGGCAAGCAAAAAACAAGTGTGGGATTGCACTTTTTTTGCAATTTCACTGCACTTGGAATTTTTTTCCCGTTTTCTAGTACACGACATGCTAAAACCAATGATGTCGTTCAAAAGTACAACTCGTCCCGCAAAAAATAAGCCCTCACATGGCCAAATTGACGGAAAAATAAAAAAGTTATGGCTCTGGGAAGGAGGGTAGCGAAAAACGAAAATGGAAAAACGGAAAAAGCTCCGGGGGTGAAGGGGTTAAACAAAAAAAGGACTGAATGAGGACTTATGCAGACAGAATGGTGGTTTATATACAGCAAAAAGTCTGCAGAAAGAACCACAAGTCCATGGAAGCCTCACCTATGGGCACAATTGCACATTGTAAAGTATGTGACCCCGCTGTGCCTTTAATTATGTGTAAATGCTCCGATCTGTCCGCCCGGTGCACGCCTGCATTCCTGGCCATAGTATAACGGTATACATGACCATTTGTGGCGTTCCCCAGGGAAAGATGTACGATGGAAGGATTACAGACATCACATTCCTGTCGGAATATATCAGATCCTTCACTATGAAATATAAAGCCAGGCTCGTCATGTACGCAGGACTCAGGATGTGTGCAGTTTTTGTAAGGAGCCTATTGGAGCAGGTCTTCCTAGCCCCGAAGAGGTTAAAATAAGTGACTAAATGTGGGACATGGGCACCGCAGTGTCAATCACACATTGCTGTGCATTACGTTCACTTTTGGCAGTGGTTTTGCTACAGTTTTTCTGCCGGGTTCCAGGCTGGATCTACATAAAATAGACATTGTGTGCACATACCCTGAGGTTATGTTCACACTGACTTTTTCAATCTTTGCTCGGCAGATCCTGACTGATGGCCGCCAGTTCTTGTCTCATCAGGGTTCGGAGTTTATCACAATTTCTGGGTTTTTGTTTTGTTGAATTTTCAGGACTGAATGCAGGTTCTCAATGGGACTGAGATCTGGGGAGTTTTCTGGTCGTAGACCCAAAATAACCATTTTTTATTCACCGAGACACTTAGTTCTCAATTTTGCCTTGTGACACGGTCTCCATCACCTGGAAAAGCATCATGACCACATTGTCCTGGATGATGGGAGATGTTTCTCTGAGAGGAGGTTTAGATTCCGGTACTTATTCATGGCCATGATCTTAGACAAAATTCTGAGTGATCCCCTCGATGGATGTGGAGCGCCCCCACTGCCGCAGGGCCGAGGGGTACCCGGTACCGGGCCTCTGAGTCTCTGTTCTGGGGTTGTCTTGGTGGCTAGACGCGGTCCGTGACCCTGCTGAGGGGCGTCCAATGAAAGGTGTGGGTGGTGATGCTGTAGTGGTGCGGTGCAGGTCGCAGTAAATAACGAGGACACCAGGTTGCAGTCTCTTTACCTCTTTACTGAAGGCTTCATGATCCTCAGTCCGGAATACGGTTAACCGGGCTGCGGGAGTCCGGCCGGTCCGATGGCACCTCCAGAGTTCCCTTTGCAGGTGGAAATCTGTGCCTAACTTCTAGCGCTTGTGTGTTGTGGTCCTCTCCTGCTGTGCTTACGGGATAGTCCCCACAACTGTTGTGTCTGTTTCTGAAGTTCCCTCACAACTCGATTTTGATGTTCTTCTTCGTCCCCCCAGATGATATGGCTAGGACGCACCCGTATGACGGGTAGGCTCGGAGCTCT
Source organism: Ranitomeya variabilis (assembly GCF_051348905.1). Lineage (NCBI taxonomy): Eukaryota > Metazoa > Chordata > Amphibia > Anura > Dendrobatidae > Ranitomeya > Ranitomeya variabilis. Next base: position 22,060,304 of record NC_135235.1, read on the forward strand.
TCCGGGACCCTAGTGTCGCCCCTCTCCAACTGTTGCCCCCTATGTCTTCTTAGGTGATTTGAGTGAGACAGCCCGCCTATAACTGACTGACCTTCCGTAGGTTTGAAGTAAGGCCTGGAGCTCAATACTTCCTCGGCGTTTCCGGCCACCGGCTACGCGCCTCAGTAGGATGTTGCCTCGTCTTACAGCACGACTCCTACTGGTGTTTCTCCTTGTTGCGTTGATCTCGTTTCTCACTCAGCACAATAACCCTCGCTTCTTGTCCTTTCTTGGGGTACCGCCGCGATGAAGTGCAGGCGCGGTCCCGTAACGTTCTTTCCTGTTCGCTAGGCCTCTGTCAGGATCCCACCCCTGACAGGGACCCCCCTGAATCTTCCCCTGCAACACCCTCTGCCACAGGATGTTGCCTGGTTCCAACCCAGTCAGCTTCTGACTAACTTCCTATCCAACCCCCAGTTTTACCAGATTGTGAGGAGTGGCCTAATACATAGCACCCTTAGCTCCCCCTGGAGGCCAGACTGTGAAGTGTATTGGTGTCTGTGATACCTGGTCAGGTGAACTCCTTCAGTGCCATCAGACGTACCAACGCCCCCCCTTAGCGGCGGAGCATCAGTACTGCAACGACCAGGACTCTGGGGCGCTGCAGATGAGAACCTCCAGCATGAGTGCCCCCCTCCATAGATGAGAAGCCCCCAAAACATTGTGACTGACTCTCCTCCATGGATCAGAAGACCCCACACATTGTGACTGACCCCCTCTGTAATGAAATATGTATAGGTTTATATGTGTAACCAGCAGTTTAGCCTCTGTCCTGAAACTGCAGGTCTCACAAAGGTCACAACCCATGTGTCTTGAGAAGGCAGTCTACTGTCTCCTATCTCACCAGGGGGTCGTGCTGGGAACCAGGAAGAGTGGGAAACATTTTACACTTCCTGACATACACTATCTATCTGTGGGAAACTTTACACCAAGTATTTCAGAGGAAAATAATATATTCATTGGGGCGTGGCCGTGGTCCAATCAAAAACAAGCGATTATAATATTAACGCGAGAGGCTGGTATAGAAATTGGACCTCCAGAGTAACTCTATAAATTAGGTTTGTACACATACAAAGTTGTTCACAGATTGAGGGGCAGCCTGGCTGATGTGATCCAGTCCATATTCACCCCCCCTCAGGGAGCAAAAGCAGGCTACAAGTTAGCTATTTCTGTAAGTTTTCTCCTGTTTATTTTATACTGTTTGGCATATTTGTATGTCTCTTTATTACCATATTTTCATACCTTTTTTTCATAAGCTCTGTACCTTTTTGTATTGAAGCATAAAACTTTAACAAGTTGAACCTTGTATGTTCTAAAGAATCCATAGCCTTAGACTGTGTGAGCCTTATGATTGGCAGACAGTAGTAGTAATATTTCCAGGACTCATCGCCCGTGTGTTCGGTGACTGGTGGCAGCCTGTATGAGCGAGTATGTGGCCTGGGTCGGTGTGTGATTTATGCTCCCATTACAGCATAGGACAGAGGTTGAATGCTGGACTGAGGGGAGATAGATTAACCCTTGCAGGCGCAACCACAAATCATGTGCTGAGAGTGGATACGTGACAAATTGGTGGTAGCACGGTGGGATCCGTGACACCCTCCATGGATGAGAAGCCCCCTAACATTGTGAGTGACCCCCTCCATGGATGGGAAGCCCCACACATTGTGACTGACTCTCCTCCATGGATGAGAAGCCCCCACACATTGTGACTGACTCTCCTCCATGGATGAGAAGCTCTCGCATATTGTGAGTGACCCCCTCCATGGATGATAATCCTCCACACATTGTAAGTGATCCCCTCCATATATGAGAAGCCCCCGCACATTGTGGGTGAGCCCCTCCATGGATGAGAAGCCCCTACACATGAGTGGTCTCAGGAGGCTTTACTGTTGGCAGACACAATCACCTTTTTTCCTCCCGGCAATCATTCTTCCAGATGCCCCAAATAGTCTGAAGTACATGTACTTCCTTCAGAATGTTGGTCTGTCCTTGATATTTTTCTTGGCGAGAAGAGGCTTATTTGCTGCCCTTATTTACACCAGACTGCCTCCAAAAGCCTTCGCCTCACTGAGTGTGCAGATGCCCTGACACCTGCCTGCCGCCTTTCTTGAGCAAGCTTTACACTGAGGTTGATCCGATCCTGTAGCCGAATCCTCTTAAAGGAGACAGTACTGGCATTTGCTGGACTTTCTTGTCTCTTTGAAGCTCTTGATGATCCAAAAATGGTTGATTTAGGTGCAATCTAAGGGTACCGTCACACATTGAAATTTTCATCGCTGCGACGGCACGATTCGTGACGTCGCAGCGTCGTATAATCATCGCTCCAGCGTCGTAGACTGCGGTCACACGTTGCAATCACGGCGCTGGAGCGATGCCGAAGTCCCCGGGTAACCAGGGTAAACATCGGGTAACTAAGCGCAGGGCCGCGCTTAGTAACCCGATGTTTACCCTGGTTACCAGCGTAAACGTAAAAAAACAAACAGTACATACTCACCCGTCGGTGTCCTTCAGGTCCCTTGCCGTCTGCTTCCTGCTCTGAGTGCAGCCGTACAGTGAGAGCAGATCGCAGCACCGCTGCGCTCTGCTCTCACTTTCCGGCCGGCACTCAGAGCAGGAAGCAGACGGCAAGGGACCTGAAGGACACCGACGGGTGAGTATGCACGGTTTGTTTTTTTACGTTTACGCTTGTAACCAGGGTAAACATCGGGTTACTAAGCGCGGCCCTGCGCTTAGTTACCCGATGTTTACCCTGGTTACAAGCGAAGACATCGCTGGATCGCTGTCACACACAACGATCCAGCGATGTCAGCAGGTGATCAAGCGACGAAAGAAAGTTCCAAACGATCTGCTACGACGTACGATTCTCAGCAGGGTGTCTGATCGCAGTAGCGTGTCAGACACAGCGATATCGTAACGATATCGCTAGAACGTCACGAATCGTAACGTCGTAGCGATGGAAATTTCAATGTGTGACGGTACCCTTACAGGCAGCAATGTCCTTTCCTGTAAAGCCCTTTTGAGACAAAGAAATGATGACTGTACATGTTTTCTTGGAAATCACCACGGTTATCTGAAGAAGACAAGATTTCAAGCACCAGCCCCTATGTAAAACCCCCAGTCTGCTGTTGTAATTCAATCAGTATGACAGAGTGATATCAGCCGCCTTGTCTTTGTTACCACTAACTTTGCAATTTTCGGCAACTCATCTGATCACTTTTCATAACAATTTACTGTTAATGCAAATTGCCACTTAAGCAATGAAGCAGCAAGCTTTGCGAAAACCGAAATTTGTGTCAATCTGAAAACTTTTGGCCATGACTGTAGACATCACTGAGCCACCACCATAATTCACTGTAGGCATCACCAAACCATATAAAATGCTTCACCGTAGGTATGAGTCCCCACTGTGCTTCACTATGGGCATCAATGAGCTTCTGCCATTCTTCACTGAAGGCATCACAGAACCAACATCATGATTTACTGTAGGCCTCTCCAAGCTCTCGTTTTGCTTTACTGTCGTTATCAATGAGCTTCTGACATACTTCAAAGTAGGCATCATAGAGCTACCAACATGCTTCAGTGTAGGCATGAACCCAACCGATACCATGCTTTTCTGTAGGCTTCTCCAAATCTCCATTTTACTTCCTTATAGTCATCAATGAGCTTCTGCCATTCTTCACTGTATGCATCAATGAGCCCCCATCATGCTTCACTGTAGGCATCAATGAGCTTCCACTATTCTTCACTATAGGCATCACTAAGACATAAAAAACACCAGTACACAGGCAGAGATGCTTACCTGTCCAAGGCCTCCAAACAATTGCACTTACCAAGGTGCAGCGGACCCAAGTTAAGATGGCAAACGCACAGGTGCAATAATACCGATAAGGCAGCCACCCTACAATCAGGAATTGGCCGCTTGGTGCACCTGTGCAAACAAATAGTCTGTATGTGGCGTGTTCACACAGGAATGCAAAGTACATGGCTCAAAGCCTATTAATGATGCCATGTAGCGGGCTCACCATAATGCATCCTGTGTGAACAGAGGCCACAGTGTACAGAGCCATCTAGGGCCCAGCCGCACCCCGGAAAAATATACAGTGCACCAAAAACATAACAATGTATGCAAGGTATTGGTCGATATTATGGCCACAATATTTAAGCTGCCAACCTGCGTCAAGGGTCCTTACATATTGGCAGTCCTAATCTAAAATAAAAAAACACTATAAGAGGAAAGACCTCCACTATTCTAGACAAAAAAAACACCAGTACACAGGCAGAGATGCTTACCTCTCCAAGGCCTCCAAACAATTGCACTAACCAAGGTGCAGCGGACCCAAGTTAAGATGGCAAACACACAGGTGCAATAATACCGATAAGGCAGCCCCCTACAATCAGGAATTGGCCGCTTGGTGCACCTGTGCAAACAAATAGTCACCATGCTTCACTGTAAGCATTAGAGAGCCATCACCAAACTTTGCTGTAGGCATCACCAAGTCCCGACCATTTTTCACTATAGGCATCACTGAGCTACCACGATGCTTCACTGTAGGCATTACAGAGCCATCACCATGCTTCAATGTAAGCATCACCAAGTCCCCACCATTCTTCACTATAGGCATCATTTAGTCACTGCCATGCTTCACTGTAGGCTCCAATGAGCCCCCATCATGCATAACTGTAGGCATACCTGAGACTTCACTGTAGGCACCACAGAGTCAGTTCTTTGTGTAATTTTATGCATTTGCTTTCTTCTTTCTCCTTCAGACATACCACTGATCTCTGCACCTGAAAAGCTCCAGTTTTGTTTTCTTACTCCAGAGAAACAAAATCCCTGCCCTTCCATGGCCGGTTTATATGGTCTAGAACATGGAGGTGACTTTTCTTGTGCGTTCGCATCAATAGAGGTGACGTCTTGAAGTTTGGATATGAAGACATTGTGTTTAGTATGTATTTTACTGTAGAAACTGAACCCTTGGTCCCTGATGTCATCAAATACCACTGCAGGACTTTTGCAGTCACTGGAGAGTTTTTGGCCACCTTCCCCCTCAGGAACCTGGCGGCATCCAATGACGGCTTCTTTTTTTGGTGCGTCCAGGTAGAGTAACCAGTACTCTCTGTACATTCAACGCTGCTGTATCATTTTGTATCCTTTTCCTTGTTTGTGCAGGCAATGATCTCTTCTCTTTTTGGACCACCCTCTTAACAACCCAACAATATTAGTGACCTGGGGGCCATTGTCCATGAGGAATGGGCTCAGATTATACAGGAAAACTACCATAAGCTGCTGTCTGGCTCTACGTCACATGTGCAGCAGGTCATAACAGCCAGAAGGTCAACAAGTCATAACAGCCAGAGAAGGAGCAGGTCATAAAAGCATGAAGGTCAGCAGGTCATAACGGCCAGAAGAGGAGCAGGCCATAACAGCCAGAAGGTCAACAAGTCGTAACAGCCAGAGGAGGAGCAGGTCATAACAGCCAGAAGGTCAACAAGTCATAACAGCCAGAGGAGGAGCAGACCATGACAACCAGAAGGTCAACAAGTCATAACAGCCAGAGGAGGAGCAGGTCATAACAGCCAGAAGGTCAACAAGTCATAACAGCCAGAGGAGGAGCAGGTCATAACAGCATGAAGGTCAGCAGGTCATAACGGCCAGAGGAGGAGCAGGTCATAACAGCCAGAAGGTCAGCAGGTCATAACAGCCAGAGGATGAGCAGGCCATAACAGCCAGAAGATCAACAGGTCATAACGGCCAGAGGAGGAGCAGGTAATAACAGCCAGAAGGTCAACAAGTCGTAGCAGCCAGAGGAGGAGCAGGCCTTAACAGCCAGAAGGTCAACAAGTTATAACAGCCAGAGGAGCAGGTCATAACAGCCAGAAGGTCAACAAGTCATAACAGCCAGAGGAGCAGGTCATAACAGCCAGAAGGTCAACAAGTCATAACAGCCAGAGGAGGAGCTGGTCATAACAGCCAGAAGAGCACTACTAAGCATTAAAGACACAGGTTATGAAGGATTGAATAATTCTGATACGGAAAGAATAAGAAAAAGTGGCATTTTGTCTGTATTTAGAGAAACCAATGGTTATACTAGTTGAGTTGAACTATTTTCATTGTTTTTGCTTCATTGATTTATTGCAAACAGCAGAAAATTTGCAAATGTTGCTAATAAACCTGAATTTGCAATGATGGGGTGGGTGGAATATTTTGATAGCAAATGTATCCTACTTGTTAATGGTTTCCATTTAGACGCTTTTTTTTGCTCTACACTGCACAGAATACTAACAAACTGGTAAATAAGTGAAGATATCTTGTGTCAGTCTGCCTGGAGTCCATGGGGAACATGTTCTTGCAAATGACTACATGAAGTCATTATCCACTGGAACATGAATGTGGCCAAGTTCCCTTTGATAATATTTGCGTGTTCGGGTAACAAACCATTACAAACATGGATTCTTCAATGACAAACATCTGTGGAAACAGTCAAACAAAATTACCAGCTCGCTGGAACATGCTGCTGTGCTGTGTGCGAGAGCCTGTGGCGACTGGGATCATGCACGCCAGGGCTATGGGCTGAGTCACTGCGGCCGGCCTTGCACTGCGCAGGCATCTGCCCCATAAATATGCAGGAAAAAACAGGCAGGAGATGGATAAAACCGTCAAAAGATGAAAAAAAGACCCCAGAGCATCTGGTAATATGACATGTCAACAAATCTGGGCGAAAAATAATAAACTTTGTCACAGCAGCACAGAGTATTTTAGAACAGATCTGCAGGTGTCATCATGGTGATGTGAGTTACTAGTCACAGAATGACAGTGACAGCACAGAGGATTTAAGGAGAGGACGGGCAAAAAGCAGTGAACGACATCAATAAATCTGTGTTTGACGTCAGCAGATCGATGAGATTCTCGTGGGATAGTGTGTGCGTATGCAGGACTTATGGCAGCAACAGCAAGGACCTTATCATTTCAGTTAATTGTCCTCTATCCACAGATATAACTTCAGCATTAAATACATTGGGTGCACCATATGGCGACGTATGTTATGTGCACACTGTGGTGACATTTTTATACTTAAAGTGTATCAGCATTTTGGGGGTACAACACCATGGTATAATTTAAGTATATGGCAAGAAAGCATTGCTTAAGTAAAAGCATAGGTGTTCTGTTTAGCTGTACAGTTTGGCAGTATTATTAATATGCACAGTATTGTCATTTTTTAGTTCTACACAATGGGGTTATTGCATAGGCTTACAGTACAGTGACATCTTTTAGGGCTTCTTACGGACGGCATCTTTTAGGTGTACAGTAGGGCAGAATTTCTAGGGGCAGCATTGCTCAGGTGTACAGTATTATTTATACAGTACGTCAGCATTTCTAGCAGCAGCATTGCACAGGTGTACAGTAAGGCAGCATCATTTATACACTATGGTGACATTGCTCAGCTGTACAGGAGGGCTGCATTTCTAGGGGCAGCACTACTAAGGTGTACAGTAAGGCAGCATTATTTATACACTATGGTGACATTGCTCAAGTGTACAGTAGGGCAGCATTTCTAGGTGCAGCATTGCTCAGGTGTACAGTATTATTTATACAGTACGTCAGCATTTCTAGCAGCAGCATTGCACAGGTGTACAGTAAGGCAGCATCATTTATACACTATGGTGACATTGCTCAGCTGTACAGGAGGGCTGCATTTCTAGGGGCAGCACTACTAAGGTGTACAGTAAGGCAGCATTATTTATACACTATGGTGACATTGCTCAAGTGTACAGTAGGGCAGCATTTCTAGGTGCAGCATTGCTCAGGCGTACAGTAGGGCAGCATTATTTATACACTACGTCAGCAGTTCGAAGAGCAACATTGCTCAGGTGTACAGTATTATTTATACAGTACGTCAGCATATCTAGGAGCAGCATTGCTCAGGTGTACAGTAAGGCAGCATTATTTATACACTATGGTGACATTGCTCAAGTGTACAGTAGGGCAGCATTTCTAGATGCAGCATTGCTCAGGTGTACAGTAGGGCAGCATTATTTATACACTATGGTGACATTGCTCAAGTGTACAGGAGGGCAGCATTTTTCAGGTGTACAGTAGGGCAGTATTTCTAGGTGCAGCATTGCTCATGTGTGCAGTAGAACAGCATTACTTTTACAGTACGTCAGCATTTCTAGGTGCAGCATTGCTCAGGCGTACAGTAGGGCAGCATTATTTATACACTACGTCAGCAGTTCGAAGAGCAACATTGCTCAGGTGTACAGTATTATTTATACAGTACGTCAGCATATCTAGGAGCAGCATTGCTCAGGTGTACAGTAGGGCAGCATTATTTATACACTAAGGTGACATTGCTCAAGTGTACAAGAGGGCAGCATTGCTCAGGTGTACAGTAGGACAGCATTATTTATACAGTACATCAGCATTTCTAGCAGCAGCATTGCTCAGGTGTACAGTAAGGCAGCATTATTTATACACTGTGGTGGCATTGCTCAGGTGTACAGGAGGGCAGCATTTCTAGGTGCAGCATTGCTCAGGCGTACAGTAGGGCAACATTATTTATACAGTACGTCAGCATTTATAGGAGCAGCATTGCTCAGGCGTACAGTAAGGCAGCATTATTTATACACTGGTGGCATTGCTCAAGTGTTCAGTAGGACAGTATTTCTAGGTGCAGCATCGCTCAGGCTTACAGTAAGGCAGCATTATTTATACAGTATGGTGGCATTGCTCAGGTGTACAGGAGGGCAGCATTTCAAGGTACAGCATTACTAGAGTGCACAGTATGGCAGCATTACTAGTGTGTACAGTATGGCAGCATTATTTGTGTGTACAGTATGGCAGCATTACTAGAGTGCACAGTATGGCAGCATTACTAGTGTGTACAGTATGGCAGCATTACTTGTGTGCACAGTATGACAACATTACTTTTGTGTCCAGGATGGCGACTTACTAGAGTGCACAGTGTGGCAGCATTAGTTACAGTAAGACTTGATATTCATGCATGTGTGTGTCATTGTGTATCACGTGCACTTGCACATTCATCACTCCCTTCACCGTAGTGGTCGGTCACCCCCCACACTCGTATCTGTGGCCACGTTTCCTATACACACTGATGGGTTTTCAGTTGCCACAACAACCGCTTGTTTATAAATACGAGTTTTCCGCTCCGGGGACGCCGCCCTTATGCAGAATTCAGCTTCCTGATACTGTTTTTGTTGCTGTTGTGGTTTTAGTTTCTTCTGCTTTTTTCTTTTTTTAAAATACCGTTATGTAAAGATTTGTATCTCAGAGATAACCTGGTAAAACTTGCAAGGGGAGGCTACATTACCAACAGATTGCTACATTTATGGCACATAGTCTTTCCAATACCCTAGAATTACCATTCAGATGGACTATATAGATTCTATACTCAGCCATCATGATAGTGTGACACCTCCTGGTGCCTGCCCTCACACTGTGTGCACTGGTTTAATTAAGTCTATGGCACTGGATGGGATTTATGTGTTTCTAGTATACTGTAGAGACCGCAGGTAAAGAAGGATGCAGGGACAAATAGGAGCCAGAAAGCAAATAGCGTTTTTAACTTTCTTTTTAACTTCCAACCAAAAAGATAACAAACGTTTTCCACGCAGGGAACTTATATACAAGAACACAATTTCGCAGTAAATCTCAATTATTATATGGCCGCCCTGAACTACACCCGTAGAACGCGGCAGCGCCTCACTAGTGACTCCCTACTAAGATAAAGTCAACAACGGTCACTTATCAGTGCTGGTTCAGCGATGTAGTCCTGACGGGGAGGCTCCGACAACGCCGTAGTCCTGATGGCGGAGGAAGGAGGTGTCTTCTGGCGACGGGCCCAGGCGTAGAGTCGAGTCCAGAATGTCTTTTGCGGTGCTGCGTTCCCTCCTGCAGGCGGACGTTGATCCGAGGTAACAGCCTCCCAGTCCAGAGAAGAGTCTTTTTGAGGAGGATTAGGAGAATAATCAGTATCAGTCACAGCTGAGACGAAACCATGCGAGTCTGTAGCACTCTCTGGCAAGGTGTTCTCAGGGAGCGCGGTAATACTGTCCCTGAGCTGGTCAGCACTACCCCTCTGCCTGGGGGGTCGCTGACGACGAATGCGTCTCTTTTTGGGGGCTCCAGTAATTGCCCGCAGTGTCTGTTGCACGTTTTCCCCCTGCTTTCTGCAAGTCTCACTGCGGCCTGCACACTCACAGCAACTGCGCTGCAGTTTCCTCTCCTCAGAGATTTCCCGCGCTTCTCTGCCCCTGCTTTCGCGCGTTTTGCTTTTTATCCTCTCCTCTCCCTGCGTCACTCTGCCTCCTGTCACATGAGCCTGGCTTCCCATGCACCCCTCAAATCCGTCCCCCGGAACCCCGACTCCCGGCAACAATGGTTCCACCCGTCTGCACAGCTCACCAGGTCCCTGTCCCCTACATTCCCCCACCCTGTATGCTCGCCAGTCCCCGGGCGAGGCCTTCGCACTGACAGGTCGCCCACCTGACGGATTGTTCCACACTTGGGTCTGTCTAGTGTGTAAGTCAGGACTGTAGCGAGTTGGGGGTCTACCGGCAGTAGAACGTTCAGAACGTCGTGGCTCGGGTCCTTGTGTAGGGGGTGTTGGGGGAATGTCGTCAGCGGAAGGGTGACTGGTCAGGGGTAGTGTAGTAGTCGAGATAGGGGGAGTATTTTGACGCCGTTCTTCTTCTTCATCATCTTCTTCATCCCACCAATGGTTGTTGGGGGACTCAGTCGTAGGTGGCTCTTCCCTGATTGCGGATTCCGGGGTGTCCGAGTCAACAGAGCGACACAACCGGAGCATGTTGCGATGAAGAATGCGAGTACCTGTACTTCCGAGGGCCTCAGACTGCACTTCATATACAGGTCCATGCGGGTCTATACGGCGAAGCACCCGATAGGGTGTTTTTTCCCAACGATGGTCTAACTTGTTTTGCGGTCTTTGCTCTCGAACGAGTACTCGATCACCTGGCCGGAACTCTGGGGGTTTTGCTGTAGGGGTGCTCCGATGCTCCACTTCCCGAATTCGAGTGTGTACCAGTCGGTGTAAGGTCTGCAGCCGATGCCGATGATCACGCACCCACGAAGCCATCCCTGTTCGGGGGCCTTCTTCCTCCGAAGACAGTTCCAGATCTGTCATGCCTTTTCCTGGGCGCCCAAAGACCACTTCATACGGGGTGCGTCCTGTGACTTGATGAACTCTATTGTTGTAGACCCACACTAGGTCAGACACGTACTCCGGCCAGCGGGCCTTCTGATCTTGTTCTAGCGCACGCAGCATTTGAAGCAAAGTCCGGTTAAACCGCTCGCAAGCCCCATTTCCCTGGGGATGATACGGTGTGGTGCGTGACTTATCAATGCCGTAGAGGCGATGCAGCTCTTCCATGACCTTGCCCAAGAAACAGGCGCCTTGATCCGAATGTATACGCCTCGGACAGCCGTAAACTTGAATAAAGTTCTTACAGATAGCGCTCGCTGTCGACTCAGCTGTCTGATCACGGGTAGGGATGACTACCGCGAATTTTGAAAAATGATCTACCATAACGAGGCAGTGTTCGTAGCCTTGATGCGCTGCTCCAATGGTAATGTAGTCTATCATTAATACTTCAAAAGGGGCAGACGTCGTGATGCTCTGCACAGGCGCCCTTTCCTCCGGTGACTTGGTTAGCTCACATTGTCGACATTGTCTACAGGCAGTTTGTACTTCCGCAAGCAGCCGAGGATGATAGAACCGAGTTTGCAGCCACTTAAACGTCCTCTTCACTCCGAAGTGTGCCCCGGACTCATGAGCTTCTTTAGCAACTGCGGCCACCACAGTCCCTGGTAAGACCATCTGCCAGGTCGGCTCAGAATCTGCCAGAGCCATGGTTAAGTGGCATAAGAGCCCGTCCTGAAGAGTTAGGCGCTCCCACTGCCGCAGAAGAAGGTTCAGATCTGACGGGAGAATTTGTCCAGGGGTTCTCACGGGCAATAGACCATTCGTTATCCACTGTCGCAATGGAGCTAGTTCCTGGTCTTCCTGTTGTAGCCGTATCCATTCGTCCCGACTCTGAACCAACAGTCCTGCAGCCGTTCCGTTCCCGGTCTGTTCCCGGCTCACAGCCGTCTGAGCAGCGCCCCCGATGGCGTAGGGGATTTCTTCTCCCTCCAGCTCCTCATCTCGGTTAGTTCTTGGGGGATTTTTCCGCAGACGAGATAATGCGTCAGCATGAACATTCTCCGCTCCTCGCTTGTAAAGGATACGGTATCTGTACTTGGCCATCCGGGCTACCCAGCGCTGTTCTAGGGCACCCAATTTCGCATTTTCCAGATGTGCCAATGGGTTGTTATCCGTGCGTATCAGCACCTCGGAACCGGCCAGGTACTCAGCGAACCGCTCCGTCATAGCCCACACCACGGCCAGCAGCTCCACCTTGAAAGAACTGTAATTGTCTGGGTTCAACTCAGAGTCATGAAGAGACCGACTCGCATAGGCGATCACTCTCTCCCGCCCATCCTGAACCTGAGACAACACAGCCCCCAATCCCTGAGAGCTGCCGTCGGTGTGTAGGATGAACGGTTGCGAAAAGTCCGCATAAGCCAACACCGGCGGCTCCATGAGAGCTGTCTTCAAGTCCCGGAACGCTGCTTCTTGTGGCTCCTGCCATTGTATCTTCTTTCCCCGTTCCTTGGGGGAGCTTCCTTTCAGCAGGACTTGTAGATTGTGAGAACGGCGAGCAAAATTCTTCACGAAGCGCCGGTAGTACCCAGCGAGGCCCAAGAACGCCCGTACATCTTTAGCGGTCTCCGGTGTGGGCCACTCCTGGATTGCAGCAATCTTCTCCTGCGATGGCCGGACTCCTTCGGCGGACACCACATGCCCCAGGTACTCGATCTGTTCCCGGAACAAGTGACACTTCTGGGGCTTCACCTTAAGCCCGTATTTCAGCAACCGGTCTAGTACCTGTTCCAGTCGGCACAGATGTTCCTCGAATGTTGGGGCGTAGATGATGATGTCATCCAGATAAATGAGAGTGGCCTCGAAGTTCAAATCCCCCAGACACCGCTCCATTAATCGTTGGAAGGTGCCTGGAGCGTTGGCCAGCCCAAACGGCATTCGATTGAACTCAAATAGTCCCATGGGAAGGATGAACGCTGTCTTAGGACGATCTGCTTCTGTCATCGGGACCTGCCAGTATCCGCTGGCTAGGTCTAAGGTGGAAAAATATTTGGCCCGACCCAGCACGGAGAGAGACTCCTCGATACGGGGAAGTGGATAAGAGTCTCGGACGGTGCATGCATTTAGCTTACGATAGTCCACACAGAACCGGAGCGTGCCGTCCTTTTTCCGCACCAGCACGATCGGGGCAGCCCACGGGCTCTGACTCTCGCGGATCACTCCCTTTTGTAGCATCTGGCCTAACAACGTCTTTACTTCCTGGTACATCTGCGGGGGAATCTGTCTGTACCGCTCCCTGATGGGCACTGTATCTCCAGTCGGAATTCCATGTTCGATGGCCGTGGTACAGCCAAAATCATCTTCATGTTGCGCAAACACTTCAGCATAGTGTCCAAGGAGCCGCTGCACTCGCGAGACTTGTGATGGATCCAGACCCGGTAATTCTGCTCGCATATGTTCCAGAATAGTTTGACCTTTTCGTAACGCTATCAGCTCAGGATCCTGTGTAGACCGGACACTGACCATCCAGGGATCAGGGGAATCCACCTTTAACTGTAAAGTATCTGGAGGAGGCATCACTTCTAACAGTCGTACCACTTTGGCCATCTCACTTCGGACCCGTAGCACGACATCGTGTTCGTCCACATTCACACATCGCACTGGTACGGCCCCATTTTTAACAGTAGCCAGAGATCGGGCCACCAGCAGTCCTGTGGGCAAAGGGGACGTAAAGGTGGGCTCAACCTGCACTTGCACTCCTTCCAGAGGGATGCGAGCTCGGATGGGCAGGGATATAACAGTCTGTCCTGGGGGAAACGTCACTTCTGCTGTCGGGGAGGTGATTACTTTCCCTAGTATGTCTCCCTCCTGAAAGGTCTCTTGCACACGGACTTCCCTCACTAACTGTCTGAACACGGAGCCTTGAGGTGTACTGGTCCCCCACTGATTGAGTGTCTCTTGTGTGGTCTCC